>NC_050070.1:207485320-207799506 GCF_009764565.3 Dermochelys coriacea | reverse complement strand
ACATAAACAGCACATAGACAGAGCATGTGGTACACAGATTGGTTCCTGCAAAGCGACCAAAAGCATCCAAGAATGTGTGATCTAAGGTATAGTAAATGCAATGAAATGTTTAAATATATGTATGAAGGGAAAGCGCTTCTGTGCAACTTTGGATGTGTGGTATGCTCTAGACCAGGGGTAGTCAATTACTTTTTGTCAAGGTTCAAATTTCTTGGTCAAGGTATAGTTAAGGTCCGGACTCCAGAGAAAATAAAAAAAAATAATAATAAAAACAACACTAAGTAAATAAAGAGATTTGAGGGTCCATCCAGATTTGGCCCACCGTCCGCCGATTGACTACCCCTGCTCTAGACCCACCCCTAAGCTTGAGTCTGATCAACTCAGCGTAGCTTCGTTGTATACCAAATAAAGGAACCCGAGTGACAAACCCTGGAGTCGAAGAGGTTTCTTGGATCCCAGAGAACCGGGCGAAGTGTTTGCCCGGAACTGGACAAGCGGAGGGACTCCCAACGCTTGCATGTATATGCCCCCCAGCACGGTTCTCTCTCTCACCCGCAGCTGAGGTAGCGGGCTCGTTACAGCCATGTTGGAAAGTTATCCCGGGCACCTCCTAGACCAGGCTCTTGCACACGGAGGCGAGCGTGACCAGGCGGAGGAAAGCCCCGCCAGCCCGGGCTCTGTTACCGGGACACACACTGGGGCGGCCCCTTGGGTCGCTGTGCCGGGGGCTGCCCCCCCCCCCCGCCTAGGAGCGAGGACGAGGGAGGGGCGGGGAGGCCCCCGTGACAGGAGCCAGGCCCCCTGCCGCCGGCAGAGCCTCTCCAGGCGGGGACCCCCACCCCTGCGGCCGGCCAGAGGGGGGCCCAGCCAGACAGGAGGGGCAGGGGGGCCCCGGAGGGGGGGGGCCGGCGGCTGACAGGCGCTGCCCGCTGCGGGGCCTGCCCGGCTCGCTACCTTGTAGACGTCGCCGTAGGTGCCGCTACCGATGCGCTGGATGAGCTCGAAGTCCTCCTGGGGGTTCCGCCGGGAGAGGTCGCGCACCCGCCCCACGCTCATGGCGCCGCCGAGGCTGAGGGCCCCGCTGGGTCACCGGAGGGGCCGGCTGGGGGGGAGGGGGACACCGAGGCGCGATCACCGCCGCCCCCTGACCCGCTCAGCCAACATGGCGCACTAAGCGACACGGGGCGCATGCGCGCCTCTCCCCCTCCCCCCCCCCGCGGCCAGAGGCACGGGGGCGGGGACGCGACCGCCCCGCGCGCGCGCGCGCGCGCGGGGCGGGGCGAGGAGATGGGGCGCGCGCCCCAAGCTCAGCCCCCTCCCCTGCTGCCCACGTGGCTTCCCAGCTGGCGAGCCCTCAGCGGAGCGGGTCCGAGCCCGGGGGCTCTCCAGTGCTACCCACGTCTCATAACTGAGAAAGCAACACGTTACAAGCCCGGGGCAGTCCGCTCCCCGTTCCCTAGGCTGCCCTGACCCCCTGCACCCACCAGTGCCCTGTCCCACTCCCCAACCCTGCGCTGCACCCGCCCCCAACTCAACAAGGCCCCATCCCGTTCCCCGGGTCACACTGACTCCCATCCACTCCCAACAAGACCCCGTCCCGGTCACGGCCTCAGGTTGCACTAACCCCCTTCCCTATACCCAGCAAGGCCCTGTCAGGCTCATTGCCCCCTGCTGGGCTGACCCTACACCCAACAACACCCCTCTCATCCCAGGCTGCCCTGGTCGTATACCCAATAACCCATCCCCCCTTGCCAACCCAATCAGTGCTGGCTCCTGTGGCCGGCAACATCCCATCCCCGTTCACTGGCCTTGCCTGCAGCTGTTTCATTCTGCCCCTACTCACTCTCCTGGGCAGTTGACCCCTATACCCAGCAAGACTATCCCCCTAAAACAGCCTGGGTTGCTCTGCCCCATGCCTGGTCTACACTATTGAGATAGGTTGATGCAAGGCAGTTTACATTGACCTAACTTTGGAAATGTCTACACTTAAATGTTGCTCCCAATGTAACTACCCTGCTACATCAGCAACGTAGAGTCAAGGTCAGTGTAGTTAGGTCACCGCATTGTCCGTTTTACACTGTGTTACTTACATTGACTGTTACTGGCTTTCAGGAGCCATCCCACAATGCCCCACATTGACAGTACAAATGATACAAGCACTCCCGTTGAGGATGCACACCATTGACACAACGAGCAAAGTGTAGATATGCATGAACAATGTAATTACTGTGGCAGCTGTATGCCGACGTAAGTTAGGTTGGCTTAATTATGCAGTGTAGACATGGCCCCAGTATACAGCATTCAGTATAACATCAGCAAGCACAGTGGTTCTCAAACTTTTGTACTGGTGATCCCTTTCACACAACAAGCCTCTAAGTGCGATCCCCCCTTATAAATTAAAAACACTTTTTAATAACACCATTATAAATGCTGGAGGCAAAGTGGGGTTTGAGGTGGAGGCTGACAGCTCATGGGCCCATGGGGTCATGACCCCCAGTTTGAGAACCCCTAAGCATGCATAACTGATCACAGCCACACTGTGAAAATTGGTAGCATGGAACAGGCCAGCAAGCCTACCTGAACTTCTTTTCCCAGTTCTACTCATGCTACAGCACTTTGTGGGCACAGTGTTAAACACAGCAGCTTTCCAGTCACCCGTAGAGTCTCCCAAGACAAACAGGAGATGGGACCTGAATTCAAAGGGCGAAAAGAAGCAGGGGAAAAAAAAAACCCCTATGATTCCTGTGACTCCCCCTCCCCAACTCCAGTTGTGAGCATCCCTCACACATGGATGAGAAAGACCCTGTGACATGGGGTGTGTCAAGCTGGGAGGAGTGGTAGATACGCTGGAGAGTAGGAATAGGATACCGAGGGACCTAGACAAATTAGAGGATTGGGCCAAAAGAAATCTGATGAGTTTCAACAAGGACAAGTGCAGAATCCTGCACTTAGGATGGAAGAATCCCATGCACCGCTACAGACTAGGGACCGAATGGCTAGGCAGCAGTCCTGCAGAAAAGGACCTAAGGGTTACAGTGGATGAGAAGCTGGATATGAGTCAACAGTGTGTCCTTGTTGCCAAGAAGGCTAATGGCATTTTGGGCTGTATAAGTAGGGGCACTGCCAGCAGATGGAGGGACGCAATCGTTCCCCTCTATTCAACATTGGTGAGGCCTCATCTGGAGTACTGTGTCCAGTTTTGGGCCCCACACTACAAGAAAGATGTGGAAAAATTGGAAAGCGCCCAGCTGAGGACAACAAAAATGATTAGGGGGCTGGAACACATGATTTATGAGGAGAGGGTGAGGGAACTGGGATTGTTTAGTCTGCAGAAGAGAAGAATGAGGGGGGATTTGATAGCTGCTTTCAACTACCTGAAAGGGGGTTCCAAAGAGGATGGATCTAGACTGTTCTCAATGCTGGCAGATGACAGAACAAGAAGTAATGGTCTCAAGTTGCAGTGTGGGAGGTTTAGGTTGGATATTAGGAAAAAAATTTTCACTAGGAGAGTGGTGAAGTACTGGAATGTGTTACCTAGGGAGGTGGTGGAATCTCCTTCCTTTGAGGTTTTTAAGGCTGGGATGATTTAGCTGGGGATTGGTCCTGCTTTGAGCAGGGGGTTGGACTAGATGACCTCCTGAGGTTCCTTCCAACCCTGATATTCTATGATTCTATGAAGCTGTCTGGAGTGGCTCATGAGCATGAGTACCAACCTCAGGGCAGACTGTTAAGAAGTAGGACACAAACCCTAAGTTGGCTGTAAGTTCTACACTTAGATTCACCAACCAAGTGTGAAATCCTCAGGCATTACAATTACCTCAACACAGAGTCAGAGACAGTCCCCATGAGAACTCCAGTCTGTCTTGTTACCCAGGTAAGCTTGCCATTACACTACATGGTCCCTTATGTAAGCGGACATCTGGTGGTGAGTCATGGTGGGTTGTGGAAAAGAACTTCAGGGGCTGATCTCATCTGCATAGGCACACCCACCCTGCCTAGATCGTCACTTTGGCTGCTGTAGGAGCCCCAGTTTCTCTGTTATTGGGGAAGGAATAAACTATTATTATCCTGATTATGTGAATGAAGGACAGTGGAACTGTACTCGGCCTTTTGTTATGATGGAGGGACTCACCATCAACTAAGCAAGGCAAGGGTCATGGGTCCCAAAACCCAGTTAATAGAGAGAGGCTGGGGACAGGTATTAATACTTGGTGGCATGGGTCACCTGGTGAGGGGCTTACATGCTAATTGCAATTCCTCCTCTCTCCACTGTGGACTATCAGAGCTAATTTTGATTTCATTAGGAGTCTAGTTATAGGCTGCTGAACTGAATTCACTTTGGTCTAATAGTGCAGTAGTACTGAGGCTCCCCTACTACCAGGTGAAATCACAAAAGAGCTAAACTTACTAAGAGCTGAAATCACTGAGTGTTGTGTTAAGTAGTGGGGGAGCCTGAAGATATATGGCGGAGCAGTTTGCGGCATGGAGAGCAGAGCAGAGCGGCTGGTGGAGCAGAGCATTGCAGTTTGCGAGACGGCAAGGCGAGCAGAGCAGAGCTGTTTATCAGATGCCTGGAGCAGCTCATGGGGGCAGCTGGCACAGCGGAGCCCCATGGAGAGGTGGGGCAATCAGCTTTGGACCATGTAAGGTGCCCCTTAACCCCCACCGCCATCTCCACCCAGGTGGGGAGGCAAAACTCTGCAGATAAACTTTCAAACTCTGGGGCTGCCCTGACCAGGGACAGAGACTTTTGGGTCATTGGACTTTGGGTGATTTTGGGTTGCTGGACTCAAGAACCAAAGGGAAAGGACATGGCCCAATTTGCTTGGGCTGGGTTTTTTGCTCATGGGTTGTGTATGAATCCTGTTGGTGGTGTTTCCCCAGCATAATGCCACATTGTTTCTCTCTGTTATTAAAAGGCTTTTTGCTACTCTCAGACTATGTGCTTGCGAGAGGGGAAGTATTGCCTCTTGGAGGCGCCCAGCGAGGGTGGTATTTATTTGTCCCAGGTCACTGGGTGGGGGCTCGAGCCGGTTTTACATTGTGTTATTGAAATGGAACCCCTAGATACTGAACCCGGCCCTTGTTGCTGCCAACTCTGACGGGCAGAAGGGTTACACTTACACCAAAAATCACAGTAATACTCAGGTTACTTCCAGTCCCAAAGGACTAATCACTTACCCTGGGACAATGCACTTTAGATCCTACACCAAAGATGCTTGTAGCCACTCCTATAATAAATTAAGTAAAGATTTATGAATTAGAAAAAAGAAATAAGAATTATTTACAAAGTTAAAGCAAGTAAACATACCACACAAATGAGTTACAGTCTTAGATTCCAAAAGGTAATAGAAGCTGCAGTAATATGCAAGCTGTATATGTCCTTTAGGGCTAACCCAAGCTGAACAACCAGGGATCCCTTGTTTACGCTTAGAAGTCTTGTCCTCTCCCTGAAGTCCAGGCTGCATAGGGATAACAATTTTTTCTTGACAGGGATTTTTATTCTGTTCCCCTAGAGCTCAAACGGATGGAATGAGTCTCCATGCACCTCTCCTCTTCATGAGCGTGGGGGGAAGCAAGATAACACTTCACTTCCCTGTGGTAAACTAGCATTTCAAACTCGGTAATGCTTTTCTCCTAACTACGGGGGTTTACAATTTTAGAGCAAACACTTTTACAGGTACAGAGCAAATACTTAAATATTATCTTATAGCGTGGATCACAGATATTGTAAGTGAGATTACTGCATGCAGCAACTTACAAGCATTTCATAAAGTCTGAACCCTAAACACATTTCCATAAAGCTATTAACTATTGTAACAATACTAACAGAGATGAGCCAGACTGGTTTACAGTGGTACAACTGTCAGTGTTCCTTGACGCCTGGGGGCCTTGGCATGAGCTGGCACCTGATCTGCAGCATCACACGTCCCTCATACTCTCATGGGAAGGTCTGTGATTTCCTCCGGCCATGAGCACCTCTCACACACTCGCAGATGGAGCGACGCTCTCATTCCCCCACGACTCTGAGGCCACTCACAGTCATGAGGGGGACTATTTTCAGAGTAGCAGCCCTGTTAGTCTGTATTCGCAAAAAGAAAAGGAGGACTTGTGGCACCTTAGAGCCTAACACATTATTTGAGCATAAGCTTTCGTGAGCTACAGCTCACTTCATCGGATGCATTGACTATGTGACTATGCATCCGATGAAGTGAGCTGTAGCTCACGAAAGCTTATGCTCTAATAAATTTGTTAGTCTCTAAGGTGCCACAAGTCCTCCTTTTCTTTTTGCGAATACAGACTAACACGGCTGCTACTCTGAAATATGTGACTATGTGACTCTCCCTTCTGTGAGTGACCCAGGCACACTCATGGGGGGGGGACCCTGTGACTCCTCCCAGCCCTGAGCTCCCCTCCCACACACCCAGGGAGAGGGACCCTGTGAGGGGGGGACCCTGTGACTTTGCCCCTCGAACATCCAAAGGGGGGGACCCTATGACCCCGCCCCTCACACGCCCACGGGGGGGAGGGGAATCCTGTGACCCCGCCCCTCACACGCCCACGGGGGGAGAGTGGCCTGGCCCGGGACCCCCCCCGACCGCAGAGCGTGGGAACCGGGCCGGCCCCGGGGGGGCGGAGCCGGGCTCGGAGCGAGCGGCCGGGCGCCCCCTGGCGGCCGCGCGGGGAGGCGGCGCCGCTGTCCTTTGTGCTGCAGCCGGGCATGTGGCCGGGCTGCGGCGGCGGGCGCCCGGCGGCGTGAGGGCGGCGGGCCGGGGCCGGGGCCGGGGGCCGGAGCCATGGGGCGGAGGCGGGCGCTGGTCAGCGCGCTCAGCCTGTGCCTCAGCCTGTGCGCCCTGGGGCTGCTGCTCACCGCCCTCCTCACCGACCACTGGTACGAGACCGACCCCCGGCGGCACCGCGCCGGCTGCGAGCGCCGCGCCCAGCGCCCCCGCCCGCTGCCCCTGCCCCTGCGCCGCCGCCCCCCGCGCCGCGCCGGGCCGCCCCCCGGCCCCGAGCCCGCTCGCCGCCCCCCGGCGCTGCCGGGGCTGGGCGTGCTGCAGTCCGGCTGCGCCCGCCCGCTCTTCGCCAGCTACGCCGGCCTGTGGAGGAAATGCTACTCCCCGGGCATCGACCCGCACCTGGACAGCCTGGTGGAGAGAGGTGAGGCAGCGCGGCACGGGGCAGCGGGCACCTCCCCCCCCGCCGCGGACCCCCCCTGCGCGCCTTGCACCCCCCCCCGCGCGCGGCCCCCCTGCAGACCCCCTCGGCGCGCCATGCACCCCCCCCGCCGAGGCCCCCCCTGCAGACCCCCCCCGCGCGCGGCCCCCCTGCAGACCCCCTCGGCGCGCCATGCAGCCCCCCCGCCGCGGCCCCCCCTGCAGACCCCCCCTGCGCGCCTTGCACCACCCCGGCGCGGCCCCCCTGCACCCCCCCCGGCGCGCGGCCCCCCTGCAGCCCCGCCCCGCCGCGGCCCCCCTGCAGACCCCCCCTGCGCGCCTTGCACCACCCCCGCGCGCGGCCCCCCTGCAGACCCCCTCGGCGCGCCATGCACCACCCCCGCCGCGGCCCCCCTGCAGACCCGCCCTGCGCGCCTTGCACCCCCCCGGCGCGGCCCCCCTGCAGCCCCCCCCCGGCGCGCGGCCCCCCTGCAGACCCCCCCTGCGCGCCTTGCACCACCCCCGCGCGCGGCCCCCCTGCAGACCCCCCCGGCGCGCCATGCACCCCCCCGCGCGCGGCCCCCCTGCAGACCCCCTCGGCGCGCCATGCACCCCCCCGCGCGCGGCCCCCCCTGCAGACCCCCCCTGCGCGCCTTGCACCCCCCCGCCGCGGCCCCCCTGCAGCCCCCCCGGCGCGCGGCCCCCCTGCAGACCCCCCCCGCCGCGGCCCCCCTGCAGACCCCCCCTGCGCGCCTTGCACCACCCCCGCGCGCGGCCCCCCTGCAGACTCCCCCGGCGCGCCATGCACCCCCCCCGCGCGCGGCCCCCCTGCAGACCCCCTCAGCGCGCCATGCACCACCCCCGCCGCGGCCCCCCTGCAGACCCGCCCTGCGCGCCTTGCACCCCCCCGCCGCGGCCCCCCTGCAGCCCCCCCCCGGCGCGCGGCCCCCCTGCAGACCCCCCCCGCCGCGGCCCCCCTGCAGACCCCCCCTGCGCGCCTTGCACCACCCCCGCGCGCGGCCCCCCTGCAGACCCCCCCCGGCGCGCCATGCACCCCCCCGCGCGCGGCCCCCCTGCAGACCCCCTCGGCGCGCCATGCACCCCCCCGCGCGCGGCCCCCCCTGCAGACCCCCCCTGCGCGCCTTGCACCCCCCCGCCGCGGCCCCCCTGCAGCCCCCCCGGCGCGCGGCCCCCCTGCAGACCCCCCCCGCCGCGGCCCCCCTGCAGACCCCCCCTGCGCGCCTTGCACCACCCCCGCGCGCGGCCCCCCTGCAGACCCCCCCGGCGCGCCATGCACCCCCCCGCGCGCGGCCCCCCTGCAGACCCCCTCGGCGCGCCATGCACCCCCCCCGCGCGCGGCCCCCCCTGCAGACCCCCCCTGCGCGCCTTGCACCCCCCCGCCGCGGCCCCCCTGCAGCCCCCCCGGCGCGCGGCCCCCCCTGCAGACCCCCCCCGCCGCGGCCCCCCTGCAGACCCCCCCTGCGCGCCTTGCACCACCCCCGCGCGCGGCCCCCCTGCAGACCCCCCCGGCGCGCCATGCACCCCCCCGCGCGCGGCCCCCCTGCAGACCCCCTCAGCGCGCCATGCACCACCCCCGCCGCGGCCCCCCCTGCAGACCCCCCCGCGCGCCTTGCACCCCCCCGCCGCGGCCCCCCTGCAGCCCCCCCCCGGCGCGCGGCCCCCCTGCGTGCCTTGCACACACCCCCGGCGCGCGCGGACCCCGGCGCGCCTTGCTTACCCCCCCCAAGACCACCCCCTGCGCGGCCACTGCCCGTCTTGCACCCCTCCCACACCACCACCCCCTGCGCGACCAGAGTGCGCCTTGCACCCTCTGCACGGCCACTGTGCGCCTTGCATCCCCCCCCAACACCACTCACTGCGCGGCCAGCGTGCGCCTTGCACCCCCCTCCCAAAACCACCCCCTGCGCGGCCAGCGTGCGCCTTGTATCTCCCCCCATCCCCTCCCCCGCGCGGCGCTGTGCACCTTGCAACCCCCAACACGGCCCATGCATGGCCAGTGTGCACTCCGCATCCCCATGCAAGCCACTGTGTGCCTTGGACCCCCTGTGCACCATGCACCCCCAACTTCCCCCTGCATGGCCACTGTGCACCTTGCACCCTCCTGCATGGCCACTGTGTGCTCTGCACTCCCAACATCCTCCTGCATAGCCATTGTGCACCTTGAACCCCTAACACAGCCACTCTGCGCCCTCACCCCCTTCATGGGCACTATGCAGCATGCATCCCCAGCCTTGGGCACTGTGTACCATACACTTCCTGCATGACACTGTGAAGCATACACCCCCAGCACCTCTCTGCTTCGGCACTGTGCAGTATTGTGCATTGTGCCTCATGCAACCTATCACTCCCAGTGCATGGGTAGTGCACATCCCACCATTTCCAATGCACAGGCACTGAACATCTCACCACCCCTAGTGCCTGGGTACTGTACATCCCACTGCTCCCATGATATATGGGCACTACACACCCCTCCCACCCCAGTGCTTGGGTGCCACACAGCAAACACCCAACCTCCCCTCCCCACAGTGCACAGCGCTGCACACCATGCACCCTTCACAACCAGTGCATGGTTGGGTACAGGGCATCCCCCAATGCACCACCCACCAATTTTAGGCAGCATGTACCTCCTCACCACCAATGAAGAGGCAACATGCACCTCCAAATGCATGTGAATTATGCACCCTTAGTACACCATGGACTCCCAGTGCATAGGTACTTTACACCCCCCAGTGCCTTCAGTGCCCAGGCACTGTGTGCATCCAAGATTCCCCTGCCCAAACACCATGTATCCCCTGACCTAGGAATGCATTGGCACTGTGCACCTTTAATGCACCATACTCCCACATCGCCTATGCATGGCTACTGTGGATTATGCACCCCCTAATAAACCTATGCACCCTCTTACCCACCAATCCACATGCACCTTGGGATGTTCTCTGGCCCTTTCAGCAGGACCCTCAGCACCCACCCTCCTCTGGGATTGGCTGCCAGTGCTTTATGTGCAGGAGTAGCTGGCCACTCCTTACAGTAGCTACTCTTCTACTGCTCCCACAGTTACGCTGCTGTGCATGTCTGAGCATATGTTGTCTAATATTAAGCAGGCCGTTTTCTATTACTTCTCTGGGTACCTGAAGCAGCCTTCAACAGGCCTCCTGTACTTCTCCTCTTTGTGTAAAAATATGCACTGGTCATCTAGTAGAACCTCTGTTCCTCCTTAGTGAAAAAGACAAATGTAGCCCAGATAATAACACTTCTCTCCCTTCAGAAATTAAAAGGAATAGTCAACAAACATTTGCATCATTTGTCACCCCAATCTGAGATGTGACTTTTCTGCTTCCTCCCTTTATTGTCATCTGTTAAATTAGACCTTTGTAGAACAGCCAAGCCTTATGTCACATACATATGGGCTAATGTTCTTCTTTAGTACATATTGGGGAATAAAGATAATATACTTGTTTTATGTTGCATCAATAGATTATACACATATTGACATAATGCTGGTTTTTTGTTTGGTTGCTTAGTTGTTTTGTTTTTTCCTAATATTTAACTCTGATATTATATAAGTATTATAAACCTTTTAATTACACCAACAAATAATGTGTAATATACTATTTCATGCTCAAAAGGGTGGGCAGACATCACTTTATCTTCTTTAGCCACTTGTTTAGAGGAATAGGGTAGTTAGTTATATTGTTAACATTATGTGGAGTGAATGTTGCACAAAATATCTGTAACTTAATGAAACATTTCAAAGGTGTGCCTCTGAAGACACAAAATTTTGTTTACCAGATTGGCCTGAGAATAAGGTAAATAGCTTTCATTATGGCAATGAAGATGCACAGTTAAGTGCTGCATTTCATACCATCTTAAGCCAAGCAATACACTTACAAATTAGTAGAGAAATGCAAAAATACATATTGCTTTAAGTGTTCTTATGCTCATAATCAGCAGACTCATTGTTGCATTTCATTGCTTGTATCTTAAGGGATAACATTTTGGATTTGGAGTCAGCTACACCCTAGAGCACATGCAAATACCTTCCCTGGGATGGATGTTGTATTTTCAGGGCCAGCCCTGCTCATAACCCATTCCCCATGCCTCTGTTTATACCCAAAATGGCTTTTGTTCTCTGCAGCCAACATTCTTGGCTTCTGATTAAAGTCCAAGGGCCAGCTGCTCCGCTTGTGTAAATTGGCATCCCTCCATTGACTTCAGTGCAAATATGAAGATTTACACCAGCTGAGGATGCATCTCAAAATGTCCCAGAGAGTATCTTTCATATATTAATATGTACAATGAGAGAAATCCCAAAGGCCCTGCATTGCCTCTCTCTCTCCAGTCTTTCACTGGTGTGTCCATCCCGTTAATTCCTGACTAGCATGAGAGGACCTTTTATAGATATTCCCATAGAGATGAACCCTAATCTAAACACATAATCATTGTGTCTGCAGACAGGTAACTTCTTCCTTTCAATAAACATCACTGCTCTCTCAGGCATAGGCCTCTTCCCTGAGACTCATATTAAGTGTGTTAGTAACAAATGCGTTTACAGTTGCTTACCACTTCAGAAAAAACACCTTTGCCGCATAGTTAAATGCATCCCTTTATTTTCCATATACTGTCTCCTTTTAGTTAAAAAGGGTTTAATCTGTTTTAATAGTAAATTAAACTAAAAGGACATCAGTAACATTTGGTCCCCAGTTCCTGCCATCCCATGTGGCCAGCTGATCTCCCACAGCCAGTACCTCTTGAATGTCACCTTGACTGAGTGTCCCGTGTTTGCTCCTCTTGTGCATTTCACTAGAGGTCAGAAGAGTGTTTCCTTTTGAAAATAGACTGTTACTGGGGCAAATTCACTGTGGTCCGAGACCTAAAAGTATCTTAACTAAAAACATAGTGAAAGGGAACCATTGTGGTGGGTGGAAAATAGTAAATTCCAGTGCTCCAAGCTGAGGTCACTTCACACCTCACTGGCTAGGTGCTGATAGAAGGGGTTCACAAGGAAGGTTCCAAATCCTCTGGGGTATTTAGGCACCTAACTTTCAGTGAAACCAGTGGGAGTTGGGCCCCTAAATGCCTTTGAGGATGTGAGACAAAGTTCACATATTGGGTTCAGCCATCTCCTTCTTTGACTCCCTCTCCATCTAGCTCTCATGCTTCCTACAATTCAGCACCTCTCCAAGTAGCCTGGCTGTCTTCTGACCTGTGCCTGATGCCCTTGGCAAGGGAGGGGGAGGGTTCTTACTCAATCCCCTTCCTGGGTGATTCACTTTCAGCTCCTCATGTAATCAGTTTAGTTTCATTATTATTTATATTGCAGTAGTATCTTGAGGCCCCGACCAAGAGCCGGACTCCTTTGTACTGGACACTGCATGCACTCACAGAAAGAGAGAGAGAGAGAGAGTAAAGAAAGGTTACTTACTGGTAACTCTTGTTCTTTGGGAGTTCCCTCTGTGCAGTCATACCCTGGGATTGACTCCCTCTCCTCTTGGCGAAGCCAGGGCACATTAGCCCACAGGAATCACAAGTGGGAAATGCACAGGGCCCCTCAAAAAGGAAACACTCCCTGCCCCCAAAGAGCTGACCATCTAAATAGACAAGACAGTCACATCTGACCCAGGCCCTGCCCAAGGATAGGCTGCTGCAGTGTGTCTAGGGGTGTGTCACTGCAGAGTGCTTACGGAATGCTTCAGTGCAGCTAAGCAAGCAGCCCTGGTCCGGCTGCAGCTTTGCCTCATGAGTACCACAGAATTGCTCATGGTTTCTCTGTCACGAAGCCTTTCACTGATGCTATGCAACCTGTCACAATGTCATTGAGCTTAGTGGGTAAGGGCTGGATCCTGACAAGTGCTGATTACCCCAAGCCCCACCTGAAATCAGTGAGAGCTGAGAGTGCTCAGGACCTTGCACCATCAGCCCGTAAGAACAGCTATGCAGCTGCAGGTCAGGGCAGTACACTGGGCACTTCAGCTTCCTTACAATGGAGCCAGACTGCCTTATTGCAAAGCAAGCATGGGGTTATCCGTACAGGGCCAGGTATTGCTGTTAAAGCAACAGCCCCTTTTGGGGAGTGCCAGGGAAGATCTTGTAGGCATTTGTTCTGCTGAGAGCACAGCCAGACAGGGGTGCCTCTACATGTGCTGGGGGAGCGCGCACAGGAGCAGCAGCTGCTTCATACAGTGACATGGGTGTGTCATGTGTTTTCCCACCCATCATAGATCCACAGGGTTGGTGCTGTGTCCCCAGCTTTGGACTGGTCTCTAGGAGGAACCCCTTCAGTGTGCCAGACCCCTTAGGGGTCTCCCTTTTCCTCCAGGTAAGCCCTTTGGCTTCACGACCGCCTTAGATTGGACTTCTGGGCCTGCAGAACCTCTGCTTCACACCGTGAGCTCTGTTCAGCGAGTCCAGCTGAGACAGACCCCTGATGAAGACTTGTCCAATCTGCAGGGGTTCATGCACCTCGCCCATTATTTGCAGTGACACTCACCCAGCGTTGTCCAAACAATCGGGTTTATTAATCATCTGGAACACAGCATAGGAAGTCCTTAGGGTAGTCTAGAGAACTGAAGGTTAAAGCATAGGTCATTCTGGTTAGCCCAGAGCGCAGCCAAACTGTAAGGAACCCCTTGATTCAAGGTCTCGCTCTGTGTCTGACCTCCTTCATCAGACCCCAGGTGAGTCCCGACTCCTTCCAGCAGCCAACACTTATCTCCTAGTTTGTACCTCTCCAGTCCTTTGATCTCAAGCTGGGGGACTGTTGTTCTCTAAGGAGAGAGGGAAGTCCTTATCCAAGAGTCATTGGTTGCTACGTCCTGTCTGTATCCCATTGACTTTCAATGAGATTAGGGCTCCTTATTGCCTACATCTCTTTTGAAAAATGGACAGGCTCCTAAATCACTTAGGCACTTTTGAAAATTTGACCCCAAGTTCCTGGGATCCTGTGGGGCTGGATCTCCTTCAACATCTTGTGGGGGGAGAGGGCTTCTTAGAAAAGGCCCCAGAGTGAACGCAGACCAGCGGGTGGATGTGTGCATGTGCATGTGCACACACGGGTGAACTCTCCCAGCCCGAGGAGCTTGCGCCTCTCTCACTAGCATCAAGCTTCTGCCATTTGTAGGGAGAGGTGGCATTGGGTGTTCAGAACTGGAAGTGCAGGGTAGAAGCTGTGAGGTAGTCTGTGGGCACGGGAGAGCAAATGGAGAGAAGACACTGTGGACTAATTATATTAGAAGACAATTTACAGCCTAGCTATCAATGTTTAACACAGTATTCTCTGGGGGAACCTGCTTGGTTTTTAGCAGGTGGGTTAATGAAGTCTGTTCCTTCCTTTCCTGAAGGTATTGTTCAGAGATGCACAGCTATCAAATACCACTTCTCCCAGCCAATGCGCTTACGAAACATTCCGTTCAATTTAACCAAGACCATCCAGCAAGATGAGTGGCATCTGCTTCGTAAGTACATGAATTGTCAGCCTCTCATCTGGGGATGCACAAGATTCTCCATAATTCTGTCAGTGTTTCACATGAAAAAGCAAGACAACGTGCTGGTCTGTAGATAGGGTTTGCCATCCTGAATCAGACCAGGGCTCTGTCTAGTCCAGTAACCTCTCTCTGGCCAGTGGCCAGTATCAGACGCTTTGAAGAAAGGGATAAGAAATCCCATAGTAAGCAAATATGGAATAACCTACCTACAGGGAAATATCTTCCTAGCCCCCATCCTTTACAGGTTGGCTTATGCCCTGAAACATGGCTGTTTATATCCCTTCCAAATCTTTTTTTTTTTAAATTTTAAATCCCATCTGATGTAACTCTGGATGTTCTTGTTATTCAGATAATTGATCAGTCTTTTTTTGAATCCTGGTAAACTCTTGGCCTAAATTATATCTTGTAGAAATGAGTTCTACAGGCTAACTGCACAATATGTAAAAAAGTATTTGCTTTTATCTATTTTAAATTTGTTGCCTTGCAATTTCATTAGATATCCCCTCATTCTGTGTTATGAGAAAGAGTAAATAGGAACCAACTCCTGGTTTAATTTTTCTGTACTGCTTATTATATTTTACACCTCTGTCAAGTCTCCTCTTATTCCTCTCCTGTCTGAACAGTCCCAATCTTTTCCTTCTCACTTGAAAGTTAATTTTTTTCATGACCCTAATCATTCTTGTTGTCTGTCTCTAAACCACTTGTATTATCTGCTGTGTTCTCTTAGATAGGGTGACCAGAACTGGTATTCCAGGTCAGGTCACATCACTGGTGCTCGTAGTGACATAAGAACACTTTCAGTATTAGTTTCTGTTCCATTGCATCTACATCTAAACATTTTGTTTGCTCTTTTAACCATTGCTACACACTGAGGAGGGTGGTTTAGTCAGCTATCCACTCTGGAGCCCACATCGTCTTCCTGAGTGGTTACAATTAATTTAGAACCCAGCTTTGCCTATGAGTGGCTTGAAAGATTCTTCCAATATGCATTAACTTGCATTTGCCAACAGGATTTGTAAATAGTTCCTTGCCACTCTCTTTTTCACTCTAAGCAAAAGGGTGATGTTTAATCTCTGCTCTACTTCTTATATGGAAGCAGATTTAAGAAGAATCACGGCTGGTTTTCTGGGCATGGCAGCTGCTGTTCTTCTCTGTGGATGCATTGTAGCGGCAGTCAGTTTCTTTTGGGAGGAAAGCCTCACACAGCATGTGGCAGGCCTTCTATTCCTTATGACAGGTATTGTGCCATCTTTGTGTGCTAATTACAAATGAAGCCCTTGATTAGGTTTCTCTTTGGTAGACTGTGCTTGTTATCCATCAGCAGAGAACACCTTCCTTTGATCTTTCCAGTTAGAACTGACTTTCCACTGCTGCTATTCGGGCAGACATCAAAAAAGCAGGCAAGATTTTACTGAGTACTGTAAGAAAACAGAAAGGGATCATTTAATTTCTTCTTCCAAAAAGGGAATAAAAAGTTTGTCCTTCATGCTGCATACCTGTGCCTGGGAGAAAGAAGGGGTAAGGGCACTCTGTTACAGCGCTTGCACACACTATGCAAACTCTAGGACCGGGCGTGCAGGGGCAAGTGGGCATTGTGCCATTGCTTACTTCCCTGCTTGAGCATGTGGATGAGGAAGAGTGGGCAGAGCCTTGGCTCCTTGCCTTCAATTTACCAGCCAGCAAACCTGAAACAGCATGGGGGGAGTGTCATAATTTGCTGGGAAATGATTTCTTTCCAAAGCAAAGAGGGAGGCTGAGACTAAATTGTGTTTGAGTTATAACATCTGCCAGGGCTATTCCTGGAGGGGTGCCGTTTACATCCCCTCTTTTGCACAAGACTGGGTCTAAAGACAAAAATCTATCCTTAAACTTCACATGTTAGTGGGGAAGATGAGGGAATAGGTTTCCCTCCCGCCCCATTCCTTCTTCTTAACTCTGTCCTTGAAACAACAAAGAAGAAGTCTAAATTACAACAAAAGCATCAGTTGTAGAGTTAAGTCAGCGTAACAATTTTATTTTTGTCCCAGTCATTTATAACTTCTTGAAACTTTCACCCCTCATGTTACTGTTTTCCATCATTGGTCTTTTCCTAAAAATGAACTTTTTGGGGAAGTTTGAGGAAAAGCGTTCAGTTGTTTTTGCAGAGTGAAGGTGGACAGGTGTTATTTGGTTCGTATTATTAAAAAAAAAGTCTTTCAATTTTTTTTTGTAAATAGCAAAAATGGCAAAGGGTAGGAAAGGTTAAATTCATTGTGGGAAAAGACCTTAATAAGAAGCAATTATCTTCTCTAATCTGGAGGAAATTTATATTGATTTGACCAAGTTATTAACCTCTGAAAACCACATTTGAACATGCACCTAAGATTTTATTCCATAAACTTGTAAAGTGCAAGCTTAAGGAAAAATTAATTGTGGCTGGATGTGTATAGCTAATTTCACTGCATATTGAAAAATCTAGCCCCGTAGATTGCTGCAGACGCAAGAGGGACACATTGGACAGGGAGAGGAGCTCCTGCAGACAGATGTGCAGTGGCTGAGAGGCGAGGACCTCACTCCTCCACATCAGAGCTATGCTAGGGAAGGCTGGCTGGGGATGCATGTTTGAGTAAATTACATGCACGGACTAGATTTTGTCAAGTTCATACAAAACTATTGCCTCAGCCCTCCATGGATCTTGTGAGGTGTGAAGGGGCTGTTCTCAGCCCTGGGTCTTAAGGAGTGCAAGAAGAGAAGTCTCCAATCTGAATATGTTAAGCAGGCCTCATGAATCCACAGGTGGGGCACTTAACATGCCTGCTCTAAAAGAATTCTCCTGGGGTAACAACTGCAGCAAACCTTAAACTGCTTGTAAAAACGGAGACCTTTTTTTCAAGTATCAGAGTAGCAGCCATGTTAGTCTGTATCCGCAAAATGAACAGGAGTACTTGTGGCACTTTAGAGACTAACAAATTTATTTGAGCATAAGCTTTTGTGGGCTAAAACCCACTTCATCGGATGCATGCAGTGGAAAATAAAGTAGGAAGAGATAATTTATACACAGAGGACATGAAACAATGGGTGTTATCATACACACTATAATGAGACTGATCAGTTAAGGTGAGCTATTACCAGCCGGCGGGGGGGGGGTACCCTTTTGTAGTGATAATCAAGATGGGCCATTTCCAACAGTCTCTTGTTGGAGTCTGTTTTTTAAGTTTTTTTGTTGTAATATTGCGACTTTTAGGTCTGGAATTGAGTGACCAGGGAGATTGAAGTGTTCTCCAACTGGTTTTTGAATGCTGAATTGGAATTAATTTGCAAACTGGACACCATTAAATTAGGCTTGAATAAAGACTGGGAGTGGATCTGTCATTACACAAAGTAAAACTATTTCCTCATGTTTATTTTTCCCCCCCTACTGTTCCTCACACATTCTTGTCAACTGCTGGAAATGGCCCATCTTGATTATCACTACAAAAGGGTTTGTTTTGTTTTGTCTCTCCTCTCCTGCTGGTAATAGCTCACCTTAATTGATTACTCTCGTTATAGTGTGTCTGATAACACCCATTGTTTCATGTTGTGTGTGTATATATCTCTCTTCCTACTGTATTTTCCACTGCATGCATCTGATGAAGGGGGTTTTAGCCCATGAAAGCTTATGCTCAAATAAATGTGTTAGTCTCTAAGGTGCCACAACTACTCCTGTTCTTTTTTCAAGTAGAAACTACAAGAAGTTACATTAAGTTCATAATTAAAATACAGAGCCAGCGCTCAAAGACTTGTATAGTCAGATAAGACCATGAAACATTGTGAATGCCAGCATTAATACCACATGTTCTATCCAAGTAAGAAAACAGCTTTTGCCTAGTTTTTTGATTTATATAAACTATTTGTTTAACAGGGGTGTGTTTGCTCTTTTATTTATCCCAGACTGTATAAATCTACTAACCCTGAGAATATGTTTTGTTTGCAGGAATATTTTGCACTATTTCTCTGTGCACTTATGCAGCAAGTATATCATATGATCTAAACCGCCTACCAACATTCATATACAGTCTTCCTAATGATGTGGAACATGGATACAGCTGGTCTATGTTTTGTGCATGGTGCAGTTTAGGATTTATAGTAGCAGCAGGATGTCTTTGCGCTGCTTATCCATTCGTTCACAGGACCAAGATTATTAATCTAAAGTCTGCCAGAAACTCTTCTGTATGACTGATTCTCAGAAGATGGTCTTCTCTAGCCTTGTTCAGTGACAGGCGAACAATATTGTTCAAGGACTTACCCCAACAAAGAAAAAAGTGAAAGGAAAGTTACATTCAGGATTCGATGCACCAATACCTACCTGATCCTTCAAAATCTACTAGTCAGGAAACAAGAGAAGTTCTGTTTCCTAGCAGACTGAAATCAAATAGAGGAAACACCTTCCCAAGGACAAAAATAGTGGGGGTATTAACTGCTTCAGTCAATATACTGTGTATACATGTGTCTGAAAGGAGATGAGGCTATTCACACAGGAAAAGAGAAGGAAAAGCTGTGATGAGAATTTAGGGCTATTTCTATTTTTCAAATGTTTGTACATAAAGTAACTTATCAGAGGGGAAAAAAAATCATTGCCAAATGAATCTTAGTCAGAAAAAAAATGTTTTTCTTTCCCTAGGATCATACTTAATACACTTTAATGCAGCTTCTTCTGAACTTTAATTTAGGGGAGGTTTGTTAGTTTGTTTTTTGCTGTCAGATAGACCCAGTCTCTGTCCATGTACCCCCTATGAATGTTCTTTGTCAAAACAAGATTCCTGCTTGGTTTTATTTCCCTTTGTACTTTATAAGTAACCAAAAAATGTTTATTGCTTATATAGATGAGAGATTCATCCATTCCCACTGATATTGTTAGAAGTCACCTCTGTTGTGAAGCTTCGGCATCTTTGTGTTAAACTACAATTCAGTAGTAAAACACCTCCCTCTACGAACAGCATGCTTGTGTTGAGTAGAAGTTAGTGGCTTGGGAACTGGGTTTTCTCTTGATGGTGATGTAATGATTCATACTCGGGGTTAAGATACAGCAGGATTTCTAGTGATAGGGTAGTCGCAGATCCATTCGAGTGCCCCTCTTAGTTCTCACCAGACTTCTGTCAGAGGCAATCCAGCCTCTGGCTCCTAGGTTTTAAGCCTCCAGACTCTGAACCAGTGCTCCCACCCCTCCCCAAATGAGCTCTACTGCCCCTACCTGCAGAGGCATAAACATCCTTCATTTACAACTGCAGTGTGAAAGCATGGCACAGTGCAGTCTCACTCCCCACCCTCCTTGCCCTCAGCCACTGTTCTGGGGTCAGACCTTTGTGATTTAGCAGGAGGAACAGGTGTTTGGAGGGGGCACCTATCCCTTTTGTAACCTCAGTGTCAAACATTTGGGGGTGGAAAAGAGAGATGGTGTATTGCTAAACAGAACCTGAAGTTGGCTCATGGTGAGCTCCTCCCCCATCCCACAAGCATCAATGTACACAGGCAACTCCCCCCAAGAATAACTGGTGAAGAACCTGTTTGTTTCCTTCCACCCTTAGGGCAGAGTTTCCCTAGTCTTGGAAAGCTGTGTGGCCCCTCTATGAAAGTGAAACCAACTACACCTTCCTTCTCACAACACTGCGTTGATACAGGCTTATCCCAAGTGAGTGCTTGCTTACTCAGAGTAGATTGGGTGGTTCTTTACAGCAGGATACTTCCTCACATGCTTTAGTGAGCAATGGTTTGAGGTTCTTTGCAAACTCAGGCAGACATCTCTGCATCAGTTAAGTCTGAAGACCATGACATGTCTTTCTTTGCAACCAGAACTTTTTTGATGAAAGCAGAGACTCTAGAAAACAAGTGAGGCTCATCTGCACACACTCCTCTGAAGAACACTATTTCAAGCTATTTGGATTTGCCCACAGCTGTGGAATATTAGCAGCTGAGAAAGGTTAAGGTACTGGCCAACCTCTGCCCACCCCCCACTTAGCTGCCATGGTTAATTAACCCTTTGAAAGCATGTCATGGCAAGGGCTAGTGAAATAGCACACTAAGGAGCAGCTTTGTGCCAAACTGCAAAATGGCTTTTGTATCATTTTTAATTTTAGCTTACACATTTATCCATATAGTCTTGACTGGTAATGCATCTAAAAAGTCACTGTTCTAGAAGATTTCCAGTTACAAGTAGCTAAATACTCCTTAACAAGGTCAGACTTTTAAATAGTATATGTAATGCTACAATAGTTTTAGGTAGCATGATCTCTTACTGAGCTATCTAAGATACAAACTCCGTGAGCTTTCCCTTTAGAAAATACTTTCTTTGATTTACATGTGGACTTTTACTCCTGGTAAAACTGACCACTCTGACGCAGGGTGCTGCCACTTTAAACATAACCTGGCCAATGTGCAGAAGAGCATCATCGTGCAGACTTGCTCTAAAACTCTAAAGATCTTGTAGATGACAGTGCCAAAGTTGTATGAAGTGGAATCAGAGCAGAGATCTCTTAAGAATTAATAGACAGAGCTAGTATTTCCACTTCTATTCCCTTCTGTTCTCCACACTATGCAGCGCTGTCAAAGGTGGGATTCTTTGGGTAAACATCAGCAGGGGAGAGGTTTAAGATTTCATCCACTGATGGCCCATCATCTTCTGGTAATATCTCTGCCTCAAACATACGCTGAAGCAAAGCATCAACTGTCCTGTACCCTGAGAAAAGAAAAAAAATACATTGGTTTCTATACTGGCCTAGGCTAGTTAGCCAGTCCCTTAAATTTACTTTATGCTCAAAGGCTAAGTCATTTTGTGATATGCTCCTCACTTTGGGTGACAAGTCACTTAGGTGTCTACCCTGCTGGTTTACATCCCCATTCCCCAGCAAACAAAGGCAGCTATTTCAATCAGCATGTGTTATTTACCACTGTAAAAAACCATGTACATGCGAGAACCTCCCTCTGTAGGATTGGTCCCTACAACACATTTTCTAGCACTTTGTCCACTAACTATTTGAACATCCTGAACAAATCCACAAGGAAAGAGCAAACAGTTTTCATTAACTGCTGCCTTTTCAAGGGATTTTTTTTTCCCCCCAATGAAGCAGTTTTGCTAGAGTACTTGAGGAAGAAGCAGGGAGCGCCATATGAGGCCCCTAGACTCAGGCTTTCAATCAGTTTGTGCGTTAAACAGCAAATCCAGGCTTATAGTGAGCTTCAACTGGACTCAATAGGAAACAGCCAAGATACAGGAAGAGTGTTTCTGGAGAAGAAGGATGACGATTAAACCAAGCAGTAAGAGTTGCAAAGAGTTACCAAAGAGTCTCAGCCAGGATAAAAGAGAAGTGAAGTGGATACAAGGAGAAAACAGCAACAAGGAGGCTTTCTAACATCTGGAGAAGCTGAACCAAGACTGTTCCTGTGTAAGTAGCTCCTGCAGGCAATGAGCTTGTGCTGTAAAGCCCAGGAGCTTGACAAAGAAAGTGCTACAATAAAAACAGCATAAACACTATTAGAATCTGACTGGGGATGCCAAAAGCCCCAAACTGCATTCCGATTCGCTGTTGGGCTTGATCGTTCCACATTTGATCACAAACGTGGCGTGCTCAGATGAAAGAGGTGCTGGGGGGCTCAAGCAATTTTTTTTTTTTTTTTTTTACTTTCGTAACTGACACGGCAAGCATAGCAGTGCCGGGGCTACGAACGGCCAAGCCAAGAGCCCTGGAAAAAATTAAGCCCTGCCAGCGACCATCATACTTCATGGACAAGAAGATGTGAGGGTTGGAAATACTCCTAAAGAGACTTCTTGGTCCCAGCCTGCTGTTTAAAAGGGGATTTAGAAGAAGTCTCTAGGTGGGTTTTAGCTGCACGGACAGCTACACTTATCAGCTTCCCCTGCCACCCTTCGGGACCTGAATTTCATTGGAAACCTGTGTTTGGGAGATCAGGAGAGAATTAAGGTTTTGAAAAGCTCATCTCACCAGGAATGGCTTCTAGAGTCCCACTAAGCTTTTTTTTCCAAATGGTCAAGTTAACATGCCATCCTGTAATGGCAACTGCACACAAGTAGACTTTTGGAGAGGAGCTCAGTTGGGTAGAGGCACACTGCACCTAACACACACACACACACACACACACACACACACACACCACAATAGCCTGTGAGGGTGCACTCACTGACTCATTGCTGTGGGTTGATTAATGCCAATTCACAGCAATTTAGTAAGAATCTGTTTGCCAGCCCCGGGAGTCTTCCAGCTGCAGTTCATCACCCTGGAATATGTGTTATCTCAAGAGACCTGACAGATAAGCAGAGAATTCAGCAGTAGATTTGTTCCCCAGAGAAGAGCCTTTGGGAATGGACTTACTTTTAGAAGCTATTTTAAACATCAGCCCTTTAGACTTTTTCTTGGTTATTTCTTCCCCTCCAAGGTCATTCTCGTTGGTTTCCATGTTGTCTATTAGTTTGCCATCACTTAGTTCTTCCCTTTAAATAAAAATATATATCCCTATGAAGCCACTTAAAAATGCACTCCAGTGCTCTCCATAAAGTTCATGAATTGGACTGGCTCTCCCAGACTCTTGCTACTGGGGCTTGGAGCCCCAGTAGCCCCTCCCCCAAAAGCCCCTCTGCATTCAAAGCAGAGCATGGCTCAGAATCAATGAAGCACACCCTGCGATGCAGGAGCAGAACCCCCACACCTCTGGCAAGAGGGAGCGGAAAAGGGGACAGCAACCTTTTCCCATTCTAAAACATAAAACCAACAACTGCTATTGACAGTCTTCCAGCAGGGTCAGTGAAATGCTGGCCTCTTACAGCAAGGAGCATGTGCCTGTCTGCCTCCCACCCTGCAACTGGGAATTAGCAGAGATGTCTGTTCAGAGAGGGTCTCATTTTAGCTGTTAGCCCTTTATGGGCCAAGTCAGCTGCCTGAGCTCACTCCTCTGCCCAAGCCATGTTCTAGGTTAGGGTTTAAAGGAACTAACACAGCACCTTTCAATCAGAGTCCAGGTGTCCACTGCAGCCACTCAGCTGGTCTAACGAGGGGAAATTGGACTGTCTCTGAATACAGTGTCTAGAGCAGCCCAAGGCAGTTTTGTTGATTTCACTAAAGTAGCTCCCTGAACACCCCTCTCTGCCAAAGGCCCCCCTCTCTCTCTCTGTGTCTGTGTGCAGGAAGGAAGGGGGAATGTGAGAGAAAGCGGAGGAGTATAGGCAAGAGATCCTATGCATAAGAGAGTAAGCTTGTTTTAAGGCATCTGATCACGACAATGGTGGCGAGGCTATAAAATGGAACTGAACTCACCCAGGAGACTCTGGAAACCTAGATCAGATGCCTGAACTCTTGTATTTCTCAACTGCACATCACTAAGGAAAATCTGATTACACTGTCCATCAATAACTGGATGTGTTGAAAAGGAGTACTTGTGGCACCTTAGAGACTAACAAATTTATTAGAGCATAAGCTTTCGTGAGCTACAGCTCACTTCATCGGATGCATTGAGCTGTAGCTCACGAAAGCTTATGCTCTAATAAATTTGTTAGTCTCTAAGGTGCCACAAGTACTCCTTTTCTTTTTGCGAATACAGACTAACACGGCTGCTACTCTGAAACCTGGATGTGTTGAGAGACCCACCCACAAAGTGCCATGTTTCCCCTGTAGTTTACTTACTCTTGGATTCCTACTCCCAGCTCTTGAATTTTCCTCTCAATGGCAGTTTCTACTTCACTCTTTTCCAGTGAGTACTCCACAAAGAAAGCTTCTAGGATAAATGCTATGAGAATACTGAAGGGGGGGGAGGGGAAAGACATGCTATTTGGGCATGTTATTAATTAAAGGCAGGATTATACAGAGCTTTTTTTTGCAGAGCACATTAATCAATCTATTTCTGCCGTAGCAGACTGTGGAATTCCTGGCCCATCAGTACAAATCTGTCAGTGTATAGATACTGTGGAAATGTTCCCAGAGCAACAGATCGGCAAATAACAATGGCTAAGCCCCCTGCAACATGTCTTCATGGCCTGGCCCTGAACAGGGATGGAGGAACTGGCAGAGAGTCAGATTTGCAGCTAGACACAGTTTAATTCTTATTCTTTAAAATTCCAGCCCCAAGCAGCACTTCACAGAGGTAAGCGCAGTTGTCCATGAGACTTGCTAAGGGCTAGTTGCCCCTCCCCCCTCTAAAGCATCCCCAATCCTTCCTCCACGGGGAACACAGAATCCTGTGTTCCTTCCTGCCTAGTCTGTTCCATCTTCTTAAGGAGGAGAATCACCCTTTATATCAATAAGGCGTCCCCCGGCTCAGTACCTCTTCATGCATCTGTCAGCAGGAGGTGTTTGCAGGGGAACCACTGTAACCCAGAGCCCAAGCGTATCAACCCAAGCACACAGCAGAGCTCCATCTGCCCAAGCAGGAAGAGCCCTGTGAACATATTACCTCAGGCCTTCAGCCTGCTGCGGCTCTAAGCCCCATGCTTCTCCACCCCAAACAGATGGAAATGTCACTGAACTTACTTAATGATCATGATCACCACCACAATGTGGAAGGCAATGAAGTATAGCTTGGCAGCCTGGTGCGTGACCAGGGCAAACCCATTGGCAAGAAGTATAAAGTTAAGGACTAGGACAGATAGGAAACTTCTCCCTGCTGAGAACAGCCTGCTTGAGAAGTCAGGCTGATGACAAGAGAAGACACATTTGAGCTTCCCTTGGTGACGCTTCCTCATAATTCCCTTCAGTAAAGTTTTTAAAGATCACATTTCTTTCTCCATTTTGACCTCATTGAAGTCAGTGGGGTGGGGCATCTTTCCATTGACTTCTGTGGGCTCTGGATTGGTCCCTGTATTATAGATACAGAAAGGATATCATGCCACTGATTGACAACAGTTAGCTCCATCAGAACAACAAATGAAGATGTGATGTCATTGAAGTTGTTCTTGCAGTATTTGGCTCGAGCAAACAGAGAATCTTTTAAAGCAGGGTTTCCGCACTCCACGGCATGATGGGCAGTGGAATTCCTGGAAAAGAACTGGATTTTCCCCTGGAATAGTTCCATGCCAATGATAGCAAACATGTAGTATACTACCTGGGGGGTGGGGAAGAGAAGAGAGAGAGAGACCCATTCCCATAGATTGAAATGTCACATGACAGCTTTACCCAGCAGAGTACGGAAGCATCTAAGATTTCATCATTGAATTCCCCAATGCACATTCCACAACACACCTCCCAGATTCTGGCCACTTGAGCCAACTGGCTTCTCTGAGACACTGAGGACAGCTGGTACTAGAAGAATAACAGAGAGACTTAGTCCAGGAAGTAGTGATTCCATGCAAGGTTTAAAAGTAAACTAAGAACAGAAGGAGAAGAATACTGAACTGGAATTTAAGTTGATGGAATTGAGTATTTCCAATTTATCAGGCGATTTGGGGGGGGGGGGGGGAAATCAAGAGTTTCCATGTCAGTTACTTGCCCAGATCAGAATTCAGGATTCTGCATAGGACAGCAGCATCAAGCAGAGAGGAGGAAAAAAAAAAAAAAGTCCTGAACTGGCACCTAGAGAGAACCAGACTGTTAAATAGCTTTTTACACATAAATAACCCTGAAAATATTTAGGTCTACCCATACAGCCTTGATTCTGGCCAGAGAGTGACTGTGCTGAAGCTTTATAGTTCACCTCTTTGAACATAAAAAAAAATCAGAATTCTATGGAAAACAAGGTCATGCTACAGCAGGAACTGCTGCACTTCAGAGTTAGTGTCCAGGGTGCTTACCAGAGCCAGCCCACCAAAGGTCAGCATTGTCGGCACAATGTTTATGAGCGTATTCATGATGACCCGGAATCTAGAACAAGACAATTCATGAGAGCCCCATGCCCAGAGACTTAAAGAGATATTCCAGGAATTCCCGATAGTTGGTGCCTCTTTGAGCAATGGAGTCCCCCATTTTGTTTTGCAGGGGTGTGAGAGAAAAAGAGATGGCAGATCTCCGAGAGATCACTGGCCCATTTGCCTCTGCTAGTTGTTGGTGCCATTTCTCTGCCACTGTTCCACATTAATGCAGAACAGGGCTGAGCCGTAGGCTTGATCCTGTTTAACACCGTCTGCTTGCCTGCCTGCCCGCCCCTGGGCGGCCTTGTGTGGCTTTCCAATTTCACAGGGGCAGTGCTTGGTCTGCTCTAGTGGGCTCTCGCTTAGGTGTCTTAGTGAGTGGTGGGGCTTATTCCTGTTTGAGAAGAGGGCTGCTAGGGGCCCTTAAGCCTAGTCTACACTTGAGTTTCATTGGTACAAACTACGCTGGGTAGGGGATGATGCGTCACCAACATAGTGGTAAAATCCTTTAGCAAGGATGCAGTTTATACCAGGATAAAGGTGCCTTATTCTAGTACAGCTTATTCTACTTCCCATATGGGAATAACTACACTGGTAACAAAGCCCCTTTGTAAAGCCATGCAGCAGCGTGGATGCAGCCAGCTACACCACTACCACTTGTGTGTCACCAAGGCCTCGATCTTCTCAGCTGAGCAGACGTTAGCTGGCTGGGAGACCCGGTCCCCTGCCAGCCTCTAGATCAGCTCAGTGCAGTGGAAGAGGGCTACAGCCCCATTACATTCTTTACCTTTGAATGCTATCCACAATCCTAATGAGCCGGAGGACTCTCAGTATGAAGACAATATCCAGCACTTGCTGGCTGTTGTATTGACTTGCTGAGGAAGAAAGCAGCACCAGCAGCTTTTAGTACACATGATCGCCAATGCTTCCCCGTTTGCCTAAGACAAAGGCTAATGCAATCACTAGGCAAAGCACAGAAAGTGTCCCCCATCAGTCACAGTACAATAGTGGAATGAGACAGAGCCCAGAGGTGGTTGTGCATCACAAAAGGTTCTATTTCTATCATCCTCAAAGACCTACTGGAATTGCATACACAACAACACTTCAGATTCTGACAGGGATGGGTGGTTTGTATTTCAAACCCCAAATAAAATAAAGAGGTTTGTTTCTGTGCCCCTCCTATATAAAAGAGGTAATATTTAATTTAAATGGATACTTGGAACAAACACAAACTATGTTGTAATCTAAACAAGGTTACCTATGCAAAGGGCACAGATTATGGATTCATTCTTCCATGGATTGTTATTTAAATCTTTTTATACTTCCCCCTCCCCCAAAACGTGCAGAATTCTTCATAACTTTCAATTGAAACCATGAGTTGAGAGTGATATTAGGAGATAAAGCTTAAACAAAAAGCCCACCACATAATTTCTCAGGCACTTTTAGATTAACAGCCTGCTAATGCCACAGAAGATTTAAAGTGTAATGCTGTGCTTACCTGATTTAAGTGAAGTGTTGAGAATTGTAGCTACTAGAGCAGCAATAATGATGGAGGTATCAAACCTAGTGTTGAGGGAAAGAATTCTATTACACGGATGAGTCTAGTTCACATCAAAGTGCAGTGCAGGCATTTAGATATTAATAGTGATGGACACAATATAAGGCCTTAATCTGCAAACATTTAAACATGTGCTTAAAGTTAAGCACACAAGGATTCCTACCGAGCCAGAGGAACTATTTGTGTGCTGGAGCATTTGCAGGTTTGGGCCCTAAGTGGCTGGACTGTGACCTCTTTGGGGCAGGGACTGTATTTTATTCCAAGTCTGTACAGTCTGCCTAGCACAGCAGACCTAGTCAAGGCTCCTTGAGTTACTTCATGCACTGAAACAGCCATCCAGGACTAAGTGAAGTTTCTACATTGGACATGTGGTTTGCAAACATGACCTGCAAGGGGGGAAAAATGGCTTATGGTTCCCCCCCGGTTATTTATAGTGGATAAAGGAGACCTAGAATGTTCTTTTCTAGTTTACCATAGAAATTCAGGCCCAGTCTGTGCTACAAGTCTCTGGACAACTGGAGACCTAGTAGGGTTCCAGTATCATGGGGGAGAAGAACTCAGCTAATGAGAGGGGTGAGGGGATTTTTGTATTGACTGTTGGAACGAACGGTTGTTTCTGTTAACAAGTATTTAAATCCCACACCACATTTTAAAGATTAAAAAATTCTTATCTACAAGCCCCAATGGGTGTGCCAGCAAGTCAGTGATGGCCATGGCTCGACATTCCAAATATTTTTAGGGCAAAGAGGATATATACAAGAGCTATCACCCCACTTCCAGACCTTCCTGCAGTAGTGTTAAAAAAGCAGCACAAACCCAATTGTTTGAAAAGGAATGTATATTTTCATGAAAAGAGTATCCAGAGTCCAGTCCAGTCTTCTAATCCTGCACTCCAGTTTCAGTTAAGAGCATTTCTCTTGCCATCTCATGTTTGCAATAGCTTTAGTTATATGTTGGTTATGCAAGTATGAACTTTACCAGTCTAGCACTGGGTGTTTATACAAGAAGAATCCAATTCTAGTAAGAGGCTGCATATAAAGTCTCTTTGGCTGCGAAGAGAAGAAAGTTGCAAGACATTCTTCACATATCCCTTCTACCCCCAACCACCACAACTCAGCACCCTACTTACCAGTTCCAGAACTGGGTCTTTGCAAAGAATGCCCTGGGTTCATAAGTGTACACTTTCAAGAGGATCTCGATGATATATAAAGAAAGGAAAACCCACTCTGCATAGGAAATCAATGGGTTTTCCTCATCCAAAGCAATGAATAGGGCATTTATTAGGATGATTACATCATAAGTCCAAACAAAGCCCCTGCAAGAAGGGGGAGGAAAAAAAAAAAAAAAAAAAAAAAGAAGAAGGAGTTTGTTTGCTCCTGCCTATGAAGGTTTAAAAAAATAAAATAATCCCTCAGAAGATACCTGTGACCTTAAGAGCCCTTCAATGCCAAATGGCCGAGAGGCCCGCTGTTGTGTCATTCTGAACATTGTTTAAGATAGCAAATGAAAGCCAGTGGCACACTAGTCATTAATATCATTGCGAAATACATGTATTAACATTATATAAGGAATTATGGATGCTTGTTGATATTATGCTTTAAAAAGTCTGATCAAACTAAAAGAAAACCTGGTTTTCTGTTTGACAAGAGGGAGAACAGTTACCTCCCCATCTCTAATGGGAACGGTCTCTGGCATCACCATGTTCAATGGGCAGTTCATTTGCATCAGAGATAAAAACATGAAGAACAAATTAATAGGAGATTGTGAAATCAGCATGGGAACATACTGGCATCTGCACCACAGTGATTCATCCCGACACTGGAGACAAACTTTGGGGAATACAAGGACAAGCAAAAAGATGTTTCTGTTATCCATCACTTAGGGGTCCAGCATTCTTTGTATCCATGAAAGGTGGATCCCCTACCATGCGGATGGGTGCTGCTGAATGGGCATTTTAGATAACTTTATCTTAGTTAAGGATTGTAGCCTGTTAAGTTTTAGTGATTTGAAGAATGTTATACCTCTGTCTTATTTGTAACCATTTCTGTCCATTAGTCTTGCTTAGCATCACCTTTCAGTTCTCCGTTAATGAGCTTCTTGTTTTATCATAAGCACAAATCACTGCTGCTATATTAACCAGAGTGTGAATTCCTGGTCAAATCAAGCAAGCTGGTGTGTTCATGGTCTCTTTAGAGACAGCAGACTTGCTAGTTTGCGAGTGTCCAGTGATGGGGCTCAATGTTTCAGGGAGACACTTCTGCAGAGTTTGAGAACGGATACGCACAAAGGACTAACCTGCAAGGCAAAGTTAGGCCTGGAAGAGTCCCGAGGAATCTCTGCGGCCAGTTAAACTGGGAATGGCAGGGAGCTGTCACTGAGTTTAGCACCAGCAGATTCTGTTGATGCTCAGGCAGAGAGTTAACAAAGGGACATACAGTTCTGGATGCCCCTAGAAAGCCTCACAACCCTCCCATCCACATCCCCATTACCCAGTTACAAAACCAGCTTTGCCATACATCAGCCAGTGTTTCGGTTTAAACAGCCTTTTCCCCGATGGAGAATTTAGGAGAGTTGATGTAATTTAATTTTACATTTGAGAAGCCAGTTACTGCAAATGTGTATACTCAGTTGACAAGATCAAACACAGAGCTAGAAGTTCAGTCTGCATCAAATCAAGCAGTGCTCATAAATAGATGTGAGACTGCCCAGAAGAGTAGAAAGGAATTGGAGAAAATTAAACAGACTGATCCCTAAATTAGCTCTTGATTCCAACTTAATAGGGGTGGGTGAAACTGAGTGTAACATCACTTTACAACAGAGACTGCTGGTTATTATATGTTTTCATACCTGAATTCAGACTTCTTTTGAGCAAGACTGTATTTTCAAGCCAGAACATACAAGCTGATGCAGAACTACAAGCTGATAATACTTGTGACATCATTCAAGGCTTATAGTACGACTGAATTAGAGGGACTGGAACTTGAAGATGGGGATTTTTTCAGTAGCATTCAGCATTGGTCTAACTGCTCCTGCTCAAGCTAAGGATCAAACTCCCGCCGACTCAAGTGGGAGCAGAGTTAGGCTCAGACTGAGTGCTTCTGAAAAAAATTCCACTTGTAGAGTTCCCCTTGCAGTGCTGGCATTTTCCAGCCTGCCATTCAGGTGAACACTTGTCCAGAGGTAAATGCTGGTTTGCAGCATCATTATGAGATGCTCATTGTGAGGACAGAGACAGACTTACTTGTGTTGAACCATGCTGCGTATGAATAGGCTCACTGCTGAGTTATACACGTGGGGCATCCAGTGCTCTAGGGGGTGGGTTTGTATCCTCATTGCAATCACCTGGATATTCAGAAGGTCTGCCAGACGCACAAAAGATTTTTTGTCTGCAGTGGACAGGAAAGATGACCATTAGCCTACATGCATAATAAATGGCAGCATTTCATATTTGCAGAAATACAGTCCTTATGTGAAAAAGCAGTACTTCACTCTGTCCATATGCAATACACAGAACACACAGGACTTGACCACATGGGCAAAAAGGGGAGCTTCCTTCAGCCATACTAGCTAGGAACCCTCTTAACCTGTGCAAGGAGCTGTGGCATGAAGTTGTAAAGAGACTTGTTGGAAGAAAAAAAGAAGAAAAAAATTACATCTAGAGGACTCATTTCACTCCTTACTTGCCAAACTTTAAACCTCATCTCAAGAAGGCCAATCTTTAGGTAAGCATGTAGTGGTCAAGTCACACATCCACAGTTAAGTAATCACCATTCATTAACATAAGTAGTTGAAAGTAACATTTCTCTATTTAAAAAGGAAATAACTGGGGAATTTGCTGAAAAATAAGTTCTGGCTTTTTAGTAGTCCTCATTGGAGGCTTGTTCCTAGATAGAGCCTGAAAATCTGAAACCAGGTTTAAAGTGCATAGGAATTTCCAAACTGCATCAGAGGAGAGCTCCATCTTTCCCAGAACCCTGCCTCTAGAAGTGAGGTGAACAAGATGCTCAAGAGAAAGGTGCAAGAAACCCCACAGCAGGAAAACTTCCCCAATCATCATGTTATTTCCTTAAACCGCGCCACAGAGGCTGGCTCAGCCTGGCAGCAGGACAATTTATATCCAATTTATATGAGCTTAAAAGCCATGGCGAAATCCTCATCTATATGGCAAGAGAAATTTTTTTTTTTTAAATGCCAAACATCTTTGGAGATTCTCCGACACGTTTATCATGTAGGAGTTTAATTTGAGGTCATGAAGGCTCCAAGACACTCTGTGCATGGGAACAAAAGTGGCCGAAGTGTTAGAATTAAGTAGAAAGAATGTGTGAACAGAAACTGAGTGCTACAAGCTTAGATAAGTGAGGTTAGCAGGATATGCCTGGTTGACAGTGTCACCAAATCACACAAAGTCAAGTGACCACATGGGTAGATTTTCAACATTCACTTCAGGTTGATTACATATGGCACATTGAAAATACAGATCTCACTGCTTAAACAAAAAGGTCCTCCCCTACTTCAGTAACCCCTTCCCAACAAGTGTTTGTTTATTGCTACTCACCTACATAACCTTTTTGTTCCTCGTCGGATACTCTCAACAGGAGCTCTCGATGGGAAGTGCTGATATCTGGGGCCACTAGTTTGACGAGTTGCTTCCACAGGGCTTCTTTAACAACAGACTCTGTGCCCTCCTTGACCTTTAGGATGTTGAAGGCTTCAACCATCTTGTGACGCTTCATGTACGCAAGTTTGCGGATCTCATTCTGGAGGAGACAATGGATTTCAGATACCTGGAGGATGGGTTTCGCTCTCTCCCATCTCCCACTTATTTTTAAACTTAAATGTAGTTTTGGGATATTTGTGAACACCAGATTTGTTCTTGAATTTCTATACTAGACTGCCAAGAAGGACTCTATAGGAAATGAGCCAAGAGCAAAAAAGTTCCCGGCTGACAACGCTACATTCAGCCAGAGAAGAGTGTAGCAGCCGTGTTAGTTTGTATCTGCAAAAAGAAAAGGAGTACTTGTGACACCTTAGAGACCTACAAATTTATTAGAGCATAATCTTATACTCCAAGGTGCCACAAGCACTCCTATTCTTTTTAATAGTCCAGAGTGACCCATCTGGCCAGTTGTGAAGCAGATGCAGCAGGCTACCAGGAAAGTCCTGCCCTCTCCTCCACTGCAGAGATGTCACTAGCCCCTATTTCCTGCTCAGTCTATCAAAAAGTTCCCCAACATATCCAGTTAGGATCCATTGCAACAGTTTGCTCCCATGGGACACCTCTTAGCAGATTAAAAATCTAGATGGCTTATTTTAGGCCTTGGAAGATAGTGTGCAATTGGGGCGGGGAGAAAAGGGTGTTTGTAATGAAGAGCAGGGAGAGGTGAGTCACAAGGGCTTTATCATCATGGACTGGAAGGCCCTCAAGTTGGAGTAGAAGAGAAGAGGGAATCTATTTAGACATCACATCAACACTAACAAGCGAGGACTTGGAAAGTTGCAGCTACCCATCTGATTTCTGTGGTATCCAGATGGGAGATGATCCTGCCAACAGCTAGCTCCTGCCCAAATTCCTGAAGAGGTAGCCAACTTTGTGCCCTACCTCCACTAGGCAGTCTGCCCAGCAGACAGCATGCAGGGATGGTTTTTGTGGCCTCCTGTTAGTGCATTTGGCAGGAGACCTCACGTATAAGAGAGAAAAGTTCGTCTATTTATGAAAAGTTCACTGTAACGTCTAGCATTAGCCCTATAATTGCAAGCACTAGACATGCTTATAGTGTCCTCAGTTACCCCCAAATTTGGTGGGTGCAACTGGAAGAGGGAAGATGTACGCTGCTCTTACTGAATATAGCGCTCCCTGCTCTGTCCTCCTGTCAGCACTTTAAAGGTATGTTACAGAGCAGGGGTTGGCACCCTTTTAGAAGCGGTGTGCCGAGTCTTCATTTATTCACTTTAAGGTTTCGCGTGCCAGTAATACATTAACTTTTTTAGAAGGTCTTTCTCTATGAGTCTATATATTATATAACTAAACTATTGTCATATGTAAAGTAAACAAGGTTTTCAAAATGTTTAAGCAGCTTCATTTAAAATTAAATTTAAATGCTGATCTTACACAGCTGGCCTGCTCAGCTCGCTGCCAGCCTGGGGTTCCATCCACCTAGGCTGGCAGTGGGCTGAGCAGGGCCTGCGGCTGGGACCCTGGCTGAAAAGGGGCCAGCAGCCAGAAGCACAAAGCAGCAGCGGGCTGAGTGGGGTGGGTGGCCGGGACCCCAGACTGGCGGTGGGCTGGGCGGCTCAGCCCGCTGCCACTCAACCCCCTGCCGGCCTGGGGTTCCGTCCGCCAGTTCCTGCTGGCCAAGGTCCCAGCTCCGCTCAGTCCGCTGCCAGTCTGGGATCCCGGCCCTGCCCACAGAGTGGGTACCTACCTTCTCCCTGGTTCTAGCCCATTCTCTTCCTCTCTGTCTGCACTGAGCTGAGGGTGGGAGTGCACTGAGCCCAGGGCTGGGGGTGAAGGAGCAGGCTGGGGGTTGGGATGTAGGGTCTGGCCAGGAGCTAAAATGAGGGAGGGGGCTCAGGGTTGGGGCAGGAGGTTTGGGTATGGAGTGCTTACCTGGGCAGCTCCCATTTGGTGCGAAGGGTGCAGGAGCTCCCAGTGGGGGGTGAGAATGTGTGGGGTGCAAGAGTTAGGGCATGGGGTGTGGGGGGGCTGGAGTCAGGGCTGGGGTCGTGGGGGGGATGCAGGGGTCAGGGCAGAGGTCTGTGTGTGTGTGTGTGTGTGTGTGTGTGGGGGGGGGGGGGGTGCTTCCAGCCCCCCGCCCAGAGCGGTTTCATGGCAGGGAGCTGGAGGGGATATGCCCCGATTCCACCCCCCTTCCCCAAGGCCCCATCCCCACTTCTGCTCTGCCTCCTCCCTGGAGCAGCCAGAGCCCTGTGGCTCTGCTTCTCCCACTCCCCCACAAGGGCCACCAGCTGATCGGTGGCAGGGAGGGAGAGGAGGAGGAGCAGGAACCCAACACGCTAGGGGAAGAGGCAGGGGAGGGGGAAGCTTGCCTGCCATGCAGCAGGCAGGACCAAGCTTCTTCATCCTGCCCCCCGCATTGGGGGGGGGGAGTAGAGAAGAGCGGGCTGGATTTTTAATGGCATGCTGCTGCCTGCCAGGGTCCCAGCCTGGGTTTGGCAGTGGACGCTGAGCAGGGCCAGTGGCTGGGACCCGGCAGGGAGCAGCTTGCCGTTAAAATCGGCTCATGTGCCGTGTTTGGCATGCGTGCCATAAGTTGCCGACCCCTGTTACAGAGCAAATACACACTATGTAGAGTTGCTACTGGATAGCAGCTGTCTTCCAAGTACAGTCATTCCAGAAGGGAAGTTTCCCTAATGTTTAACAGGAACAGTGCACAGATCACTGCACCCTATCTACTGATGAGCACATACACAGGACATTTACTGTGAGAAATCAACACAAGTGGTGGTCATGGCACTATCTGTATTAAATCATTCTGTATTGTGCAGTTTATTTTTATTTCAGTAGCAGCCAGGAGCCCCAGGCAAGGGCCAGAACCCTATGGCACTAGGTGCTGGGCAGACAGGCACAGAACAAGGAGACAGTCCCTGCCTAGAGAGCTTCTCTTTTCTCCCCACCTGATCTTTGACTGTAAGATCTTCAGGGCAGGGCCCATGTTTCCATAGGTTTATACTGAGCCTAATCCCTTAGGGTCTCTCTGTGATAGTATAACTGTGAAGTGACATATGGAAACTTCATTAAATGGCTCTAAAAGGATGGTTCAGAATCAGCAGCCGATTAATCGTATTGTCCCCTGGAAAGGAGGAGTGGCTGGCTGCAGGACGTTGCCTTGAGGATCTTTTCCTCGCAGATGCTCTGTGGGTCTCTCCCCTCTTTCTGCCCCCCCCCCCCCGCACTGAACAACGTTGCAATACAACTCCAGTACCAGGCTGTAACCGGAGATTTGCCGTAATGCCAGCTACTTACAGCTGTACCATAAGAAGGGCTCTGAACTGGATAACCAAAACCCCACTGGACATTTTCTAGCAACCAAAAAAAAAAAAAAAACCCACCGTCCCACTGATTTAGTAGCCTAGCATTGGGAGACTGACTCTGCACTGGATTCACAAACACTTGAGATTCAGAGGGCGGAAGAGGAAACAGATGTTGTTAAAGCAGAACACTCCATGCAGTGACAGGTATAGTCGTGTTATTGCTGTGCCCAGTTCAGGAGATACTCTTCCCCACACACTTTACCTTTAAATGTTTCCTGTAATTATTGTACACCACAGCCAGGAAGACAGACATGAAGAGGTAGGTGTTGATTACTACATAGGTTATGAAGAACAGGGAATACCACCAACTGAAGTCAAAGGCTGGCATCCTAGACGGGGAGAGAGTGGCTTTAGTCATTCTACAGTGAAAGCAGGGATTCATATAGAGCAATAAAACCTCTGGGACAGCTTCCAAAATGCTGTCTCAGGATACATCGCACCTTCTAGGCATAAGCCTGAATGCAGCGTTGGAGCAGGTCAGTCTGAAATTCAACAAGTCAATTGCTCCATAAGAAATCACAGACAGCATGTTCTTTGAGCCAGAATTCTTCCCATGGGTGCTCATTTGCAATTGCTAATGAGGTGGATGGGAAGGGGAGTGTAGAATTTGGCCCTTCCAGGGAAAGCAGAGGACACCCCATGCTGCAATCCTCCCCAGCTCTCTTGGTCCCAAGGCTATTGTACAATGGATGCAGGTGCTGGTGTGGAGGAGGGAAGAGAGATATACTTTCACTGGTAAACGCAATGCTGAATTAAAGGCTAAAAAGCCACAAAACTGTCATCAGGGTTTGGGTGCTGCCTGGAGGTGGGGATAGTCCCCACTGCAGTACAGGGTGAGGAGCAAGTCAAGCCACTCACCATCAGGACAAGGCTAAATGCTCCCACCTCCCCACATGCAGAGTCCACCCAAGGCTATTAGAAGTACTGTGCTGTTTGAGCCTTCCTGATTTCCTAGATTTTATCATCTGTGATTTAAAGACCCAGAAAACAGAGATCCTTTTATGTCAAATATGGTGACAGATTCAGCGCGTCTTTCCTTCTATTGTAGCGAGCTCTGAATCGGGCCCTAGACTGCTGCTCCAGTTCTATGTGCTATGCAGTGCTTCTCCGCCACCCAGAGATACCGTCGTGCACCTAGATAGCCTGGTATTTGGAGAGCAGGGTACGTACATGACGTCAGGGCTGTTGGCTGTCGTCACCAGCACATACAGATCAAATACGATTTCTAGGTAGTTTGTAAAATATGGAGATCCTTCCACTGTCCGGAGATTCCTGAAGAGGAAGAGGCACCATGAAATTACACACAGATACCAAATCACTGACATAGCTACTGCAGGGCATCAGTAGAGCAGTCGACACTGCAGTCAGATCCCCTATGGCCTTATTTTTTGGAGTCCCCAGTACCCACAGATGATAAAACAGTCGTCATGTTTGCTCAGCAGTTCTGGAACCCCAGCCATACTACCTCATCTGCAGGATTTGGAGCTGGCAGAGTCCCTCGGATCCAAAGCTTGAAACCCACATGAGGAACTCCAGAGTGGAAAGTGCCCTCACCTGTCACCGAACAGCTTCAGAGCCATGAGGGAGAACATGAGGACGCTGAACATGAAGAGCAGGAAGACGTACGTGATCTCTGGCAGTGTGTTTCGTATACTGCGGAACACCCTCCGGATCTGCCAAGGCAGAACAGGGAGCGTTTAAAAACCAAACTGCACCAGCTTTCACACCGGAGTTTGTAGCTCCCCCATGATCAGGCAAAGCAGGACTCAGGAGTTCTTTCCATTGAGAGAAACTGATCTAGCCACCAATCAACAGCAAACTCCACTCCGCGACTTTACACCACCTGTTCCTCTAGTGCCCAAGCTGGGTCAGGTCAAGCCAGGTTGGCTGCCTGGTACTTAGTTTTTGGAGGATGCCATCTTGGTCCCCAGAATGTCAAAATTAAGTCTCTAGCCCTTATGTTTGCAAAGAAAACCTTCTAGCGTCCAAAGATGAACCAAGCGAAAGCTAGTGCAACAAAATCTGCCCGAGTCTGCAGGCAGCCTGAGATGATAGCTTTGAGAGGGCCCCAATGCCTCGTTTCAGTGGGGTAATGCCCCGGATGTTTCACGACAATGATTTAATTAACAATATTGTTAGCCATTTTATGGTGTATTGAAGTGCGTAAGGAAGGAGGGGGGCAATCATCCTAGGAAGATCTGCACAGTCTGCTATAAGGGTATGTTCCACCAGGAAAATGCCTCATCACGGAAAATTGGGGTGGTGGGGGGAGGGGGGGACAGGACAACACATTTCAACTAACAGTGTTAGACATGACTTCACACTTGGTCTAGACGAGCACTGCCATGGAGGAGTCTTCTCTGGGTTCCATGGGCTTGTTGGCCATCTGAATGGCATCTCACGTAGGCAGAGCCTGGAAAATACCAGGGCCTTCCTCCCCCATCCCCAAGAGGCAGAAGAGGAGTCCCTACCCATGTACAGCAGAGACACACTGTTGAAAAGGGGAAGCAAGCAAAGATTCTCATCTCACACCAGCCTGAAGGTGTTCCCATGCACAATTCAATCTTTGAAGTAGAACAAACACTGCCAGACTCAGCCGGTCACCAGAAGGTCTTGGACTGCATCAACCATGACCATCATTCTCATGCAAGTCACTGCTCCGTACAACTGCTTAGAAAAGCTTTTTTACCCAGAAGCTGGTGTCATGGCACAGACAAGTGTCTAAGGCTAGGTCTACACTACAAGTCTTACAGCAGCACAGCTGCGTCACTGTAAGGTCTCCCATGTAGCTGCTCCACGCCACGGGAGAGAGCTCCCCCATCAACATAATTAAATTACCCCCAATAAGCAGTAGTAGCTGTGTTGGCGGGAGAGCGTCTCCTGCCAACATAGCGTGGTCCACACCGGTGCTTTTGTCAGTGAAACTTACATTCCCCTCCCCCCACTTCCCTGACCGACAAACGTGCTAGTGTAGACAAAGCTTAAGCCTGCTCCAAGACACTAAATACGCCATGCTGATAAAGCAAGTCATCCTCTCATCCAACAGTCTCCTGGCAGGCAGAGAAAGTGTTGTTCAACATTAAGCAGTCATGTTTGAACCATGTGTAGGCCACTTCATAACCCACAGCTGAACTGAGCTGTGTTCCAAGTCAGAGGACGAGGGATGAAAGATTACACACAAAAAAAACAAAAAAAACACCCCATGGAGATTTCCCTTTAGGAAGAGAGGAATGAAGATGGGACCACACAAGACAGATGTTAAGTCATAAGAACATTGCCGAGTCAGACCAATAATGCATGTGGCCTAGCCTGACTTCTGACAGTGGCCAGTGCCAAGTGCTTCAGAGGGAATGAACAGAACAGGGCAATCATCATGTGATACATCCTGTCACCCAGTCCCAGCTTCTGGCAGTCAGAGGTTTAGGGACACCCAAAGTGTAGGGTTGTGTCCCTGATCATCTAGGCTAATAGTCATTGATGGATCTAGTTCTTTTTTTAACCCGTTATACTTTTGGCCTTCACAATATCTCCTGGCAGTGAGTTCCACAAGTTGACTGTGTGCTGATTGAAGAAGTACTTCCTTGTGTTTCTTTCAAACCTGCTAAATACATTTTATTGGGTGGCTCCTGGTTCATGTGTTATTTGAAGGGGTAAATATCACTTCCCTACTCACTTTCTCCACACACCTCATGATTTTATAGACCTCTAGGACATCCTCCCGCAGTCGTCTCTTTTCTAAGCTGAGCAGTCCCAGTCTATTTAACCTCTCCTCGTGTGGAAGCTGTTCCATCCCCCTCATCAGTTTTGTTGCTCTTCTCTGCACCTTTTCTAATTCCATTTTTTTTTTTAATATATGGGGCAACCAGAACTGCAGGAAGTATTCAAAATATGGGTGTACCATGAACTTGTATAGTGGCATGATGATATTTGTCTCTTGCTCTCCATCCCTTTTCTAAGGGCTCGCAACATTGTTAGCTTTTTTTGGCGGCTGCTGCAGCCTATTAACAGATGCTTTCAGAGACTTGTCCACAATGACTCCAAGATCTTTCTTCGTGATAGCAGCTAATTTAGACCCCATCGTTTTGTATGTACAGTTGGAAATTCAATGCTATGCGCACATTGGCAGAAATAATCTCATCTGCTATTTTGCTGGTTAGAGAGTGCTCAGATACCACGGTGATGGGCACAGTTCAAGACCAGGCCAAGTTTTAAGAGGCTAGCTCCCCCGGCCCTGCTATTCACATGTGGCTCACCACTGGGGCTACAGTGCTGCCCATCCAGTCTCTAAAGCCACTTCTTCCACGTTAGTCATTGCCACATGGACAGCCCTCCACAGACAGCATGGATTCTGTGCTGCTCTCCAGAAGCAATCCACCTGCACTGCCTGAAGAGGAAGAGATGTGCCATCTTCTGGCCACACCTGGTGTCCACCAGCTGCATCAATGGCAGCCTAAGGGTTAAATCAGTCATGTCCCAACCCCTTCACCTAGCACAGCAGAATGATAATTGCCCCTACACCAAATACACACTCATCCCTTTGTACCTTGGAGCACTGTCAGAGTTCAAATGCTTTTAACAAATCTTAGCTAACCCTCCAAATCCCTACAAGGTAGGTAGCATCCATATTCTCACAGCCACAGACAATCTGAGATCACATGGTAACTCAGAGGCAGAACTGGGATTAGAACCTGTAACTCCAGGCTGCCAGTCCCATGCTCTCATCTTTAGAATCTGCTTTCTCCCCACAGCAAAGGCAGTGCCTTGATTTTCAAGCAAGGGCCAAGATAGACTGGATCATTGCCTCCAATGCTGTTCATGACACAGGAGGGAATGAGCCAAGTCTGGGCAGCATATGTGGTTTAGGTGACAGTGTAATTAGCACAGCTGTGCTCTCGTTCACCTAAAAGTGTTCTAGAAACAAGTAATTTTTGACAAGTGAGCAGAGCAGGCAACAGAAGCAGGATAAGGGAAGAATAATTAGGATACAAACAAATTAAGAATCCAAAATGAATTGACCCCAAAGAACTTGGGACCATGCAAGGATTCAGCTTCCAGCTGGAAGCTTTTCAATCCTGTTCCCAGAGCCGGCAATGATTAGTTAGGTCACTGCATAGGTAGAAGGAACTCTCGCTCTTCATGTGCGGGGAAGGATTTTCCCTACTGCTAATAGAGGAGGAAATGGAGGCTCATATTTGAAGCTACTTGCAATTCCCCATTTTTTCCCCCCACCATTCCCAAGGCATGGAACCACTGCCCGCAGGAGTCACTTTCTTCTCGCCTGGCTGTCGATGAGAGATCTTCACTCAGTGTAGGAGAGAAACCCTGCTGATACGCACCCTATGCTCCCTCTATCACAGCCCAGAACACAAGAGTTCCCTGTCACACTCCCTCTGCTCTGCCACAGCCAGGCACCAAGAGCTCAACTGTCAGGGATAATGAAGCTCTAGAAGCATTTTGGATTCACACCGTAGGGGAAGACGGCTGTGTTTGCACACACCCAACACTGCTCACGCTGACCAACCACAAGGGTATCTTCAAAGAAGAGGGCCCTAGCAGACACGGTAAGAAAATAGAGCCATAAGTGCTACCTTCTACAGAAGGTAATCTTACTATGTCAAATGCTCTTACTCCTAGATAACCACCAGCACCCAACACATTCATGTGATCATAGAATCATAGAATCATAGAATATCAGGGTTGGAAGGGACCTCAGGAGATCATCTAGTCCAACCCCCTGCTCAAAGCAGGACCAATCCCCAATTTTTGCCCCAGATCCCTAGATGGCCCCCTCAAGGATTGAACTCACAACCCTGGGTTTAGCAAGCCATTGCTCAAACCACTGAGCTATCCCTCCCCCATGACCAAGTGTTGCTTACCTGGCGACTTTCTGCAAAGTTTATTAAGAAAATGGGTCTCAGAAACCTTGACCATCTAATGCTGTTTATGTTCGAGATTTTAAGTGCCCCAAAGATAATCAGGTCAATTAAGGTCACCTGTGGAAGAAAGAGCAGGAACAAATCACAGGAAAGGGTTTGGTCTACCACTCATTATAACACATGGACCTATTATTTGACAATTAAAAGAGGACAGTTTCACAGGGTAGTGTTATCTCCCACAGGAGATGGAAGTTTCAGTAGATTAGACCATGTTATGACATCAAGACTGACAATGCACATATAATTAAAAAAATTGCACTTGCCACATTTAAACAGAATTTCAGAAACTATGCCTCTGTTGCAAGTCATGCTCTGACACTGATCTATTAAGAGAAGAGGGGGACACATTGGAGCTGTACAAATGGGAAGAACATACAACAGGCTGTTTGTTGACCTGGCTATCAACCAGCTTCATCATTTCACACAATCCTTGTCACAATAAAAATGGAAGTAGGAAAAAAGCCTACAGATGATCTAGCTTCGCACACCTAATTCCTTCACATCAGCGACCACAGTTGCAACTCACCAATATCGCTATCATGATGCAGATATTCTTTGTATCCTTCCAAAACACATTGCGAGGGGTGACTTTGGCAAAATGCACCAGTCGCCCGAAGAACACCAAAAGGCACAATACCTCGACCAGGGAAGTGGCCTGCAAAGGGAGGACAAACAAAGTGGGGTTGTTTTGGCTTAAAGACCGTATTTCTAGGCTGCCCCAATATCTTCTCCCTAGCTACGTTACTCTCTATCTGCCACCAGACAGGTTCAGACAGTGAGCCTGAGGGAAGGCGAAAAGAAAAGGAGTACTTGTGTCACCTTAGAGACTAACAAATTGATTTAAGCATAAGCTTTTGTGAGCTACAGCTCACTTCACTGGATGCTCATGAAAGCTTATGCTCAAATAAATGCGTTTGTGGCACCTTAGAGACTAACACATTGATTTGAGCATAAGCTTCGTTAGCATCCGATGAAGTGAGCTGTAGTTCATGAAAGCTTATGCTCAAATAAATGTGTTTGTCTCTAAGGTGCCACAAGTACTCCTTTTCTTTTTGTGAATACAGACTAACACGGCTGCTACTCTGAAACCTGAGGGAAGATGGAGTCACAGGAAACACAGAAAGGAGGACATGTCAGATTGGTTTTCCACTGGGAATTTGCTGATGATTGAGCTATTTTTTGAACTGTCTCACCGTTAGTAGATTTTCATGTATGCTGAATTTGGGATGGATGTCTGTCAAGGTAAACCATACTGCACTGGTATCAAAGTCTATTCTGGAAATAGTACCCCTAGCTCTTGTAGAGACCTTTTCATCCCTAGATCTCAAAACACCTTATAGAGGAGGCCAGTATCATTATCCCCAGTTTGCAGAGAGGTGAAGTGATTTTCCCCAAGTCCCCTGACAATGGCCAAACTGGGACAGAATCCAGGTCTCTGAAGTCCCAGTCTAATTGCTCTGTCCCTTAGGCTACGCTGCCCTCCCTTATGTATACACAAGAACCCCCGAGCAGAAGTCAACATTAAACAATCATCTTAATGGTGCGCTAAGCAGCTCGAAACATAATCCCTGCCACAAGCCAACCTTGGACGTGACGAGACTGCAGAAAGGGTGTTGAGCCAGTTTTAATAGAAGACTAGTTACTCCAAAAGGTCTAGGCACACAGTGTGAGGGAAGACAGACATTTGTTTAAAATAAGGAATAAAATAGTTAAGTGTCTTCACTGGCCACTTTCTTGAAGAGTTTGCAGGAGGTGAGGTTAGTGGCCTTGCAACCAGCTCAGGAAGATGTGCTGTGCAGAGGGGCAGTATGGAAGAAAGGAGAGAATGCGTAAAGTGAGCCAACAATGTTTTGAACCTGGTGGTGGAGCAGAGGGGCACTCCGTGGTACTGCTGATGGATGCCCAGCACTCATCACCGCTAATAGGGCTTGCACACATCGATGGGAAAGCCATTCCTTGTTTGCATAGAATTATATTTGCTATGCTCCCACAGAGTTCTGTAGATCAGATTAATTCAGCAGTACCAGAGATCACTGATATTACTAGAAAAAAAAAAAAATCCAGCAGCCTCCTCTACTGAATGCAAGCAGAGAAATACTCCAGTATGCTCTATAATATTCCTTTATACAAGACATGAGCTTTCTCCATCCATCAACATGACAAAGCTATTGCTCCCTTTTACCCAAATGCTTACCAAGAAAGGGAGTGGGTACACAGCAGGATCTTCAAACACAGCAAGGAAAAGGTCTACAAAGATAAAGAAGTAGGTGGCTGCTTGCATAGTCCAATGGTTATAGAGATAGTAAAGTCTGGAGAGGCAAACCATAGATATTACAAATTAGGGCACTAGTACATGTGTATTGATACAGCATATTCATAGCAGTGAGAAGAATACAAGCCCTTTCAATCCAACAGAAGTAGGTTATGATTTCCAACAGTACACAATGGTGGCCTGTGACCACCCAAAGCAGTGATGGGCAACCTGTGGCCCGTAGGCCACATACGACCCACCTCTGACACAGAGACTACTGGAACACATACAACCTGCATAGCATCATAGAAGATTAGGGTTGGAAGAGACCTCAGGAGGTCATCTAGTCCAACCCCCTGCTCAAAGCAGGGCCAACCCCAACTGAATCATCCCAGCCAGGGCTTTGTCAAGCTGGGCCTTAAAAACCTTTAAGGATGGACATTCCACCATCTCCCTAGGTAACCCATTCCATCTTGCAAGGCGCCAGAAAGACTCAGGGGGACCAGCTATTTGCCAAGATTTTGTAAGAATCGTTCCCGTATAAAACACTTTCCTTAGTGAGCCAAGTTCTTGTGCATATTGGAAATTTCCTAACTGTTCAGATGACTGGTAAGACTCGGAACCTGTATTCTTCAATTCAGTTCATAATAAAATGTTAACACAAATAAACTTGGTAAAGTTGCCTCTTCTTTATAACTAGCCCTTCCCCTTAAGATATGTCACCACTGGAGCAGACAGCATACTTCCCAGCTCAGGAAGACAGATGCACACTACCTGTGGTCCAGCTAGTGTGTTAAAAGTAGCAGCGTACCCCAGGGTAGCATGGGGAGCAGCTTGGGCTAGCTGCCTGAGCAGACATGCCCAGACCCCCGAGTCAGTCTTTAAGTCAGATATCCAAGTAATACCTCAACCAACCCTGACCAAACATTTTAGAGTCACTTCTCAGCATGGTCAGACTCAAAAACAGAACAAGCTGGGAGTTTGAAGGCAAAGCCATTTTGAAGATATTTGAGCTAAAAAGCATTAGGAAGGTTCCGCCCCATCACTAAGGATTTTTTGGTGAATGCTACCTTTAAAATTCCTTTTCTCCAGATTTTCCATAACATTTCTCCCCTGGGATGTGATATTGGTTTCTTTTGTGAAAAGTGTGGGTGGGGAAGAGGCAGAAAACCAAGAATGAGCATGCAATACAAAACTCCACCTTCATTATGGAGCACGCTCCCACTGTTCCATAACTTTCGGCTGCACACTTTACCCCTGGAGCTAGAAGATTATATTTATTAGTGTGACATTCTAGCTTTCATAGGGGTCTTTGAAAGTCAAATGGTGCTTTTGTAAGGATGAATAAGTTTTTTTAAACCATGAATGTGTTAAAATAGAAAGTACAACAGTACTCTGTGCATCTGTCACTGTTGTTTAAGATACAAAGGTTCTATAATATTTTCCATTGATACAAAGTGCTACACTTGCCTTCTTTTAGCTGGGAAAGGGAGAAGGGTAGGAAGAACCACTCAGTAAAATGGCACCCAGGAGGACAGATACTGGTTCTGAATTTGTAACTGAAACCTTCAAAACATATTTAATGATTATGGCCATAAAACAAATAAAAAACAGCCAACCAACCCATCCACCCACACCCCACCACCACATAAATATCACCTATAGAAACATGGTTGGCCAGAATAAGAGAACTAAGGGACTAGAATGTGTGGGTGTTTTAATACAAGCGCTAAGCTGTTTGAGGGAAGATGAGCCAAATGGGATGAACTGATTGAGGTTAAAAATAAAATTAAAAAAAAAAAGGATGGGGAAGGGCTGTCGTATCAACATGCATCTCCACTGTAACTCTGCCCGTACAGCCTCTAGTCTTCTGTAGTCTCTTCCTTTTGTATTAGTCACTTTCTCTTAAAGCTTGGAAATGCTTTAATCTTAAGAAAACAATTCATACGCTCAACAATTATGTTCACCTTTAATAAAAGGGCTCGTTGCTTAAGGATAAAGTGCAGATTTTTGTTTTGGTTAAAAGTGGTTTGATGAACAATCATACAGCTGAGAGGAAAGACTCCCGAATGTGTCAACATCCCCTCCCATTTGCTGGAGGGGCTGGGAAACAAGCAGCTATTCTTTCATGGTAGCAAGACACTGCTGTTCCATGCTGGTTCTCTGTCTGTGTGATGCTTTTGCCGGGGACAGAACAGGAATGAAATCTTAGAACTTAGTAAGTAATGTAGCTAGAGATGCGTTAGATTCTGATTTCTTTAAATGGCTGAGAAATTAGACTGTGCTGAATAGAATGAATATTCTTGTCTGTGTGTCTTTTTGTAACTTAAGGTTTTGCCTAGAGGGATTCTCTATGTTTTGAATCTAATTACCCTGTAAGGTATTTACCATCTTGATTTTACAGAGGTGATTCTTTTTACCTTTTCTTATATTAAAATTCTTCTTGTAAGAAACTGAATGTTTTTTCATTGTTCTTAAGATCCAAGGGTTTGGGTCTGTGGTCACTCACGCAAATTGGTGAGGATTCTTATCAAGCCTTCCCCAGGCAGGGGGGTGCAAGGTTTTGGTGAGGATTTTGGGGGGGAAAAAGACATTTCCAAACAACGCTTTCTCAAAAATAAACCCAGATGTTTGGTGGTGGCAGTGGAAGTCCAAGGGCCAAAGGTAAAATAGTTTGTACCTTGGGGAAGTTTTAACCTAAGCTGGTAAAAGTAAGCTTAGGAGGTTTTCATGCAGGTCCCCACATCTGTACTCTAGAGTTCAGAGTGGGGAAGGAACCTTGAAGGAGGGAGGGGAAAAAAAAACAAAAACCCAAGACTTTACATTACGAAGGTTAGAAAGAAAGAGAGGGAAAGAACACGCTCTCTGGGAAGAGTTTGTCTTTCTACACTGCAAATAGACTTGGCAGAATTCAATTTTTTTTTTTTCCTAATTTTGACAATTAAGATAATTTTATTTAAGATGTCTTCCCCCCACCCACCAATTTTTAACTATTTTTGCAGTTGCTGGAAGTTAAGGCAGAGATAAGGGTTCATACAGCACAGACAGGGGGGCTGCAGGGGGCTCCCAGCACAGTCAAGGGGCCCAAAACACCCGAGCGCAAGGGATGCTGCAGTCCTGGCCTGGTGGAGCAGAGACGCCTCCCCATGGCAAGGGCCACAAGAAGGAGAATGAGCTCCCAGTTCCATCCCAAGGCAGAAGCATTACAGCAGCACAGTGGCCTCCCCCACAGCCTCGGGCTCAGCATCCTCCTCCTCATGGCCCTGGCTGGCATTGTCTGCTCCACCAGGCCAGGCCTCCAGACTTCCCCACGCCTTGTGCCTGCAGGGAGCCCTATACAGCCCCGCTGTCACAAGAGTGAGTGTGGGTCCCTGACAGCCAAGCTGCAGAGGGCTCCCTGCACTATTGTTGGGCTGGTAACACTGGATCCCTCCAGGAACAAGATACGGGGAAGGCTGCATGCCTGCCAACAGTTACCGATCCATATTTTACTATCAAGTAAACAACCTCTCTACTCCAACTTGAGATTTTCCGGTTTACGCATCCAAGGATCATACGAGTCCTTTTCTCCACAGAGTCACACAGAGCTCATGTTTGGCTGATTATCCAACATGACACCAAAATCTTTGTCAGAGTCACTGCTTCCAGAATGGAGGCCCCCCATTCTTTATTCCTAGATGTAGACATTTACATTTAGCTGTATTAAAATGCATAGTGCTTGCTTACAGCCAGTTTACCAAGCAATCCAGATCGTTCTGAATCAATGACCTGTTGTCTTCATTATTTAATACTTCCTAAATTTTGGAGTCATCTGCAACCTTTATCAGTGATTATTTTAGTTTTTCCTTCCAGGTCATTAATAAAAACATTAAATATGGTAGGACCAAGAACAGATCCCTGCCGGGCTGCAATGAAACCACAGCCACTTGATGGGGATTGTCTATTTACAATCACATTTTGAGATCTATCAGTTTTATAATCTAATGTCAAGTGGTACCATGTCAAACACCTTATAGACTTCTATTACAAACACTATTACCTTTATCTATTGATCTCATAAATATATGTTTTATAAACCCATGTTGATTGTGTGTATATGTTACTGGTCTGGACTAATGTGAAGAGTTATGATCACTTGTACCTAAACCGCCATTAATTTTTTAGTTGTGTGATCAATTGCTCTTTATCCGTTAGGGGAATTCTACATTAGACCTCGTCCTACATTGGCTACAACACTTTTTGACTAACGAATTTAGTAGAGCATAAGCTTTTGTGAGCTACAGCTCACTTCATCGAAATGCATCCGATGAAGTGAGCTGTACCTCACGAAAGCTTATGCTCTAATAAATTTGTTAGTCTCTAAGGTGCCACAAGTACTCCTTTTCTTTTTGCGAATACAGACTAACATGGCTGCTACTCTGGAACACTTTTTGAGTTAGGAAATTGCCATCTACTATGTTTAGAAATTGCAAGGATGTTTTAGTGTGGGCAGCATGAACCTCCAGCACATGTCACTCAAACTGAAGTGCCCCAGGATCATGCAGGTCCTTCCCGCCCCCCACCGACACACACACGTTCTAGATAAGTGCATAAGGAGTTGGTCACCCTGTTCCCTAGTGTGATTTGGTGGTCTGTAGCAGACACCAATGAGTACTCTATCATGTGCTTTATCTGTTCAGACATTAATGTTTATGGAACAAAGATAATTTTCTTCTGAGTTATCAGTTACCCAGAAACAGGTAATGCCATTTTTGATGTAGATTGCCACTTCCCCATCCTGTCTGCCAACTTGATCCTTCCTCAATATGTTATAACCATTGATTTTAACATTCCAATCATGCAAATCATCCCACCAGGTTTCAATAATACCAACTAGATCGAATTTATGCATATAAATGAGCAATTCCAATTCACCTTGTTTACCCAGGCTGCTAGCATTGATGTACAAGCAATTCAAGAATTTCTTCTTTTCCTGTCCTTTGGTTCCTTGATTAATTTTGTTCTCAACATCTCAATGATATGGTGTCCCCCCCCCCCATCACATAAGCATGGCCTACATTCTTTGTTGCTAGATTAAGCATGTGCATAAACATTTGTGGGAGATGAGCTTTAGTGAATAAATTAACTTGATTTAAATCCAAATTTCCTTTGTATCAAGTGTCCCCCTTGCCCCAATTAAGTGAAAATGTTTCCCAGTTAAATATTTTAATTCTTCACATAGAATATTGTTGTACTGGATGTTCGAGTGTTTCCTTACCTGACTGCTTGCGGTGAGGTTTCAAACGGAATGTTTCTGTTATATTGAGCATCATAAACATAAGCTGCTGCCAGGAGAAGGTCCTGTTGATGATCAGGGTGGGGAGAATGTGACACAGTTTAATTTAGTCAGAATTTGAAACTCTTACATTTTAAAGAGGCAATTCCAAAGAGTGCTTCCTTGGACGCATCTTTTTACCTTGAGATATTCCATTTAGGTGAATATAAATGGTGCTCTGAATAACTGTGCTACAAAGAGACTTCATGACATGCAGATTCTGAAATATATTCTAATTTATAAAACCACAAGCAAACATACAGCCTTCTCCTCACCCTATTCATACTGGAAGAGAAACCCAAAGTTGTGTGATTATTTACAATAAATTTAAAATAGCTAGAAATATACAATGCAAGGAGCGGTTTAGGTGAGGCCACCTGGTGGTTAGTAACTGCCTACTAACTTTAAAAGTACTTTGCTGGGGAAGTGCTGTGTGCAGAGAGCACTTATGCTAATTTCCTCATTGCAGAGAGGATACCGTTTGTTTTTTCCCCTCTCTTGTATTCCTAGCAGTACTCTTGATGGGGAAGCGGAGGTGGAGGTCTCAAAGGGATGAGCTACCTAGGATTCCTGCCATCCTAGGCTAGATTTCAAAACACCTGAATTCTGTTTCCTGGAAACGTGTAAATTATCACCCCACCATCTCACTGCGTTTGTACCATATACACACTATTTACAATACAGTATCCCCTTTAGTTTCTGTCAATTGTGTCATTCCATGAATAACTCAGAACGGGGGGGGGGCTGATACGCTTATCATGCTCTTCTCAAAGAAAGAAGAGTTCAGTATAAGTATTTAACACAGAGATGTAGTTAGCGCCATACTGAGTTTGTTTAGCCAATGCTCAGCAGCATTCTGGGTCACCTTTAAACAAGGAAGAGTCAGGTCGGCAGCTTGCACTTGGCAGCTGACCCAGGCATTTAGTCATCCGCCTTGTTAATGTGGCATGGAGGAGCAACAAAACAGGTTCTCTAGTTCAGAGGGCATGAGAGGAAATTTTGGCTGCGCCTGCAAGTCTGTATTGACCAGGACTTAATGGTGAACACTGTGGGTACTGTAGTTTAATGGCTTAACTATTAAAATGAAGTTATTGAGGGTCTTTCTTCTCAAGAAACTGCTTAAAGGAACCTGTTGACATCTAGTGGATCTCACGAAGAACTGCAGCAGTGCCAAAGGAAGCCTTTTTGCTCCCAGACACCTGCTCTTCGTTTCTATGCTCTCTTAATCCACTGGTGTTTTGGGTCACCCCCCCCCCCGAGTCAGTTTGTAACATGGTTGACTACACACAGCTCATGTCCACATATAGACACACGAGTATGGTGAACACATGGTTTCTAACCATGTCTCTGGACTGTATTTCAACTCTGCTCATGACCAGGGCTGCAACATAACTCTCAGGCCATGAGTTGGCTCTCAGCCTGTTCCACTGAGTGGCCAGGACCACAAATCAACATCTGTTCAGACGGCTTAGCCATTCCTCCGTCTCCCAGGTCATCCCTAGGTAGAAGGCCATTCCAAAAGACACTGTGCTGTGTGGAGAACACCCACACATCTGCTGCCTCTTGAGAGGCAACTGAGACAATATGCGATAGTGGCACAGAATTTCCCAGCATGCATCGATACAAACACGGCTGCACAGGGGGAAGAAACAGACAGGCTAACACAGTGGTATCAGAAAAAGCACCGCTGGGTGGACATGCTGAATTGCATTGACTGTAGACGCGTCAACACACCAGCTACACTATGGGTATGTCTACACCGCAATCATGGGCGTAACAGCAGCTCATGGAGACAGACCCAAGCGAACATTACGTAGCTCAGGTTCTGGAGCAGTAAAGCATAAGCTAGCTGCCTGCATAATTACCAACAGCCCCAGGTCTTGCACAGTGCACGCTGAGACCCATACTACTGTGGCTTCACTGCTATCAGTGCCCAGCTCACAAGATTAAAGCTAGTTTAGGTATATGTCTACACAAGCTGCAATCACACCCCATGACTGCAGTGTAGACATTCCCTATGAAATAAAACCCTGCTCTCTCAAGCTCAGGAAATAAGTGCTGTAACCAGGTGTTGCTTAGAACATAGCTAGTAAATGCAGTTAGAAGACCAAACATTTTGCCATGTAGAAAGAGCCTTTATCTTCTCCATCACCTTCAAACAATCCCATGGGCAACTGATTTTTAAAATACAATGATACAGCATCCCCACCCACTGACCCAAATCTCTTCCCCTCTCTTTAGGGGGCTAGTAGCAGAGCCAGGGAAATAATCCAGGTCCCTCTCCTGACTGAATCCCATGCTCTATCCACTGGACCACACTGCCTCCTTACACAGAGGTCTCCATCCAATTTCTTAACAGGGAATACAGCTACAAAAGCAGCTGGAGCTGCTGAGGCCCCTCTCCCTCCGCAAACCAAAGCCTGACACACCATGGCTAGTTCTGCAACTCCAGACTTCCCTAGAGAGAGGTTGAAGGGGAGAGAGAGAGAGAGAGAGAGGGCTTCCCCCTCTTGCCAAGGGCGAGCAGAGAAGCGTGGCCAGCGGACACACCCTGCAGGTGGCCCCCTCGCCCAGAGTTTAGGGCAGGCACTTTGCAATGAGCAATGCCCCCAGGGGGGTGAAGGGCAGACTGCCAGCTTTGTTCTGCAAAGGGGAAAAGGGGCGGGGGGGGGGAGTTATAGCCAAAGAGCCCCTCCCTACTGCCCAGCGTGCACGCGGGGGGGGGGGGTGCAGACTTGCCCATCAAGGCTCCAGGGAGGGAGCGGGCACAGCGCCCACCCTGGCGCCCAGGGACCGGCTTGCAAGGCAGCAGCCAGGGAGGGGTGCGCGGAGCGGAGCCCAGCCCAGCCCAGCGGGGACCCGGCACCCCCGCCCCGTTACCTCCTGCGCGAGCGGCGGGTCCCGGGCTGCGGCGGACATGGCCGGGCCGGCTCCGCTCAGGGCTCCGCGAGCTTCAGCCCCGGCGAGCCCCGCCGCGAGCTTTAACCCCGCCCGCACGTGACTCCGGGCAGCGGAAACAGCTCCGAGCCCCGCCGGGACAGACAGACGGACGGGGGGGGGGGGAATGGCAGCCAGGGACAGACGGACAGAAAGGGGGAGCCCGGCCAGGCACAGACAGACAGACAGACTGGGGAAGGGGATTGCGGGCAGGGACAGACGGACAGAAAGGGGGAGCCCGAGCAGGGACGCAAAAAGAACAGGAGGACTTGTGGCACCTTAGAGACGAACACATTTATTTGAGCATCAGCTTTCGTGAGCTACAGCTACAGCCCACTTCATCGGATGCAGACATCTGTAGCTCGAGGAAGCTTATGCTCTAATAAATGTGGTAGTCTCTAAGGTGCCACAAGTCCTCCTGTTCTTTTTGCGGATACAGACTCACAGGGCTGCTACTCTGAAACCGAGCAGGGATGGACAGACAGACTGGGGGGAGGGGATTCTGGCCAGGCAGAGACGGACAGATGGGGGGGCGGGATTGCATACAGGGACAGACAGACAAGGCACAGACAGACTGACAACAAACAGGGAAAGGGAAGTTCAGCCAGGTACACGGGATAGAAAGATGGGGGAGAGCCGAGGGAGGAGGTCAGCCAGGGCCAGACAGACATACAAGGGCCACCCAGGGACTGCCAGGAGCCCAGCCCGGGCCTGTTAGGGGCGGCTGGACAGACAGATGGGGGGCACTGGCAGCCATGGTCAGACAGGCGATCCCAGTCAGGGTCAGGACAGAGACTAAATGCTTGTTGAGGGGAAGAGAAGTCGATGGACAGGCAGAGATGAGCCAGGGATAGACACGGAGGCTGGGGGAGAGGGGGACAGACAGACAGGATGACATGGGCACAAGAAAGACAACATACCCTTACACAATGATCCACCTAATCACCTTGAACAAGAGAGAGGAAACACACACAGAGCAAACTCTCATACCCAGATAAGGACACAGTCACATACAGAACAAGCACCCACACATGACAAAACACACAATCCCTCTAACACACATTATTCTCTCACTCCCATCACAACACATACACAGAGTCAAACACTAAGGCAAGGCAACACACACTAAAAGCAGGAAACATCCTGCCATATGTGTTCAGACAATAGGCCGCATTATCAACTGTGCTGGAGCTGTGACTTTGTGGTGCTGGCTGACCCTTAAGTAGGAGCAGCTTCAGGATTGTACAACTTCATCAAACTCATACACAAAACTTAAAAGGCATCAGCAATGTTAAGACAGAAATGTAAATAATAAATAATAATAATAATAATAATCCCTATCTCCTACATAGTGCTTTTCATCAGTAGATTTCAAAGCACTTTACATTTTACAGATGGGGAAGTTAAGGCACAGGGAGATGCAGTGACTTGCCCAAGATCAGTGACAAAGCTGGGCTTAGGTCTCCTGAGTCACAGTCCAGTACTTTATCCATTAGACCCCACTGTCTAGGAATTAACTTTTTATGTAATGGGGAAAAAAGGGGAAATTATGATCAATTAGGAGTTATGAAATGCAGACAGTGATAGGGAAGCTAAATGTATCACTGAAAAATCTATGTGCAGTAGAGTTAAGGACAATAAGAAGGAATACTTGAACATGTATCGGTGTGATGATCTTGGAAGTCTGTCTATCTATACATTATGAATTCTGCTTGATACTATGAACTCACTGTATGTATCTGTATTTTTGAAAAAAGGTGCCAGATGTGTAGAGCCCTGCAAATCTGCAGCTATTCGCTTTATATTCGCGGACCATGTTTGTGGATCGCAGATTGGACGCGGATATAAATTTTGTACAGATGCGATCCTGGCAATTACAAGCCAGTAAGCCTTCCTTCAGTACTAGGTAACTGATTGAAACTATAGTAGAGGACAGAACTGTCACATACATAGATGGACATGGTAAGTTGGGAAGAGTCAACATGGCTTTTGTAAATGGAAATCACGCTTCACCTCTTCTATTAGAATTCTTTGAGGATGACAACAAGCATGTGGACAAGGCTGATCCAGGGGATGTAGTGTACTTGGACTTTCAGAAAGCCTCTGACAAGCTCCCATATCAAAGGCTCTTCAGCAAAGTAAGCAGTCCTGGGATAAGAGGGAAGGCCCTCTCATGGATCAGTAACTGCTTCAAAGATAGGAAACAAAGGGTAGAAGTAAATGGTCAGTTTTCACAATGGAAAGTGGTGAATAGCAGGGTCCCCCAAGGATCTGTACTGGGACCTGTGCTGTTGAACATATTCATAAATGATCTGGAAAGGGGTAAACCGTGAGGTGGTTAAGCTTGCAGATAATACTAAATAACTCAAGATAGTTAAGTTCAAAGCTGACTGAAAAGAGGTACAAAGGGATCTAACTAAACTGGGTGACTGGGCAATGAAATTCAGTGTTGATCATTGCAAAGTAATGAGCATTGGAAAAAACAATTCCAACTATACATACAAAATGATGACGTCTAAATTAGCTGTTATCACTCAAGAAAAACATCTTGGAATCATCATGGATAATTCTTTGAAAACATCTCCTCAATGTGCAGCGGCAATCAGAAAAGCTAACAGTGTGAGGAACCACAAGGAAAGGAAAAGATAAGATAGAAAATATCATAATGCCACTATATAAATGCTACAAGAAATAATCTGAGGTCTGGGAAACTTGTTTTACAGTGACAGACTAAAAGAGCTCAATTTATTTAGTTTATCCAAGAGAAGGTTAAGAGGTGACTTGATCATGATCTATTAGGACCTTAAGGGGGGCAGAAATTGGTTATCAGAGTACTCTTGAATCTAGAGGAAAAGATATAATGAGGTTCCATGGCTGGAAGTTGAAGCGAGACAAATTCAGAGTAGAAAAATGGGACAAACATCTAACAGTGAGAGTAATTAAATCATTAGAACTCCCCAAGGGATATGGTGGATTCTCAAACCCTTGGAGTCCTCAAATCAACACTGGATATCTTTCTAAAAGACAGGCTATAGCTCAAACAGAAATTATGGGCTTGATGCAGGAATTACTGGCTGAAACTCTGTAGGCTGTGTTATGCAAACAGTCAGACTGAATTATCATACTTTGTGCCTTCTGGCCTTAATCTATAAACCTATGAAACTTCCCACATGCATGGACTATGTGATGGTCAGATGTGCTAATCTGTTGATATGAGGAGAGTGCCTCAGGTCACCATTAAGGTTTTGCATTTAGACTGCAAGCTTGATGAAGTTTGGATATGTATTGCTTTTCAGTATCTGTTGGAGACTGAAGTGACAGCTTTATACTGGAATGTATTATCAATAGCATTATAGGTAATGTAAAGGTGGCAAGGAATACAGGTCAATTTCTCCTAAGTATATCTCACCAAATCAATTCCCTGGCATTGCAGTGGCTTGGGCACTGGTGCACCTCAGTCCCACCTATTCTCTGCCTGTGGCACACAGTAGTTTAGTCTCTGGAGGGCTGTAATACTTTTGTGAAATTCAGGTTATTGTGCTCACTATACGGGTGACTGGGTGGGGTTTAGTGACCTGTGATGTGCAGGAGGTCAGGCAAGATGATCTGTGGTCCCTTCTGGCTTTAACTGCTGACTCTATGGTTAACCTTAAAAGCATGGAAATCAGAAGGTTTGGTCATTGGAGTGTGTCCTGATGCAACCTTAATTGTCATCTAAATTGTTGGTGTTATTTATATTGACTCCACCAAATCCAGAGGAAATGCATGTGTGGATTTGCCGTCTTGGGTTTGTGGTAAATCTGGTTCACATTCAGACTTAATCAGTTCCTGCTCTCAGTTCTCCCTTCCTCTTCAGAAGGCCCCTCTGCCAGTGTGGTGTCAGCAGAAAGGAAAAGGAAGCTCAGCTTGCAGTCAGAGGTTTCCCCTCCCTCCTGTTTCTATGTGATTGTTTGGTATTTCCATAAGCAGTCTATGCTTTTAGTCTGCTGAGAAAGCATTTATCTATGCAGGGACAGAGATAATATAGGGTCAGATATGTAGTAAATGCAAAATAAAATGAAACACTTTTTAGATAACTGAATTGAGTGAATTGCTCATTATGCCTCAATAGGCTTCTCCCTTCCCGCTTTTGACAATATTTAGCTAAGAGACGTGCCCAAGCCGCAAAGTTTGAAAACAAATTCTGAACTTCCCCAGAGTTTGGGAGTGTCTGGATTCAGCAGTCTGGAGAGGTCTGGTATTATGGAGAGGTGCCAGACTCTCTATACTCAAGGTTGTAGCCAGCTTCCATCATCAAACCCATTTTTTGATCTCCTACAACTTTGTTTTCAGAAGATTTGGCCTGAAAATTGTCACATTTACTCTGAAAGTTTATAAAGAATACTTCCATAAAGTGAGAAGAAATGTTATCAATCTGAGTTACAGATCACAAAATTATCTTAGTTTGAAATTCTGGCTTGTTTTTGATCCCTTGAGCTCAACAGCACCTTGTTATTATCCCTGCTACTATCTCTTCAGTTTCTCCTTACAGTTAAATCTCCTTGAAAACTCAGGCACGGGGTATCTGAAGAAAGTGAAGCAATGCTATTAAATATTTTTGTTGTCTCGTTTTAGGCCCAATTCGGCCCCCATGGATGTCAGTGTGAGTTTCTGTGATACTGTGAAGGGGTGTAAGAGCATATTGCCCAACTGCAACTCAGAAAGAACAGAAAGGTATTTTTAGAGCTATTGTCTGATTCCTAAAAAGAAAAGGAGTACTTGTGGCACCTTAGAGACTAACAAATTTATTAGAGCATAAGCTTTCGTGAGCTACAGCTCACTTCTGATTCCTGTTCACCATAGTGGAAATTCCAAGTATCAAACAGCTAGAGGATCAGACCCTTATGTTGAGCGGAGGGTAATTACTTGAGTTGGAATTTGGCCAGGACATCCAAATTATCATTCTTAATCTTGCAAAAAGTGATGCGAGGTTATTTCTAGTGGTTTACTTTTTAAAATTGGTAATAGCTTTCTTATTATGCTACTCTTGCACTCTCCCCTTAGCAATCTCATTTTGTCCTCACTGGCCAGCTTGCTATTCTCTGCTCCTTTTAGAGTTGGCTTGCTTAATAGATTTCAAGGCCAGACAGGACCCTTGTGATCATTTAGTCTGACATCATCTTGTATAACACTGGCAATAGAACTCCCCCAAAATAATTCATTTTGAACTAGAGCATATCTTTCAGAGAAACATCCAGCTTGGATTTAAAAATTACCAGTAATGGAGAATACACCAGGACCCTTGGTAAATTATTCCAATGGATAATTAACCTTATTGCTATTCCTGTGCAATCTCTTTTGGGATGAGCACCCAGTTCCTGTACACTCTCTCTGTTCCATGTGACAGGAACTGACCATCATTTACATTTTTGGGTAGATGTGGACTTAATGCTTAGCTCTAGGCAGAGAGGCCCAAGGCCTCGTGGTGAAGGCACTGGACTGGGTCTCAGGAAATCAGAACTTTAATCCTGGCTTTGCCATAGACTCCCTGTGTGACCTTGGGCAAGTCACTTTGCTCTCTTTCTGCCTCAGTTTCGCCTTCTGTAATAGGGGGTTAATAGCACTGCCCTGCCCTGACAAGAGTAAGTTCATTAATGTGTATGTTGTGCTCAAATATTACAGAGATAGGGTGCTGATACTGGTGACGTGTGAAAGTAGGTATTGCAAGAGAACCTGACAGTGCAGTGTACCCCCATATATTATATTGCTGCAGCACCCAAAATGTGCTACATGCTATACAAACACATAGTCCCTGCCACAAAGGTTTAAATTCTAAATAGACAAGGCAAGTGCACAGCCTATGAGAAAATGTTAAGAACACAGCATTCTTTTTAAAAAGTCCCTAAACCACCCAGTCAGCACCACAATCTTCCTTCACCTCTGCCCAGATGTGCCAGCTAATCTGCTCTGCCCTTGCTGATCCAGAGTGAGAGTGCCCTCCTTCTGTCTGTTCACCCTGTGACATAGATTCAGGCACAATCTAAAAGCCTGGGGGAAGGAAACAAAAAAATCGAACAGACAGAGAATTCCCACATTATAGAAAGTGACTGACAGTGGGAAAAATGACTGATAGTGTGTGGAGGGGCTTTCTGGCCATGCAGACAGAACCCTACATATCGAACAGACAGAACCCTTCACCTGTCCCCAGCAGACTCTGGAAGCTAGCAGTCTGGGTTTAAATTGATGAAATGTGTGAGTAATAGTAGTAAGGCCCATGTCTGAAAGGAAGGTCACATCCATTTCATCCAGTACAGATAAGAAAATGTGCTTTGGGCCATACCCCAGCTTGTCTGAGCATGCTTGGATCCAACAGCAGCCCTGAATCTAACAAGAATCTTACATTGTGAAACTGTCATATCAAAAATGACAGCTGCATCCCATCAGTCATATGTGTTGATCTAATCCTCTGCAGACATTAAAACAGATTACCTGCTCATGCTACTCCATTACACCCATTGGAGTTATGCCAATGGAGAATCTGGCCCAGCATGTTTCTTAGGTTTCAGAGTAGCAGCTGTGTTAGCCTGTATTCGCAAAAAGAAAAGGAGTACTTCTGGCACCTTAGAGACTAACGAATTTATTTGAGCATAAGCTTTCGTGAGCTACAGGTGGATCAAGCAACAGCCAGCTAGCAAGCAATTGCCTTCACCTTGCATGTGCTATCTAAAGGAAAAAAGGACGTCTGACCCAATGAAAGGTTTCAGAGTAGTAGCCGTGTTAGTCTGTATTCGCAAAAAGAAAAAGAGTACATGTGGCACCTTAGCGACTAACAAATTTATTTGACCATAAGCTTTCGTGAACTACAGCTCACTTCATCGGATGCATTTAGTCTCTAAGGTGCCACAAGTACTCTTTTTCTTTTTGACCCAATGAAGGAATGCTCACCTCTGAAGTAATCCGGATTTACTCATGTGTTAAATGGGTGGTGTTAATGGACCAAGAATCATTGGTCTGCATTTTCGGTTTGAAAACAGGGATGAAACAAACATTTTGTTTTTAAAAAATTATCTTTCCAGCTCCCATGTCTGAAAACGTGACTCCGGTGGAACTGATGCAGTGGTGTCTGCCTGAATTTGCGGAGAGCCTGATACAACAGCACTAAGAACGGTAACTTGCTCCCTTGCTCTGCAAGGGCATAGCAGCAGGGCGCAGTTGCTCCCAAGGAAAGGAAGGGTGGGCAGCAAGACATTCAAGACAAACCCCCACAGCCCCAGATTTCCAAGTCCCTTCCCCCGCCCAAAAGGGCATCCTCTCCCACACAGCCAAAGCCCCAGCAGCGGCCAGATCCCAACCGGCCTGCGGTGCTTGCTTGGCTGTGACCCACCGCCCCACCACGCACACGAGCCACCTCGGCCAGAGCTTGGGGCCGGCTGCACAGGACCGTCCGGGCGGATGGCGTGCACGAGCCACGCCTGCCACGTGGCGGCGCGCGGGACCCGGCAGGCCGGCGCGTGCCCAGGCCCCGGAGGGGCGCGGGGCGCGCGCCGCGGCAGTTTGGGCGCGCGGGGCCGCCGTCGGAGCATGGCGGCGGGCTCGGAGGCGCTGCGGGAGCGGCCGGTGCAGCTGGCGCTGGCGCTGGCCTTCGCCGCGGGGGTGCTGGTGGGCTGGCAGGCCCACCGCGTGCGCAGGCGCTTCCTGGCCTGGAGGAAGCGGCGGCTGCAGGCTCTGCTGGAGGCCGCGCAGAAGAAGCTGGACGTGGCCTGAGCGGGGTGCGGCGGCGGCGGCGGCGGCGGGGGGGGCCGTGACCTTGGGCGGCCGCGGGCTGGCCCCGGGGGTGATCGGTCCGTGTCACAGACCGAGCCTGCGGCGGAGGGGGGGGTGTGTGTGTGTTAACACGATCCGAATGCGGCTCTCTCTAGTGTAGACGCGGCCAGCCTCTGACGGGTGGGGCAACACCCCCCCCCCCCCCCCCAGCTCAGTGTAAAGCAAAGGGAAGCGCTTGTGTCAGTGTGCGCAGATCGGGACACTGAGGGCACATCTGCAGGGCAAACTAAAAACAAACCAAACCCAATAGTCTCGGCTTTGGGATCCACTCGCTAGGGCTTGTATAGGGCTAAAAATAACCCCGGAGAGGTTCCTGCTCCAGCGCCGAGACGCCCCCCCCCCTCGGGCTTTCCGAGCCGGCGCTGAATGCCTACACCGTTCTTTAAAAAGAAAAGGAGGACGCGTGGCACCTTAGAGACTAACCCATTTATTAGAGCATAAGCTTTCGTGAGCTACAGCTCACTTCATCGGATGCATTTGGTGGAAAAAACAGAGGAGAGATTGTTTTTTCCACCGAATGCATCCGATGAAGCGAGCTGTAGCTCACGAAAGCTTATGCTCTAATAAATGGGTTAGTCTCTAAGGTGCCACGGGTCCTCCTTTTCTTTTTGCGAATACAGACTAACACGGCTGCTACTCTGGTACACCGTTCTTTGCAGCCCTGTAGCGTGATCCCAAGTCAGTGGCCCCGGACTCCGAGACTCGCTGTTGCATGGTTTTCTTCGCAGTGTAGCTGAATCCCGTATTTCTGTTGGTCCCTCAGTGTCAAAGCCCCCTTCTTCGGGAGCCAGTTTCCTTGAGACAGTCCTCTTGTTCTCATTTCCTAATAATAATAATTTACTATCTATAAACACTCACAATTTGTCATATAAAGATTTTGTTTTTAAACGTCTCGGATTTTTTCTTGAAGAAGGGGCTGATCACAATTACCAGCCACTCCGAGACCCTAGCAAAGGTGTATGGGTGTTGGGGTGAAGGCATTGATTGCTTTTAGCTGCCTCTTTCTGGTACCAGGCTTACAACAGTGTGGCAAAATACAGTAAAACCTCAGCATTAGGAACACCTTGGGAATGGAGGTTGTTTGTAATTCTGAAATGTTCATAACTCTGAACAAGACCTTATGGTTGTTCTTTCAGAAGTTTACAACGAAACATTCACTTTATACAGCTTTGAAGCTACTATGCAGAAGAAAAATGCTGCTTTTAACCATCTTAATTTAAATGAAACAAGTACAGAAAGTTTCCTGATCTTGTCAAATTTTTTTTAATAACTTTCCCTTTTTTTTAAATAATTTATGTTCAGCACAGTACTGTACTGTATTTGCTTTTTTGTGTGTCTCTCTACTGTTGCCTGATTGCGTATTTCTGGTTCCAAATGAGGTGTGTTCGTAACTCTGAGGTTCTACTGTACATAGTCTTAGGTGGCTAAGCCAAGCTCTTATTAGACAGAAGGAAAAAGAGAGGAACAGGAAAAAGAGAAGAAATAAGGTGGGGAAGGAAAAGGACATGTGGGAGGGGAGACAGTCTTCCAGTTGATGTTTTGGGATTTAGCCAGAGCCAATGCCTTTGGCAATGTGATCTCAGTCCCACTTTCTGTCTCAGTCTGGTCAAGACATATCTCAGGATCAGGATGATGAAGGCCCTAACAGTGTTATAGTAAAAAGAAAAGGAGTACTTGTGGCACCTTAGCGACTAACAAATTTATTAGAGCATAAGCTTTCGTGAGCTACAGCTGTAGCTCACGAAAGCTTATGCTCTAATAAATTTGTTAGTCTCTAAGGTGCCACAAGTACTCCTTTTCTTTTTGCGAATACAGACTAGCACGGCTGCTACTCTGAAAAGTGTTATAGTAGAATCCCAGGAGATGGTGGGAGTGGCAGCTATGATAGTAAAGCTTGTGGCAGTGGTAGTTGGCAGACAGCTGTTACTTTGGAGAAATCAAGAAACTTTTTTCTTTTCTTTTTTTTTTTTTATCACCCCCTAATAGCCCATTCCCTCATTGTTTTGTTCACCAGTTAGGTCTAATTTTTGACATACAAATTTTGGTCCACTGATTTCTGGTTCCACGTGGTTTTTGTTTACCAGGAATGATCTTAACACAGTCCTTGAATTATATTATTAGGCTTTCTTTGGACTAATTTAATTGTTGTCTCCTTTAGGCATCTTTTCCCATCAATATTTATTGTTATAGATTATTGTGAGATCTTATGAATTTTCACTAACTTCTCACAGTTGAGCTAACAATAAAGGTAAACTTGTAGGTTCTGTTATCACAAGACCTGAGACTTATCTGTCACATACAGTTCCTTACTCAAGCCCTATTTGCAGTATGGAAGTGGAAGGGGGAAATGTTATGAGGAAGCATATTGCAGAAGAACAACTTTTTGGGTAGGGAATGGCATGTTTCTGCTCCTTCACAACAGTCTAACAGTCGCAGGGATGTATCTCTTGGGGTGACCGGAGACACATTTTGTCATATACAGTCAATTAAAAACCCAGTTCCTTATTTAAGCCATAAGTACACTATGGAAGTGGAGTGAGGGCATGATGTCTCAGAGCATACTGTCCAGAAACTAAGCGTCAGGTTGACGAGTTGCATGTCCCAACTACTTCAAAACAGTCCAATGGCAGCAGGGATGAGTCACGTCGGGTGATTTGAGACTGATTTTGTCACGTACAGCCAGTCAAAACCCAGTGCTTTAATTATTTAATTCATAAATAATGAAGTAATTAGGAATTTTTTGTCACACCCAATCATGCTAACTTGATGGCATTTCTAAAAATGTAATCTTCATTGATATATTTTTAAGGTAATTTTGACCTTTGAATAAGGAACTACGTAACCATATGGTAAGGAACTGGTACCATGTAAGAGGAACCAGGAATAATTAATCAATTTCAGCCTCCTTGGGGGAAGAAGGATTGTTTCCCTCCAACCCTACGCTTCTCCCATATATAAAACTTGCTTTTCTTGATCTTTGCATACGGGAGGGCATTGTGGGTTTTTGTTTTGTATTACTGAATACAGAGAGATTATTGTATCTCACCTCAGTTACTGTCTAGTTCAGGCTAGTTTTCTGTTGGGAGCCTGATTTTAAAAATAGATACATCTACCTCTCTCCCTCCCCCAAAAAACTTAAACCAGTATTTGAAACTGTGTGAACCTCTGATAGGGGATACGCTTTTGTGTGGGGCAGGGGTAGAGTGGTGGAAAGGGGAGGGTTGGTATTTGGACAAAGATGCTCCTGAGATGGGACCATTTGAAAAATCAGAGCTGCTTCTCTCAGCAAGGGTTTGAAATGCAACAGAGCTCCCATTTTCAAGTTTCCATGTGGCCTGACGTGGGAATGCACTGCTGGCACTCCTGTATATATCCCAGTCTTGTCTGTCTTTGACTTTCCTCTGCTTCAAAATGTAGTGAAATTTTCTCAGTCAGATATTAAATGTAAATAGATCATATATTCTAGATTATTACAACATAGTTTATTACAGCCCACTCTAAATTCCTAACTGTCAAGGTTGCTGTATTGTAGTCCATAAATCTAAATGACAATCTGGAAATACTCAGTTAAAGTGCTAACAGCATTGAGACTTACTGTTTAACTACCATATACTAAACTTAATTTTCACAAACTTGTCTCTTAGTAACTGAAATATTGTAATGGTGCTGTAAATCGATTGATTTACCTTTGCTCTTGCATAAATGTTGGTTTCTGATTGTGAGCATACACTGAGGAGATGTAGCTGTTAGGGACAATGGGCTTGTATTGGTACATATCTGGAAACATTTTTGTTCACACCAGAAATGTCCAATAATGGAATTTTTTTGTTAACGAAATTTTGAGGGAACACCAATGATTTTGGGTACATTTTTAATTAAGTGTTTCTACTTTAATATTTTTGACATAAAATATTGTTTCTGTCCCGTTCCCTTTGGTTACTCAATGTTCTGTCCATCGCCTTTTAGTATCTCTCTTACTTCTGATTTTCTTCTTTTATTTTTGATCTGACTGAACATTGTTTTGACTGCCTTTGCAATTTAAATTAAAAAAAAACTTGAAATTATGTGCAATTTGTAATTTATTTCACTTTCTTTTAACAGCCTTATACAGATGAAAGCTGACAACTGAATGAAAATAATTGGACTCCAGCTGCATTGGTATCTAAACACAGTTTAAAAGATGGACTTTTAAAACAAATGCTTTGATAAGCAACCGTATTCTAAAAAAGAAGGCATCTGTGGTATCATACAATCTCATTTGCCCAAACGGAAATCAGCAAAAATTATCTTCAGATGTATCAGAATAACCTATCTACCAAAATGTTATGGGGTGAGATAAATTAATTCATATGTATTATGACTGTGCAAACCTGTCACATTATGTTTTAAGGGTTTTTTGTGTCTGTTTTGCTTTGTGACTCTTAAGGCTCATCCTGAGCTACATTTGACCCTTATATTTTAATAAATTAAACTAAAAATGATATAATTTAAGTTACTTACTAGTAATTTGTAATAAAGTATCTGTTAAGTGGGGAGTGAAAACACGTAAAGATTCTGATGTTAAACGTTTTAGATCTTTGAAAGTATACAACCCAAAAGAGTCGGTCAAACAGATTAAGGCAAAAGCATACTAGCATACAGTGATAAGATAAATTCATGTATTAAATCAGTAATGCTGGGGTTCTTGTCTGAAATTCAGCAAAAGTACTCATGGAGTTGGTAAGAGATCTAGACATAGAATTCTCTAATTAAGAATACATCAGCCCTTTATACTTACTACTCCACATCGTCACTTCCAGCAAAAATGCTGGACATCATGAATTAAAATCCTTGGGACTTCTTTTGATTAATTTTGGCTGGGCCTCATGCTACATATGTCAGCTATCCCTATCTTTCTGTTACTTCCATGCATATGTGCACAGCTTTCCCCTCCAAAAAGAATCTCCTAATCACTGCATTTTTAAAATATTTCTGTCTTGTTCTCCTTTTATGTTTATAAGTAGATGTCAATCCCACATTGTGCCAGAATAGTTAAAGGCTATATAGGTTCAGAATTCATCCCCTGCCCTTAGCTTTGACTTTATTAATAGGCTAATGCAAAAAAAAAACAAAAAAACAAACCAGACTCTTGCCCATGCCTTCTCCCCAAGCTTGGCGGTTCTTAGGATTTTTCTCTTAGGACTGGCAAGACTTAGACCAGTGATTCCCAAACAGTTTACTAAAGTGACCCATCAACTGCATTTTGACTTCTTTTTGCAACCCACCCTTACATAAATGCACCCTCTGCCCTTGTGCTGCAATCTGTATCCTGGCCCAGTTCAGAGGGGAAGTTGGGGGCAAGGAGGTTGGAGAGCAGGCCCACCCTGCACTTACCCCATTGAGTTGCCTCTTGTTCTGCTGCACTAGGCCTAGCTTTCTGCTCCAGGTGTTATGACCTAATTCACAGTGTCACAGCACCACTCGGGTTTGGAGGGCGGCCAGGTTAAACCTGAGTGGCTCTGCGACCCCATGTGTCTGGTTGCAATCCCCAGACTGGGGAGCCAGGACCAGCCCCGCAGGACAGAAGCCACCACTGTGGGGTGAGTGTGGGATAGCCTCGCTCTCCAATCCCCTCCTCTCTGCACCTGGCTGGTAAAGTGTACGTTTGCCTAGTTCAAGGCCCAGTGATGAGTACACCTGGTCCTACATACGGGTGAGCCATCTAGAATCTTCCTGAGACCCACCATTTGGGAAACACTGGCTTAGACTCCTCTGTTCAGGGGGCACTCTCACTTCACTTGTACCCAGAAATAGTTCATGAGGTGCACTTGTCACAGTGAATGAAGAAGTTTTTAACTAATATCTCCCATCAGAGTTCCAATGCCTTCTAACATAGTGGGTCAACAAAAGAACCCAGCTCCTGTGTTACAATGCCATTCAGAATCTTGAAATGTTGACTTTCCCAAGTTGGAAATCTCGTGTCCTTTATAGCTGAGATGTAACTTGGTTACAGAAGTTTTCTGTGTAATGCTGTATCAGGCTGATTTAGTGGTGATACGGCATACACTTGTGGGTATCCTGTGCCAAATGGAGCTGAGATCAGGTATTTTAATATCATTCATTGGAAGACGTGGTTCATGTGCTAGCTCAAACTCTGCACTCACTGATATGTTAAAATATAGTTATATTTATTAAAAAATCTTGGGTGCTTTAATTTTTTTTTGCACTGGATTATTTGTTATGTTTTTAATGTGTATGTAGTATTTATTTCTGGAAAAGGTAAAAAGGAAGGAAAAAAAGGGATATGGTAGACATGACAATTTGGGATTTCTGTATAGTGGCTTGAATAATTCTTTGGATACATCAGCATAGTTTTTCTAAATCCGGTGTTGCATATATCAGTGTAAATACTCATTTGAATACGATTACAAAGGAGTTTTTTCTTTCGCCTTGTCAATAACCCTAAAAGTGTTTTTAAAAAATCATTAAAATAAATAAAAACAGTAAACCCTCATGTGGAAAGTGCACATCATAGTTTGATCTCCTCCCACTTAAGGACATGTTGTAACTTGACAACACTATTAATTCTGTATACATCTCTGCTGTATTTCCTTATCTAGTACTTTGAAAACGATTAAACAGCAAATATGCAAGTGCATGAGCTGTTTAGAGCAGAAGTTCTCAAACTGTGATCCGTGAGCTCCATTCAGGTGATCCGCAGATAGTTCCCTCTAAGTTGCGTACCTGGGCGGCTGCACACAAGAGAATGAAGGGCCATCCACCTAATTAGTGGAGCTGTGCAAGCGTAGCTCTACTAATTAGATGCTTGGACCCTGGAGAAGATGCACATGTAAGGTGAGGTGGTGACCTTGGGGAGAATAGGTGGGAGGGGGGAATGTGGGATGTGCAGGGCTATTGCGGCCAGAGAAAGAGGCGACTTTCCCCAGCTCCAGGGCTGCAGCTGCCTCCTTCCCAGCTTCAGTTCTGTGGCTGCTGTGGCGGGGGAGAGACCCCCCTCCTTCCTAGCCCCAGCTCGGGGGCTGCCACGGCAGGGGAGAGAGGGCACATCCATTGCAATAGAAAGGTAAGGCTACTGATATTAAAATATGAGTTGTGTGCTTTTATTTGTAGAACAAAAAAAGTTTATTAAGGGGTTTTTTTTATATAGCGCTTTTATCCAAAGCACTTTACAAGAGTTAGCTAACAGTGCAAACAACATTTGGAAAGATTATTAAGTTGTCCCCCTAGGGTGACCAGGGTGTCCCGATTTTTATAGGGACAGTCCCGATATTTGGGGCTTTTTCTTATATAGGCTCCTATTACTTCCCCCCCCATCCCTATCCCGATGTTTCACACGTTCTATCTGGTCACCCTATTTCCGCCAAGACCCTTTCAAGTGGTCCATGGAAAAAAAGAAGTTTGAGAACCACTGGTTGAGAGTTCAGAGGGAAACAGTCTCGTAGATCACCTGCTAGAAAAAAAATCTTCTGAATATGTCAAATTAATGAAATTAATTGAAATTAGTGAAAAGGCTATAAAGAACATTAAATTGCTTCTTCCATGGCTCAGTGGGGGGGAGAGAGAAGAACTCCAGCAGGTGCATGGGGAGAATTTCTGCCTGCAACACGGCCGTGCTGCGCAGACGCATTTTGTAGCCTGCCGGGCCGCTCCATGAGTGGAGCTCTTAAGTGCTAGGGCAATAAGAAAAAACAAGTTTGGTAGAATTTATTTTTTATTTTGTATAATTTGGTTGGATCATGTAGATGTTTATTTCTGGGCGTGTTTTGAAAGGTATAGCTATTTAAATGGTCACGGTTGTGGGGAACGACAATCATTATTCAGCGACCGTCCCTAGACATGCTCAAGCAGCATCTTTCTTTGCTGCCCTTGACCCTTCAGTTATCAGGGGGAATATTTTGCGTGTGCGCATCCACAGCCGCCTAGGCGGTGAAATCAGCAGCACCCACTGCTTGCAACTCCAAGCCTCTCACGAACCTGGACGCAGAGCGCCCAGGCAGAGAGCGAGGCCAGCGCAGACTACAAGCCCCAGCATGCACTGCTCACCGGTAGGGGGCGCGACTCTCGGGCCCCTCGCTGCATTCTGGGACGTGTAGTCTTTGCCCATGATTCAGGAGCGCGAGAAGCACGGCAGCCCCCGTTGCATGCTGGGACGCGTAGTTCCCCTCTGTCTCCGCAGCGGGCTCGCCTGCCCTCCGAAGTTGGGGACGCGCGGCGATGACGACAGTTCTTAGCGCCCAAAGCGTTCGTCTCCTTAGCGACGCGATGTCCGGGCGGAGGGGCCGCAGCCCGCTGCAGGGGGTTCAGCGGCGGGGCCGCGAGCTGCGGCAGCAGGTACCGCCCGTCCCGCGCACCCCCGCCCCGAAGCTACAGCGCGGGGAGCGGCGCCCCCTGCCCGTGGGGTGGGGGGGATCCAGTCTGGGCGGGGGGAGCGGCGCCCCCTGCCCGTGGGGTGGGGGGGGATCCAGTCTGGGCGGGGGGAGCGGCGCCCCCTGCCCGTGGGGTGGGGGGGGGGATCCAGTCTGGGCGGGGGGAGCGGCGCCCCCTGCCCGTGGGGGGGGGGGGGATCCAGTCTGGGCGGGGGGAGCGGCGCCCCCTGCCCGTGGGGTGGGGGGGGATCCAGTCTGGGCGGGGGGAGCGGCGCCCCCTGCCCGTGGGGTGGGCGGGGATGGGGTGTGGGGGGATCCAGTCTGGGCGGGGGGAGCGGCGCCCCCTGCCCGTGGGGTGGGGGGATCCAGTCTGGGCGGGGGGAGCGGCGCCCCCTGCCCGTGGGGTGGGGGGGGATGGGGTGGGGGGGGATCCAGTCTGGGCGGGGGGAGCGGCGCCCCCTGCCCGTGGGGTGGGGGGGGGATCCAGTCTGGGCGGGGGGAGCGGCGCCCCCTGCCCGTGGGGTGGGGGGGGATCCAGTCTGGGCGGGGGGAGCGGCGCCCCCTGCCCGTGGGGTGGGGGGGGATCCAGTCTGGGCGGGGGGAGCGGCGCCCCCTGCCCGTGGGGTGGGGGGGGGTGGGGGGATCCAGTCTGGGCGGGGGGAGCGGCGCCCCCTGCCCGGGGGGTGGGGGGATCCAGTCTGGGCGGGGGGAGCGGCGCCCCCTGCCCGGGGGGTGGGGGGATCCAGTCTGGGCGGGGGGAGCGGCGCCCTCTGCTGGCCGGGTGGGAGGATTCAGTCTGGGCAGGGAGAGCGGTGCCCCCTCCTGGAGAGGTGGGGGGGAATCCAGTTGCAGGGGGAGTGGTGGCCCCTCCTGGTGGGATTGGTGGGATCCAGTCTGCCCCTGATGTTGTGGGTGGGGGTTGGGAACAACTTTGATATCCAAGCCACTGAGCCTATCTGCCCACTGCTGTGCACGTCTGAATGCTGGATCTTACCATGCAGGTGGAGGCGTTGCTTTCTGACAGCAAGGAGAGGGGGGCCCTAGACCCTGCGAAAAGGAAGTACCTTTTTCAGAGGTAATTAACCCTAACAGTACACACTGCATAGAGGCAAAGCGCACTGCTGTATCTGAAATCTAGGCTGTGGGGGTAACATTTGTGTGATGCTCTATTAGCTATCTCATGGCTAAGCAATTTGCCACTGAGAGATAACTGTGGCTGGTTTTGATAGAAATTTTCCTAATCTATTTCGCTGATAAATTCATTTTCAGTGATGTGGAGGGATGCCCATGTAAATAAATTACTGGGTGGCAGAGTAGACTAATGGGCTGGGAGTCAGGAGACATGGGTTCTAGTCCCAGTTCTGCTACTGACCTCCTATACAGCATTGGTCAAGCTGTTTCACCTCTCTGTTCCTCTTTTCCCCACCTGTAAAACAAGGATAGTATAGGTTTCAGAGTAGCAGCCGTGTTAGTCTGTATTCGCAAAAAGAAAAGGAGTACTTGTGGCACCTTAGAGACTAACAAATTTATTAGAGCATATTTATTAGAACATCCGATGAAGTGAGCTGTAGCTCACGAAAGCTTATGCTCTAATAAATTTGTTAGTCTCTAAGGTGCCACAAGGATAATATACTGTCTTTCCTTTCCTTTGCTTTGTTATCCATGGATCAGAAGCTTCAGCTGATTAACCTAATATAATTATTTTAGAATATTCAGTTAATCAAAACATTAAATATAAAAATCTATTCTGAAGTGGCAAATTTGAACTCTCAAGTCAGGCAATGGAAACGGTAAAATATGAGAGGTTGATGTTAACTCTCTCACACAGAACATATGCATAAACAAAAATATTATACGCATTTAGGCCCTGATCTGCAAACTGTTACGCATGTGCTTAACTTTACTACAGTGGGTAGTCCCACTGAAATCAGTAGGACTACTCTTAGCAGCAAAGTTAAGCACATGCAGAAGTATGTGCAGGATCAGGGATTCAGTGGCCTAATTAGTACTTGACTGTGTGCATTATTAGTGGACACCTATGGTACTACATAAATAATAAAGGATTTAAATATGGCATACTGTATGTGTAAGAGTGAGTTAAGGTTGCCCCATGAATCTTAGATTTTTAATATTTTTACTTCTTGTTTGTGAACTAATATTTACTAGAAGCCTTTTACATTTAATTTTCTGTTAAAAAATAAATAAGGAAAAGAATCCACCTGTGACACTATGGTGTAGTACAGCTGTGTTTGACATTTTTACCTCGTGCGTGCTGATAAACAACCTAGTTGCAGTATTGTGCAGATCACATTCTGCATCAGTACAATTCTGCCAATTATATAGCTTAAAACTTAGTACAAAGTTTTTCTATACATCCACAGAATCATTTTTTTTCTTTCAAAACTGTGTAGTTTTGAAAGAAACCTGTTCAACTCTCCGCACCAGAACGCGTCATTGAGAACTATTCACGTATGCAGTGAAGTTTAAAATCAGCCTTTTAGACATGAACAGGTCTCAAAAAGGTCTTGTGCTACTTAACTTTAAAAATATTTTTTTATGCTCAGTGAATGTGATACTTGCTGGATAGAATTTCTGCTATAAAGGCTGTAGCTCAAGTATAAGGTTATTTCTTATTATTTAATAGAGCAAGGCCCTAGTCTAGGCAGATTGCTGCATCTGCATGAGCCCTATGGGAGTCAGCAGGGTTTGATGCAGGTGCAGGCCTGTATGCTACACAGGGCAGAACTGGGACCTACACTTCCAGTGCACTCTTTGGTAAAATATATGAGATAAAATATTTGTTAAATGAGTTCATTTTCTCAGGACAGAATCAAAATATTTTTAGTAATACAATGAGACCCCTGTAAACACACTTTTATTCTGATGTGCTAAAATGCTGTCTTTTTGACAGGTTTATACTGTGCAAGAGAAAACAACAAGTTTGAAATTGATAGTGTTCTATTCAACTTTGTGGTGGTTAGCCCTGGCAGGCATAGTATATCTTCTGTGCAGTGGATTGACCACTTTGCTCAGAGGAAAAGCAGCACAAAACTGTAGCAGAGAGATGTAGCTCTGTACATAGGAAAGAGAGCTTGAGTAAATGAATTTCACATGTATTGCAATGTCAAGTGCTGAGTCCAGTCATCATTTCTCCCTCTCATCAAAATGCTGTTCTTCTTGTGAAAATTATTCCAGGCAAAGTTCTGAGGCACCTCTGTGTGTGGCTCCATTGTGTGAAAAAAGACATATGGATGCCTTGTAGCTTGCTTTCCTTTTAAAAATGTTTTGTTTTTTAAAAAGTTGTAATCTCTTTCTGCTTGTGTGTCAGATGATGTTGGCTTTAGCCTACCATGAGACAAATACTCGTTGTTTCTTATACTATTATTTACATAGCACCATAGACGCACCCAGGGAGTTTAGGAAGGCAAAGTTCCTGTTCTAAGGAGCTTAAAATCTAAGGACCTGATCCTGGATTAATCCAGGTCCTTGCACCTGTGAAAAGCCCCTTTGCCTAAGGTCTTGAAAACACTTACATGCTTAACTTTGTGCACTTGAGTAGCCCCATTGAGTTAAGTGGGACTACTCATGTTTGTAAAGTTACATATGTACATAAGTGTTTTCAGGTTCAGAGGGCTAATTTACATGCTTCAGAAATTGTACACCGTTTTAGTCATTCATACGTCAGAAGAGATCATACAACCTATGTCATTTGTTTCCAATATAGATGTATGGAGTTGAAGAAATCAGTGGATGAAAATACATCTGCTCTTCAAAACTTGAAAAAAGTAAGTTCTGAGGTTAATGCATTTCCTATTTTCCCAAAATAAATTGTACAGAATGTTCAGAGAACGATAATATTCTTAGATTGTAAATTCTTCAGGACAGGCACCATCCCTGACTTTTTGTATAGCAGCTAGTCTGTCTGGGCCCTGATCTTGACTGAGGTCCTTTGGGATTAGTCTAATATTAAATAATGATATATTTTTCTGTATGCTTTAAAATGTAAAGTTCTATGGTTGAAGAATTTCTTAACATTACTTAATATTTTAGTGGGTTTTTTAATAGGAAAATATCATGGAATTGAAGAATAAGCGTATAGATTCCCGCCCCCCCCTTGGCTAGATGGAAGATCTAGAAAAATATTAAGGAAACTTCATAGTTATAGATTTCAGGACTGATATTATCTAAACAGCAAATGGGAAAATGGCCATCCCCATGCTTAGTTACTTAAATGATATCAAGGCAAGAAGCTAGAACATATTGATCAAACAAGAAGTTAAAATTAGCTGAGAGTGCTAAAGCCTGAATGCATTCAATCCTAATACTCTCCCTTCTCCACCCCCCACCCCTGCCCACCTCTGGCTGTTTTATGTGAACTCAGCGGAGTGGCCTGATCCGGTAGGTGGCCTCTGAGCACGCCTACTGCATGTGACTTAGGTGGCTGAATACTTATCTTCCCCTGGTTTGTGAATTGCTCTGTGGTTTAGGCAGAAGATAGGTGCCCAGATGCTTAGAGGGAGGTAGTACTGTGCAAGTCCAGAGGTGGAAACTTAGGTGCCTAGGGAACTTTTACTGCAAAAACTTAGGTGCTGAGTGAATTTAGGCACCTGCAGGATTTGGTGGGGGGGGGGGGGGGTTGTACGTTGCAGTGGTGCCAAAACAAGGATTTAGGCGCCTAACTCCTTTTGTGCATTCTGGCATAAATGATTAGAAAACACAATTTTTTAATTGAGGGTTTAGCTTCATTTGACTCCTTCAGCAGTTTGGTGTATTCTTCTTTCTTAGACTGATGAGCCTGCACCTGTGGGGAATTATAATCAGAGAAAAGAAGAGGAAGAAAAACAATTGTTAAAACTTTCTCAGCAGCTACAGAAACTTGCTGCAGTCCTGAGTCAGGACAATGTGACCAAGGGTTACAATGTGTAAGTAGTATAAACAGGCAAATACATTTTAATTAGCCTATTGTTAAAAAATATTCGGGAACAGGTGGCTGCATTATATACCCATAGAGCTTGTTTTCATACTCTTATAAAAATGTATTCATTTGTACAGCTGAAACAGACTCATTCTCATATGACAGAAGCTGAAGATAAAATACCAAAAAATTCCATATCAACTGTTCTGAAATGTGGTCACTATAGCATTCATATCCTTTTCATTTTTGTCTTTTTAAAGTATGCCCCTTGCAGACATTGAAGCATGGGCCACTGCTCACCTATTGCTTCAGAGAAAACCTTTCTTCTTTATGCACCAAGCGTTTTAGCACCAAGAACAAAGAAAAGCACAAGTTGCTAAACTGGAGAGCAGTGCCATGGGAAAGAGGTTTCTCTGGGGTCCCTGGAGGCTGGAGCACTCTTTGCACTCAGGGAAAATTGAGGATCAGGAATGTGGGGTCAGAAAAATAAATCAAAATGTTAAAAGGGCCAGGCAGGGAGAGGCACATAAAAGAATACTGTAAGTTGGTAGGCACTGTGCAGCTCCTGTGAGGAACAGTTTTGTTGACTGCAGACAAGAAGGATCTGACTAGAAGATTCCATGGGTTGTGGTTCGGTCCAAAATAGAATGTGACCATCAGGGGTTGGGAAAGGGCGTTTAGCTGCTGGACTGCAACCCCTGCCCATAGGGACCACTGCACACCTTTAGAGTTTGGGAATTTCTTCCTCTTGTGCTAGGAAGCTGAGACCCAGGAATGAGAACCCTGCTGCAAGGTAACTTCAGAGATGCTAAATGATAAGGAAAGTAATTCTCATTTATCTGCTGTAGAATAATCTGGAGATGATCCATTAAAATAAAAAATTGTGGTAAACATGGGGTATCATTTGTCTTGTGCAGAGATGGGAAATGTCAAAATAGTCCTCAAACAGAACAGGAAAATGAGGAAGAGGAGGATGAAGAAAGTAGTGAGGAGGAAGATGCTGAAGAGGATGATGATGATAATGATGAAGAAGAGGATGATGACGATGAATTGGAAGATCAGCCAACAATTAAAGAATATATCACGGTTGGTGATTTTGTTGCTCAGCAGGAAGGGGATCTCACGTTTAAGGTACATATATCTTTGAAAACATTATAAAATGTGTTTGAACACATACTGCATCCTCCGAATATCATAAATGACTGTGTGTATTGACGCCTCAGAACTCTGATTAAAGAAATTAATGCAAATCCATTGCTCTCTTCAGTCCCTCCTTTCCAGTTGCCCATCTCTTCTTCTAGACCAGAGGTTCTCAAACTGGGGGTTGTGACCGCTCAGGGGGTCGTAAGGTTATTAGGTGAGGGGGTCTCGAGCTGTCAGCCTCCACCTCCAAACCCCGCTTCACCTCTAGCATTTATAATGGTGTTAAATATTTTAAAAGTGTTTTTAAGTTATAAGAGGGGGTCGCACTCAGAGGCTTGCTGTGTGAAAGGGGTCACCAATACAGAAGTTGGAGAACCACTGTTCTAGACATGCCATCTTGTCAGACTATTTTGTCTATACAAAATAGTGCTTCTGGAGTAATGCTCCTATCCAGCTGCTCTGACCACATCCAGTTCCCTGCACTTGCTGATTTTTTTTTCCACATCAAATTCAAACTTCCTATGCACATCTTCAGATCTCTACATAAATCTCAGCCCTTCCTTTGTCCCTTTTAATTCTCTTTCCTTGTTGCTCCCTTTGTTTCCTTTTCCCACTCTTGCCATTGGGCCTTTCATGTTTCCTTAAACTTGGGTAGCCTCTTATTTTTGTCCACTAAGCATTCCTCCATACTCTTTTGATATCCATTTTCCCTTGAATCCTTTATACACTGGTCTTAACAAAGACTCACCAAAACCTCCATGATCTGATGTGCTGTCATATGTTCTGTCTCAGATTGTGAACTGTTTGGGGCTGGGCTGTATCTTATCTTTGTTAAAGAGCAGTGTGTGTGTGCTTCAAAAATGGTTAGTAATATCTGGTTGGAAATGTTGTGATGAAGCTTTTTCAGACTACTGTTTGGAGCAAAGCAGTCAAGAAAACTCCTTATAGATGCACACTTAACAGCGAAATCAGTCCGTGCTTTTAAAAACACTTTAACAAATTGGAGAATGTCAAAGCATGAACTAGCATGTTGGGGCTATGAGCTACCATGTGGCACAGGGTGTTTGGACCTCCGTCTCTTGTTTCTGGCCCTTTGAATGTGAGGAACCATCTAGCAACCGCTCCTCTTGACTCAGGAGCATATTTGATAGATGAGCTCAGAAAGGAGCCTTTGTGGCCAGACTCTGTAAGGTTAAGTATCTTTGTTTACATTTCCCGCAAATCTGCTGTGCCTTCAAGAACAGCTGAGCAAGAGGAAACCTTGGAGGCATATTCTAGAGAATGCTTGGCCTGTAACTCTACTGAGTTTTTTTTTCTTACCTGAAAATAAAGTTGAGCTTTTACCACCATAGGATATCAGGGAAAAGTAAACTAGTTCACCAAAACTGCAGTTGTTGCAAAGAATTCATGATAAACCAGAATCTGAAATCATCAGGGTAAACCAGTCCTAGATAAATATTAGATTTAAGAACAAATTAAAAGGCAGTTGCATTTCATTCTAAGACAGAATGTGACCAACAGTTGTTCCATGAGTAATTTTTAAACATCTGAGCATCAATGCATTTGTCTCTTTTTTTTCTCTTTCCCCCCACCCTCCATTACTGAAGAAAGGTGAACTGTTGCTCATACTTGACAAAAAGCCTGATGGTTGGTGGATGGCTAAAAATTCCAAAGGGAAGAGAGGTCTTGTTCCTAAAACCTATCTCATGGTTAGTATGCTTCCATCTTCTTCCTTCATATTTGTACATCAAAACTATGATGGGTGAGAGTGTATAAAGATGGTTAGCAAAGCATTTTTTCTCACTTCACAAAGATAAATTATATTGCTGTTAATTTTTTGTAAACAAAAGCAGAACCCTTGAAACATGATGTTTGACATGTAAGGGCAGCTGTGAATACCTAGGAGTGCTATAGAGTAATTCATATTCAGAGTGTAAAGAACACTTTCAAAAACTCCTTTTAACTTTATGTACCAAAGTTTTTGTGCTCCATGAGACTTATTTAGGTGCATACCTGGCATTTGTGCACTTAAATTGGGTGGATGTCTAATGAGAAAACATGATGTATAAATTTGTGTTTAGATACCCACTTGGGTAGATTGAATCCTGTCCTGAAGTCTGACCTTTTGTATCTTGTTGCATTGCACTGGTTCTTCTCTCTTGTGAGAGATCCTTGCAGGGACAAATCACAGAGCACATCAAGTAGCTATGGTTACTTTGTACTTCAAGGTTCAGGTGCATTTTCCTCTCTGAGGAGGCTTGCTCTGGAAATGAGCTCTCTTGTTTATTATTTTAAGAGGCAAAAACTTGCTGCCATAAACATTTTTAAATGATTGACTTTAGCTGCAGAACCAAGCATAGTATCATATTCTCATGGTACCCTGTAGATGTCAGTCATTTTGTTCACTGACCATTAAAACCAGCTAAGCTCCTCTTCTAAGCTATTGAGAGATCATGATGAGCGCTAATATTGTTTTTAAAGTCTGAACTATGAAGTAGGTAAAACACTTGACACCTTTAATCCTGAATTACAGGCATCCAATAAAGGAGTTGGCCAAGAGCCAAGTGAAGAGGAAAGTGAGGAAGACATAGAGGTGGTTGATGAAACAGCAGATAGAACCGAAATTAAAAAAAGGTAAAATGAGATTGCATTGGAGAAAATGAAGTGAAATGTAACCCCCCCCCTTGTCATCTTTATTTTTTTTTAATGTGGGTGATAAATTATTTGAAATGCAATACTTTGTTAGTTATGTTTCTCTTGGTCTATAGCAAAGGCTTTTTCAGTACAGGGGTAGCTGTATTTATTGTGTAGATTTCCAGTTTGAACTTTGGTTTCAACTTCCAGTCATTTCTTTCTTTACTATGTTTTTTTTTTTTGCTTTTTGTTTTTTTGCCTCATGCAGCCAAAGAGTGGCTGCTGTCCTAGCTTCATAAACCACTCCACAGAGTGCAAAATAGTAATGTGTTTCCCAGCTACCTGTTGATGGGCACATCCAACTGATGTATTAGACTTCCACCGTTCAGAGATAGATACGTGTGTCTTATACATATAGTAATTGTTCATTATGCATCCATATGTTGGCAATGCATTCATATTGTTTTGCTTTATGATATCCTTGTATTTCCCACCCTACCTGCAGAACAGATTCTCACTGGAGTGCTGTTAGAAAAGCTATCACAGAGGTGGGTATATTGTATTTCTTATAATATTACCTTAATGTTGTAATGTCAGTGTAATTCATGGCTACACTGTTTCTCGACAAAGCAAGTTCTGTCAGTGTGGTATAGCAAAATGAGAGACTGTGTGTAATCATCCATGAGGTCAGTCTAAGGATGTTTTGTGCTGAGAGGCCAAAATAGCTCTTAAGATAACTTAGGGGAACAGGTGACTGAATCCCAAGATTTGTGTGTTCTCCTTTGTGATTGGCTGCCCTGGGATTGGAAGTTAGGATAAGGACATAAACTAGTTGGTGGTTAGTGAAAACTGCAGCAAATTTAGAAAAAAAACCCTTATGTTTTGAGCAGAATAATACCATTGATGTGTTGGCAACCATGGGAGCTATTCCTGCAGGATTCCGACCATCAACTCTCTCCCAGCTCTTAGAAAAAGGTAAGATTTTCTTGCAGTAATTGCAGTGCAGGATTCATTATCATCTGTGATGAGTTTCTGATCCAAATTACTAGTCTGTTAAGAACAGTCTCTTTCATTTTAAATTATTCATGATTGGTTGCCCATACTGGTTGTATATGACTCTGTAGTGTGCCGGAGTCTTCTTAGTTTCTTTCTTTATTCTTCTGGGGTGAAATCCTGGCCCCACTGAAGTTAATGGCAAAACTCCCTGTGACCTTGATGATTTCACCCCTGGAAGGGGAGAAATCTCCAAGGCAGTTCCTGCAGGCAGTGTAGGATAAGAATACTAAAAAGCCTTTTTTCCCCTTCCCCGCCACAATTTCTGTAGCCATAGCTTAATTGTGGACTTCATTCCTTTAAGCTCAAGAGGGCACTTGAAGAATGTTGATAGCAATGTTTTTTATTAATTGTACTTTTTGATTTCCTTTTGCCCTAAGAAATAAGATGGTGTGAATAGAAAACACTGTGTTCCATAGATGGATGTTTCCTTGTAATGATGAAATCTATAACTAAATTGAATCTATGCTATTAGGAGAGATGGGTGAGGGAGTGTACACAATATAATAAAACATTAAAAGGTTGTTTTTCTAGGGAATCAGTTTCAAGCCAGTTACTTCATACAGCCTGAATTGACTCCTTCTCAACTGGCTTTCAAAGACATAGTGTGGAACCCTGAAAAAGACACTGTAAGTAGTTTCTGTTGATAAAGCTCTGAACGCTGTCACTTTCAGGATAGATGACCAGAATCTTTAGATGAAGATGTCCAGAGCCCACAAAACAAATATCATGTTATTAGTAAATATTGAAGTGAGATAAATGTTAACATTCTTCTGTGTCACTCCTGGGCATTCCAGGCAGTAGATATTATCTCATCCTACTAGCTGACAGACAGAACATCAAAAGAAACATGTGATGTCAGCCCCTAGATCAGAGCCAATTCCAGCTGAGCATACCTGTTGCTTTCCTGTTTTCCAGGTGAAACAGCTGTAGAAGGCTGGACTAATCTTTTAGTTAGATCTTAAACTTTTGTCTGACATTGTGAAATCCCTCAGTTCAGTTAAGTAGTTGTTTCTCACTGTGAGGTTTTGGTTCATTTTCTAACATAACTTTGCAACATCATTTGAATACTGTAGTGGCAAAAATGTGTATAAGCCAGGCATTTAGAAGAGAGTAGCTCAGAAAATTGAAATGCCAGACTTCCTCCTGGGTCTTTGCTTATCTTGTTATCAATGGGAGAACCTACTGTTTGTCACATTAAATTAACTTGCATCTTCCACGTTATGGATGTGAATTACAATACAATGTCATTGCCGTAAGACAAAGAGATGATCTGCACCAACCATTCCAGCTTATGTTGGATAGACAGGATGTTCTCAGCCCTGTGTCTTGTCTGAGGGTACATTATAGGACGCAGACTCCTGGTACATGTTCAAGATGGATATGGAAGAGTGTCTGGATGGCCTGTATCTGGAGTGTGGGTCTGTGGACAAAACTGAAGGATGAGTGGGGTGGAGTTGGTGTATCCTGCCCACTGTGGCGTGGTGGTTAAGCTTCAGATGTTTGTAGTTATTAAAAACAATCTGTTGTGCAAATAAGTGGCCCGTGTCCAGTCTTAACTGTAACTTGAGAGTGCTTTTTGCCAGGGCTTGTTAGATGGCTTTTTATAAAAATACTGTGTGATAACTTGATCGAGGTGAAATAGAGCTGGTCTCAAGCCAGACCCTGGTAGACCTGTGTTCATAAAAGCACCATCACACATAACATTAATTAGCACACTTGTTGTCTGAGCAGAATGGCCAAGAGCTGAATGGCATGGAGACTGACTTGTCCCCTAGAAGGGGTCTCTCCACAAAAGGGTTGAGATATTGCGGAAAAGCTTTGCTGTTGCAACTTGTGCTATACCTGCTCTGTGGATAGAGTATTCCAGTCTCCACGGCACTGTGACACCTGTCACAAGTCTTACACAGACACACAATACTATAGTTAGGAGGACCATGTAGATTTAATTCTCTCTTTTATTATTTTGTCTGATTCATAGATTCAGCCAAGACCAACTCGAGTATCACTGATTTTAACTTTATGGAGTTGTAAAATGATTCCTCTTCCAGGAGTGAGCATACAGGTTCTCAGTAGACATGTTCGACTCTGTCTTTTTGATGGTAACAGGGTGAGTTGCTCTGATGTAATAAAACGTAAAATTCCGGAAACAGTGAGGTTAAAACATGATATATTTAAGGGATTTCTGAATGGATTTAAAATGATCACATTTGGGGTGGCTCCTATGATGGGTAACATTTTCAAAAGTGCCTAAGTGATGGAGGAGGTTAAGTTCCATTTTTAAAAGTGACTGCAACATTTAGGAGTCCAAGTCTCATTGAAAGTCAAGGGGACTTGGACTTCTAAATGCCTAAGTCACTTTTGAAAATGGGACTTAACTTCTAAGTCACCTAGGTTCTTTTGAAAATTTTACCCTAGATCCCCAATTTCATTTAACCCATTTATGATGCTTTTTACACATAAGAAACAGATCTGCTGAGTAAGTGCTACTTTTTTCAGTCACTTTTTGGAGTACAATTGTACTTTCATCTTAATTGCAGTTTACATACCTTTAAAAAAGTAATATGAAATGAAATATATAAACTGACTATAACTGGGCCAATTTCAGATACTTTTTTTTTAAAGAGCTTTATGTAAACTCACATTATTTTAGTAAATAAATTCTCAGTACAAATTTGATTCTATTTGTCTAAAAAGCACCAAGCATACTTATACCATTGTATAAATTATAGACAAAACATTAGTTTCTTAAATCCAGATGAATAAAAATCTTATAATCCAGAGTTTCAAAATTCTGAAAATCTTTTATAATCTGCCACCAACCTCTGTGGGTTCCTCATTCATTTCACCCCACTATTCTCACCCCTACATCAAATCATGTATGTTCATGGCCAAGGGAGTGTCGCATTGCACCTTCTGCAGCTGCTGCTAAATTGCTAGAAGCATTGCTAGAGAGGCTGTGCTGTGCTTGGTGATTCTTCTTTCAGGGAATGTGATTCCACAGCAGTGCTCTTAACACATCCTAGCTAAGAAGGGTGAACGACAGACAGTCTGATCCTGCATTGCAATGCAGAGTGCTGGACTAGCCTTGCATGATACTGTATTTTCTTAGCGCTACATAATTTTCCAGAAAACTAGTTTTTAATATTTTCCCCATCATAATTTCATATCTCATTTTAGGTACTGAGTAACATTCATACAGTTAGAGCTACATGGCAACCTAAAAATCCCAAAACATGGACTTTCTCTCCACGGGTAGGTATATAGCATAGCAAATGGACTTGGCCACTGTGTGTGTGTATCTGCTAGTTGTAATACAGCGTATTTAGATGTTGTCAGCTAATAGGCTCATCTCACTTTTAGTCTTCTTACATTTTCTTCATATATTGGAAAGGTAAAAATGGGACTAATTTGTACTGTGCCTGAGGCATTTAGCCCTCAAAAGCATTAGCTCTGAATGAAGGGACATATCTTGCAAATACTTGCTATCGAGTATGGCACTTAGTACCCAGTAACCCTAAAGCACTCTGCTTGGGAGTGTTTGCAGGATTGGGCTCTGTTGGCTCACTTAAGTCAAGACTTAACACAGGGTCTCTGTTGGCTCACTTAAGTCAAGACTGTTCCAATTTCTCTGGGCCAACAGATCTGACCCAAAAAATTTTCATTTTGGGGGAAGTATGTGATGTTAATGATAATATCTAGCAGTCTCCACCCATAGATCGCAAAACCTTCTACAAAAGGGGGTATGCATTGTAATTCCTACTTTACCTGTGGAAAGACTGACGCGCACAGATGAAGTGATATACCCAAGGTCACAAGTACAGTATAGAGAAGATACGGTAAATGTTGTAAGGCCCATAGCTGCACCGCCTCAGAGTGGAACTGATCAGGTTTTATTAGCTAATCCGGACTGGGTTAGGTGTCGGCTTGGCATAATTCCATTTTTTTCAACAATATTGATTTTTATTATTTTTATCAATTTTTAATTATTTTTATTTTTACAGTTGTGGGAAATTAAGGGAGGATAGTGCTGGCGTTAGGGAGGAGCCATTCAGTAGCAGGATGGCCTCCCCCATGGCTGAGGGCTTGTCCTTCTCTTCCCGGTCCTGACCAGGGGTCTCTGCTCTGGCCGGCCAAGACCATAGCCTCCCCCACACCTTACATCTGCAGGGATTCATTGTCACCAGCTCTGTAGCCATGCAGCTCTGCAGTCATGGCTCTGTTCACTTACTCGCTCATGTGACAGCAGGGCAGCAGAGAGCTCTCTGTGTTGCTGTAGGGCCGGCAACATGCCATTCTTGCAGGCACAAGGTGCACGGGGGAGGCCATACTTGTGCTGTCTGTTGCCGATGGATAATTTTTTTTTTTGTCGATTTCAGTGTGAAGTTGAAATTGACATTTGACAACATCTGTCAATTTAAATTGAATCCTGACAAATAAAGTTATGTGTGTACCAAGGAAATACTGTGAGTAACTGATGTTAGTTATTCAGCAGGTGGCACTCTGTGCTTGAAATCAGTATAAACTTGAACACTAGAATGTGTTATTAGCAATGGAAAGGAGGAGAGTTCTGTTGTGAATAAACTTCCTTTGTATTTTCATTATCACAGCTTATGATTGATAATCTGCCTTAAACTGATGTTGTGTAGGATCACTGTACGCTGTCAAATTGCTGCTGTATGTTAACTCCAGTGATGGCTGTGTTTCTCTGGTGGGAAAAATTGTCTCTTATTTGTAAAATGCTTTGAGAGCCGATTATTACTAAAGGAGTTACTTTTACAGATTAGCAGCATTTTATGGAAAAACAGAACAGCATTTTTGCCTTAAATTGAATCTTTTTAGTTAACAGAAAATGATGAATAATGAGATTGAGTCTTTTACAGAAGATGCTAGAGTCAATGTATTCAGAGGTTTTTAAAAATTGGACTCTTGAAGGTCTACACTCACATCTTATTTTTGTTTTAATTTATTAGGTAACAGGCATCTTACCCAGCTTGCTTGATGGTGACTGTTTTATCAGGTCCAATTCTTCATCTCCAGACATTGGTATATTATTTGAACTTGGCATCACTTATATTCGCAATGTAAGCATATAAAGATGGATACATTTTCAAAACTGAATGTTTTATTATTATTACTTCCAGAATCTCAACATCAAACAATTGTAGTACAATAGAAAACTTTATTATTTTTCCTTGGATTTACTAGGTTTTTAAAGTGATTTTTAGTGCTAGTCAAATGTTAGATTGACAGCAGTGGAAACTGAAGTCCTTTTTCTCCACAGAAAAGGTATAATATCCATCTCACCCCACCCACTACCATCTGTGGAGGAATAAAGAGGTAGTTTTCGCTCCTTGTTTAGCGATCAGAACATTTTCTCTTTCTGATCACTGGTCATCAGAAAGTTTTACTTGTCCTGAAAACATTTTTATTGGTCTTCCAAAGATCTGACATTAATTGTGATTATTAAGGACCAATTTCTTGTCATTCTGGTTATCATCTTGCTTTCCCCATTGCCTTCCAATTTTGGCATGATTAATAGCTCATAATCAAATCATTGAAAAATAATCTTTTATATAATTTGAAAGCTGAAATTGCAAACTCTTTCAAAAATGTATAACCTACTGGTTTCTAGCTCCAGTGGTTACTATCTGTCTGATTGGGTACTTATAAGGATTGAGACTAGAGGGTGATGTGCAGAGAGCCAGTTATCAGAGGCATGAGCTCCCATGAACTCTGAGATACAAAAACAAATAATTACATTGCTGGAAATCAGAGATTCCTAGCTTTCATTTCTAAAGGTTCATGAAATATTGGCTCTGAAGAATCACTTGTTCCTCTGCCTAGCAGTACTTTTTGCCATTGTTTCAGGGCAGAATATAGCAAGTTCCACATGGTTCATATAGTCCTGCTCTGCTGAGTCACCACATTAACCGTGATTCCTCCCCTCCCCCCCAGTAGTTGGTATCATTTCATGGTCCAGGTCTAGGAGAATTGTATATATAAATAGACTAGCTCTGTGTCTTTGATCATTGGTGGTCTGGAGGGACCTATTGGGGAATGATGGCCTTCATTATGCTATTTGTCTAGTCAGGATTTTATTAAGGATGTGTGGCTAGACTATGGCTGTATAAGGGCTAGAGTTTGTGCAAACACCCTGTTGGTCTTAATAATACCTAACTCTTGTATAGCACTTTCCATCTGTTGATTTCAAAGCACATTACAAAGAAGATAGGGATCATTAGCTCCATTTTACACATGGGGAAACTGAGGCAGAGAGAGGCAAAGTGACTCCGCCAGGGTCACCCAGCAGGCCAGTGATGGAGCTGGGAATAGGACTTCTCCAGTGCTCTATCCACCAAGCAACACTGCCTCCATTACAAGTAAAATAGTCTAGTGTTTGGTTTCAGAGTAGCAGCCGTGTTAGTCTGTATTCGCAAAAAGAAAAGGAGTACTTGTGGCACCTTAGAGACTAACAAATTTATTAGAGCATAAGCTTTCGTGAGCTACAGCTCACTTCATCGGATGCATTTGGTGGAAAAAAAAAAGTCTAGTGTTTGTGTCACTGATATCCTAAAAAATGGTTGTTATAGATTGATAAACATCACTCAATTAATTTTTTTTCTCAGGGTATCATTAGAGGTTGTTTGGAGGCTTTGCAACTATGCATTTCCTTATTGAGGGCTTGTCTACATGGTGCAGCAAAGTATGCCAGAGGGGTGAGATTTGTGAGGTGCAGTAATGTGTTGCACTCTACCTGCCCCATGTAGACCCTGCCAGTGTGCTCTAAAAGGTACTTAGTTTGTGTTAACCTAGTCATGTTAACCCAGTGTGCTTTGCTGGTGCTGTGTAGGCAAGTCTTTAATGTCTTGCTTTCTTTAGAATTAATCTTCTCTTTGAATTTCCTGGCTTTCTAAAGCTTTTTTTTTTATAATTACATTTTTGTAAGGTTTTGTCACTCTTAAAGTACTGTTATGAATTCTCAACCTCAACTCCAGTTTAACTAGTGGTAGTGGTGGTTTGTCTGGTAATGTAATTTCAAAGGCCTGTGGGTGAGTGGATTTGTTGTTTGTATTTTTTTAAGTTCACCGTAGACTAAGGGTAACTTTGGACACACAACTGGACAGATATTTTCATGTTGTGATAATAGCTGCACAATTGTCTAATTCCAGCCCAACCTTTATTTGAAAATCAGGCCCATAATCTCTATTTAACTTTTTGGTTGCTTGCAAACATGTACATAACACACACAAGGTTAGGGCAAAAGACACTCAAAAATGTTGTGATCAATACTAAATCCCCTGAAATTTTCAAGGTATATTTACATAGTTCTGGAACCTTTTATATTTTTAAGGGAGATCCTTTATCTGTGATTCCACAAAATGTCATTCATCTCTTAGGTTTTCTATTTTTAGCTGGCTGAATAAGAAGTTTTCTTCTTCTCTTACTTTCTAGTCAACTGGTGAAAGAGGAGAGTTAAGCTGTGGTTGGGCATTTCTAAAACTCTTCGACTCCAGTGGAATTCCTGTTTCTTCCAAGTAAGTTGGCTGTATTTTCTCTCAGAGTATGAGGATTTTTTTTTAAACTCATACTTTTGCTTGCATTTTTGATGTAAAAATTCTTGTTGCAGTTAGTAGTAGAGCTGGAATTTCACATGTATTAACTGTATGTATAAGGGCATATGTATTTAATTGCAGAAAAATTAATCAGATTTGGGATTCTAATATTCAGGTGATGCTGGAACTTCTAATCAGAATGTTTTTGTCCTAACTATCCCACCCTTCAAAGGCTCAAAATTAAGTATCCAAAAACTGGAATGCAAGCATATTTTGCAAATCTTTGTTTACAGAATGATTGTTTTTTATCTAGATTACTATAGAGATATTAGGTTAAGTGGGAAAAATTAAAAATCCAATTTATTAATCCCCTTGACACTCAGTTTATATTTTTGCATTTCTCTTGGCCTAGACAGTGAAAATCAATTTGGTCACTTTAACTTTTTCATAGATCCATAGTCTATAACGCCAGAAGGGACCACTCTGATCATCTAGTCCATAGAACTTCCCTGGATTAGTTCCTGTTAGAACTAGAGAATTTATTTTAGAAAAATATCCAGTCTTGATTTAAAAATGGTCAGTGATGGCAAATCCACACAACCCTTGGTAACTTATACCAATGGTTAATTAACCTCCCTGTTAAAATTCTGCACCTTATTTCCAGTCTGAGTTTGTCTAGCTTCAATTTCCAGCCTTTGGATCTTGTTAAATCTTTGTCTGCTGGACTGAAAAGACCATTATTAAATTTTTGTTCCCCATGCAGGTACTTATAAATTGTGATCAAGTCACTCTTTAACATTCTCTTTGTTAAACTGAATAGATTGAGCTCCTATCATTATGTCTTTTATTTACAGGTTTATGTCTAATATTCCAAAAGCTTATGCTTCAGGGCTTCAGACAACCACCTGTAGGGGTCAAGAAGGGATTATTCCCCCCCGCACCCCTCCAAGTATTCTGGGGTTTTTTGGTCTCCTTCCTATGAAGGATCAGAGATGGCCACAGCTGGAGATGGAACACTGGACAGGGTTTGCCATGGCTCTGAGGTGGCATGAAGCATTTCTCTCTCTCTCTCTCAATGCTTGGCTGGCTGGTTCTTGGTCACATGCTCTGGGGCTAACTGATCACCATAAGTGGGGTCAGCATAGGGGACCAGGGCATAGGCAATCTGGCTCAGCAGTCACAGCTGAGCTGGGATTCACCCATCAAGGAATGTAGTTGGTAAGCAGGGGTTGGGGAATCGCTAAGGCCGGGTTCCATAAGCAAGAGTTGGGGTCAGAGTCAGTCTGGCGTCAGAGACTGGAGATCAGAGATAGCACCAGCTGGGGTCAGGAGGCAAGAGTCAGGGTCAGAGTCGAGCTGGGGTCAGAGACTAGAGATCAGGAGATGAGGTGAGATCTGGAGTTGCAGCAGGCCAGAAGTCTGTGTGGGTTGCTCAGACAGCTTCCTGGGGTACCCTCCAGGGTTAAATAGTGCAGTTGGCCAGTCAGAGGGCTGCAGAGTATTGTCACTCTGGGTCCCTTGGGCAGTACTTTCTGTGGCTCCTACTCCCCATGCTCCCTGGTTAGGGCTCTAAATGGCCTCCCAGTAGCACTGTGGAAATGTTAGTGATCTCAGGCTCTGCAGACCTAGGTTCTAGTCTATGGATCCTTACAGTCAGGAAGAAATTTTCCCCCAGGTCAGATAGGCAGTGACCTTAGAGGTTTTTTTGCCTTCCTCTGCAGAGTGTTGGTGTGGGTCATATGCCAGGATTATCTAGATTTATCTAATTTAATCATTTTTGTGTCATTGCGGTGGCCTTGGTCCCTCCTATTCTCTGCCTGTGGCACATAATGGTCTAGTCTCCTGTGGGCTGTAATACTTTGCTCTAATTTCAGTTGTTGGGTTTAGTGTGCGGATGCTGGGTGGTGTTTAATGGGCTGTGATATACTGGAGGTCAGATTAGAGGTCTGTGATATAAAGGAAGTCCCTTCTGGCCTTAAGCTCTAGGACTCTATAAGGCATTTTTTCCAATCTAATCGTTCTTGTGACACTTTTCTGAGCCCTCTCCAGTTTATCAACATCATTCTTGAACTGTGGGCACCAGAACTGGGCACCGTATTCCAGCAGTAGTCACACCAGTGCCAAATACAGAGGTAAAACAACCTCTCTACTCCTACTCAAAAATCCCCTGTTTATGTATTCCAGGATGGCATTATCCCTTTTGGCCCCAGCATCGCACCAGGAGCTCATGTTCAGCTGATTATCCACCATGACTCCCAAATCCTTTTCAGAATCACTGCTTCTCAGGATAGTTTAAGTATTGGTATTATAACCTCACCGCACTCCAATGCCATGGCTAGTCCTCCTTACAAAGAGAATAAATTATAACTATTTGAAATGTTAGCAATAAGTATGCAATAACTAGCAGTTTCTAAGAGCAAAACTGTGCAAACAGAAACACCTCTGGGTTGCATTATCAACACCTGCACTTTCTGTCCTTCTCTCATATAGGTGCACATTCCTTTCTTCTCCTTCCAAAATGGTATCAACCCTAAAACGATAGGTGAGACGTGAAGTCATTTTGAGTTGGGGTTTTACTCCAGTATGAATATTGTTGCCCAGCATTCACAGCTGTAAACACACAGTTTGTTTCTTTCAGGACTTCAATAAAAAAGGCCAAGCAAGACAAAACTGACTAATCAAATTTAACAGCACTTTCAGACACTGACATTCTTTTGGTTTTATACTCCTTGAGCTCATCCCAAGAAAGTGTCCTGTAAAGCATGCCTTTCTCACCACATGTTCTTCTAGTTTGAGTCAAATTATGCCAAAAGACCTAATAGTGGAATAATTGAATGGAACGGGATTAGAACTGAAACTTGAGGTTATTTGTTACGTATCCACTCTGTCAGCAGTTTCTGAGATATCACACTTGCTAAATGGGTGTATAAAGTATAGTAACATACACTGAGCTGTTTGAAATATGGCTCAATCTAGCCTGACTCAAAGCTAAAATGGTCCAAACCATTTAAAAAAAATCTTGCTTGTACATGTGCAGTGTCCGCCTGTGCATAATGAATGTTTCAGTGGCCGATTGCATTGTTTGCTCTGTCTCCCATAAATGTTATATCTGCTTTGACAAATGGAGTAAAATAGGGTAGAAGATGAAGTGAGCTTTGAAGAATAAAAAATAAATCTAGTGTCTGCTCTGTTAATAAAAAGCATACAGCACAAGAGAAAACAATTTTCTTCTCTTTCTTTTCTCTGTTGGTGATCCTTCCATAAGACTCATGTCCTGCCCTGCTGCTAATACAGTGATGTAAATACAGTGTCCAGAATTTTAAAGCTACATGTTTATCTTCAGGATGAAAACTTTAAAGCTTTGATGGCTAAAGTTTGACTCATGAATTAATATTTAGATGCCTAAATTAAATATGGATTCAGGAGATTAACTTTAGGCACCAAAGTCACTGTGGATTTACAGGTTTCAGAGTAGCAGCCGTGTTAGTCTGTATTCGCAAAAAGGAGGACTTGCGGCACCTTAGAGACTAACAAATTTATTTGAGCATAAGCTTTCGTGAGCTACAGCTTACGTCATCGGATGTTTTTCCACTGAATGCATCCGATGAAGTGAGCTGTAGCTCACGAAAGCTTATGCTCAAATAAATGTGTTAGTCTCTAAGGTGCCACAAGTACTCCTTACTGTGGATTTAGGAGCCTAACTTAAATTATACAAATTTTAAAATTTCTCAAGTAGTAGTAGAAGTATCAAGTAGTAAGTGAGCAGAAATCTTGAACCTGTTATGTTACCAAATTTATTGAAACGTGAGAAATGTCAGAAAGTTGAGTCTAGAATTGTCCATTAGAAATGTCATCTCTGAATGATTGAGCAGTGTCAACACAATCAGTTTCACATTATTAAAATGTATTTTTATAAATACCTTTTGGTTACTGTTTGAATGAACAAATACAATTGACACAAGATGAAGACTGCGATTTGTGCATATGTGAGTGAGACGAGACCTTTGTTCAGACTGCAGAAATACAGGTTTTTGGGAACGAAAACATGATGAATTTTTTGTTATATTTCATTTTAAACCACACTGTTGGAGTTGCATTTAAGAGAATTATTGCTAATATTTATTTGGAAATGTGGCTAATTTGTTACTGTAAAAGAGAAGCTTCAGGTTTGCTTCTTGAGTTTCAACTGTTGTGAGTGATTAAGCAAAATCAGCTCCTATTAAAATATTAATAATAAAAACTGGATCTCTTTTCTTTAAAAATAAGAGAGATCTTTGCTTTATTTTCAGAGAAAAGTGATGCTGTTGTTTTCATTTCCCCCTGGTTATGTTTATTAAAGTATATTACTGTTTATTTTCAGGACATATGAGCTTCTTTTGAATGGTGGCACACCCTATGAGAGAGGTATTGAGGTGGACCCATCAATATCAAGAAGAGGTACAGTTTCACATGTACATTACATAAATGAAATGACATATAACAATTGGGTACTGTATTTTGCACCTTTGCATGCTTATAAATCCTCTTGAGGTTCTGAGTGTAGTGTGTAACAATGCTTAACATTCAGATTCCCTTGGCAAATTGCAGGGAGAGGTAAAAGAGCAGGCATGAGCTCATAAACAGCTTTATTTTACAAACAATGAGGAAATTGACTTTTTTCTAAACTTGTTACTGATCGTCATTCATGCCAATGTATTATCACCATTATCTATAGTATCTACAATTATGTCCTTCAAATGGAGATAAGCAGGAAGAGACTTGTAATAAAACAAATATGTGGCACGATGATGATAGTTTTTATTGCCACTTTTTTGTAATAACCTACATTATTCAGACTTGGCTTCAACTCTCATCAGAATGAGGTTACCTCAGACAAATGGCAAACTTTTTCTTTTATAACATATCCTTCCAAATAAGCTATCCATGCCCTGATTACCTTAAATAGACCTTAGCAGTAGAGGGCACAACCCAGCTTCCATTAAATTATCCCTTTAAATAGTACCACAAATGAAGGGGTGGAGAGAAGTTGTTTGAATGCTGGCTAGGAGCATTCTTCTGTTTATGTGTCTGAGTGAATTTGATCTTAACATTGACCTGAACAATTATGACACCAGCCAATGTTACTCTTACCTTGTCTTAAGAGTTCCATGATTTTTAATAGTTGAGATTTGGGTTTTTTTTGTTTTTTGTTTTAAAATAGTGTATTGTTTCTTGAATTGCACTTAGCAGCCTTAAATAAGTTACTTGTTATGGAATATGTAGTGTGAGTGTGCATATCCTCCATTGCAGTAAATTAAATTTCACCGTAAGTGGGTTCAAATGATGCACTGTCTATATTTTAACTAGGGGGTGCCCCCAGTGTTCCTCCTTCACTGTGATAAACCTATTTGCCAGAGGTGCTTGTTGTTGCAGGCCGTGGAAAACCTTGGCCTCTCCCAACTCCCTCCAAACAAATGACCTGCTCTTCTCTCTCTTTGTTCTGTCTCATTTGCCCCTCCTCTTCTTACCATTGTTTCAAGGGTTGGATCAACAGGCTGAAAGAGTATATGTCTCTACTTTTACTGAAAAATCATACACTGATGCCAAGCTTCCCTTCATAGATAAGCACTGACTGTGCTATGCACCTCTCAAGCATAAGATGCACCCAAGGCTACACGTGTATTTAAAACAAATCAGAAAAAAGTTCTTTGGTACTTGCTGCCTAGATCATGAGGTTATGCAAGTGCACTTACGAGATGTTGACTTAAGTATTTGCTAATTTTAAATGATTTTTTTTCTTGGTTCAATATCAGAAAGGAAGTTTTCTTTTCATGCTTGAAAAGTGGACTTGGAAACTTAGCTTCACTTTGCCATGTGCATATTTAAATGTTCCTTCTCATTTTATAATACTCTAGCTTCAAAACATCTGATTTAATTTTTGATGTTTATTTCAACTGTTTATGTCTTAAGCAAGCAGTGGTGTTTTCCATCAGATGATAACGCTAAAGAAACAGCCTCAACTTCTAGTGAAACTGAGATCATTAAGCACACGATCAAAAGGCATCCTGAAGTAAGTGTTCTAAGTATGGAAAAATAAAGTGAAGATCTGTCCATGATACTTTGTGTCAGTGGATCAATTCTAATTTAATGCATAACTTGCAAAAGTTGATCACCAAGTTTTGTCTGGGTTTTTTGTTTTAGAAAGCTCTCTATGTATTTACATAGCCTCAGTAAACACATATTTCACAAATGTTAATCAAACCATACAATTCATGAGTTGGGGAAGTATTGTTATCAGGCAGATTGAGTGACTTCCCTGAGGTCATACAGGAAAACTGCCGGAACTGGAAACTGAAGCCAGTCTCCCAAGTCCTTGTCCACTGCTTTAAGTACAAGATCATCCTTCCTCTTTATAGGTCCCCTAGTGGAGAGAGTGCTTTCTCCAGAAGTGTAACCTCTGTAGAAAACAGTGACCATTGAGGCTATGTATGTTCCCCTCAAAGAAGTGAATGTGTGGTACAGGGTTACATGATGATCATTGGCGGAGTCTCCTGCTAATGAAAGCAGGACTAGGAAGAACTCACAAGACCACTGCAAAGGACGAGAAAGCAAGGAAGTTAGCTCCCTTAATATTCATTTCCTTAGCAACACTACAAATGTTGATAGTGACTTATCACATATTATTGGCCCACTGTGATTTTTCTCTCAAGACAAGATCTCCTTCCCTAGAACAGCTTCAGTGGAGGAATCTAAAAAATGGGAGTGGCATTAATGGAAGAAAGTGGCCAAACACGCTCTCCTATAAAACAGCAGATACTGTGGCTTACTTGATGGCATCACTATGATATAGAGAACAATTGGCTTCACGTTCTGCTTTGCCTCTGGATGTACAGAGTTGCGGTGTCCTCTTTGAGGGACTAGAGTTCTTTAGCAAAAAAAAAAAAAAAAAGTGTGAAACTGGAGGCACTTAAGGATTGAAACTTGATACAAGTCTTTGGGTTTATATCGGGTTGAAGCTAGAGGAGCGAAGGCATTTACCCCAACTGAACATCTGGCCCAGACTTTGGAAGTCAAGAAAATATTTTTTGGTGCTTTGGTGAAGGTCAGCATGTGGCATGTGTGTGAATTAAACATAGGCACATGGAGAACTCTTTTGGCCCTTAGAATGTACATGGTTACTATTTCAAGATTCATACATAATTTATACTTTGTATTGGAGAGTAAGCTTCTTTAAGAGTGGGATCTGAATTTAGACTGACAATACTGCAGCAGTTGCTGTATAAACTAATTTGGCAATTATGGCTTGATCCTCCCCCTTTGTAGTCAATGGGTGTTTTGCCATGGACTTCATCAGAAGAAGAATCAGACCCTTTAAAGAACAATTTAGTCTCTCCAAAGTGTCTCCTGTGTAGGGTTTAAATATGTTGCTGTCTGGGAAAAATCTGAAATTAGATGTGCATTTTAATGACTGTTCGTCCATTTTCACAAACTCACAATACTTTTGACTAGCTCTCAATTTTTTCCTGATTCTAAATAGTCTGAGTCATTTATTGGTGGCCCTGAACTGCTTCTGACAGTCTATGTATAAAACACATGGTCATAGTGATGGCTTTGTGAATCTGTAACTTCATATATGTTTATTCACATACATTGATATGGCTGCAATATGTTTTCCAGCTTATGGGAATGCATTGCATGAGTTGTTTTGAAAACAAATCTATAACTTTTTATTTCTCTTTCTAACAGTCTGCTACCAGAAACGTTAATTGGCAGTATGTGCTACATTCATCTCTTAATATTTTATCGACAAATTCTCAGTGATGTGCTCCTGAAGGACAGAATAAGCATGCAAAGTGCTGGTAAGAATTGCTGTTCTAGTGAAAAAGAGTCAGATGGGAAAAGGTAGTGTTGGTATTCTCTGCTTCTGGTCACTTTTTCAGGAAGAGAATGTTTCCAGAATTACTAGAAGTTAGGCCTAGCAGAATATGGTATATTACATGCACCCAAGTTTGTATATATTTTACTTTTCTAAAAAGATGTTTAAAGATTTGCACAATGTAATAGCTCTCAGCCAATTAGGATGGCAGTGTGTTGTTTTTGTAATGTAATCATTTGTCATTAACTCCAGTTTAAGAAAGATCTGGGGCCCATTGTGTTAACTGCCTTATGTTTCTTGCCGTCTTATGCAGTTTAACCTACATGTTCCAATTTTAAGAAGTATGAATTAAAGTAGCACACCGTATCTAGAGTGTATAGACATTCTGTAACCATTCAGTCTGGAGGAACTTCATTTGCAGTTTCCAGAGGAAACTGAATGAAACATCTTCTCCTTCAGGTTTCAGAGTAGCAGCCGTGTTAGTCTGTATCCTCAAAAAGAACAGGTGCCACAAATACTCCTGTTCTCTTCTCCTTCAGCCATTTTTAGAGTCCCTTGTTTCTACTCAAGAGTCTTTTTTTTTAAAGTTTATTAAGTACTTCTTTGTATTTCAGGGTAGTAATATTTTAACTTGCATCAAATGAGTTGTCATATTTGACTAAATTTCTTGCAGTGGAATGCAAACGTTGCAAGCACAGTTTTTTCAGGGAAGTGTAAAAGTCTACTGTAAAAAATTATTTTGAAAAAGAAGTATTTGTTGCAACACTTGTGGCCCTTATTCACCAAACATTCACTGAGGAGCTAGGAATTCCTCATTGCTCAGAATCACAGTTTTGCATTCCCTGTGTTTCCAGGTTATCTCCAAATTCTGCTGCAATGCTTTAACAATGCTGAGTATGCATGTCTGCAGTGTACAGCATGACAGGGAATGTTCCTAAAAGAGGGCTTTTTTCACTCTTGAAATTGTTTACAAGGGCCTTTAACTGTCAGGGTCCAAACCTAACTTGTTCATTTTTTATGTGTATATTCTCATGATATCTGCAAGCGAACTGGAGAGTGGTTCTATCATTATGGTTAATAATTCTTCTCACGTTTCCCTAATCATGAGGGTAGGCAGGAGAGGAGTAGAGGAGCTCTTAAAACCTATGTCGGATGGCAGAAAGAATAAAATCAATTAATCTTCATAGATACAGGTTCAGACATATTCCTTTCAGTAAAAGTATAACAATTTTACTGTGTTCTCTAATTGTGACTATTTAAAAAAGCCACAATGTAATACATTACAAGTGTTAACCATGGTGTAGTAGGTTGATATTTATTCATACTTTAGAATGAGGCTTTCTTCTCTATCTCCCGCCTAGACTTTCTAAATAATGTACAGGCTACTGCCAGGGTAAAGACTTCTATAGTGCTCGTACCAATAAAATTAAGTCAACATTTCTAGTTTATATTTAGATACCCAAATACATTTAATTTTCAAAGGTGCTCAAAGTCATAATTCCCATCATGGCTTCCAGAGAGGTAATCTGTATTGTGGATACTCAGCACATCTGAAAATAAGACCCTTTCTTTAATGTTTACCATATATAACCTCTTATTATTATTTTATTAAATTAGACTCTGAAGATAAAAATCCATTAATCTACTAAATGAGTTTAAGGCCAGAAGGGACTGTTGTGATAATTGAATGTGACCTCCTGCTTAACAGCCCAGAGAATCTCACACAGTGATTCCTGCAATAACGAAGAACTTCAGTTTGAGCTATAGCATGCCTTTTGGTAAGACATGGTCTCTTTATTTAGAGACTCCAAGTGATGGAGAATCCTCCACATCCTTAATAAGTTGTTCCAGTGGTCAATGACCCTTACTGTTAAAAGTTTCTGCCTTGTTCTTCTTCAAGTGATTGCACATGTCCATTCCACTGTAGGTGTGTGCGTGCCTTGTGCACAGTTATCAGAGAACTTTTTCCCTCAGTAGTACCTGTTGGGGTGGGTTGAATGCTCTTTGTCACCATGCGCCACCGTGTGCCAATATAAGAGGGCAGAGTCATCCCTCAGTTCTTTCTATTGCCAGTGACTGTTGGAGTGCTCCCACTCTTGCTATCACAAGTTTATCTCGCTCACTCTTTGTTTATAGTCTGTTTCTCATTTAATGCTTAGTAGTGAGTTTATTTAGTATTCAGTTAGTGGTAGTGGTAGGCTTTTAGCTGCTAGGTCCATTTTGAACCAGATTTGGTTTTCAGGACCAGAGTCGTGCCTTGCTCCCCAGGGTTTAAGTCCTGCTGGTCCTGTGCCAGACTGATGCCGGTCAGTAATCCACACCCCCAGCTGCCTAAAGTGTTTGTGGGAGGCCCAGGTCAGTGACAAGTGTTACGTTTGTAGAGGGTTTAAGCTGCACTCAAAAAAGAATACAGCAGTGAGGCTTAAGACAGCACTTCGCCCTCCATTGGAGCTGTCATGTTCAGAGCATTCTCTGAGGGGGCATCAGTACTTAGTGCCAGGGCTTTGGAGCGGAGCCCGGAGCTGGAGCGTGGAACAGCGCTGGAGCAGTGGAGCTGCAGGTTTCTGCCTGGAGCTGGAGCAGAGCCGGAGCACAGCTCCAAAGCCCTGTCTAGTGCACCTCCTGAGATGTCTTCAGCTCCACGTTCAATGTCTCTGGCACCAAAGGAGAGACACAGAGCTGCCAAAGACATGGTACCTTGTTCAGCAAGACTTTTGGTACCAAGGACCGCTAAAAGCAAGGCCCCTGCCAGGGACTTTGAGGGAAAGCATTCCTTAGAGTGCTCTTCTCCTGCAAAGGGGGGCTAGTTGACTCTGGAACCTATGTCAGATCCATCAAAGCCAACCCCTGAAATTTCTGTTAATCAAACCCAGGATCCAGTTCCAGTACTGACGACACCGGAAGCCTATGCTGCCGCCAGAGAGTTAGACGCCCTCTCTCGGTTCCAGTGTCCCTAGTAATGCAAGAAGGGTTTCAGCTGGTATCAGCAACTGAAATCCCTGCACCAGCCGTGCAAAAACATGTGGTACCAACGCCAGTTCCAGTGCCTAGAAGGCTGGTATTTTCCAGGGGAAAGCCACTGTTAATATCCCTGGTCCACACAGATTCAGCTCCACCATTGTCACGGCACTCAGTCATCTTCATCAGATTCTGAAGTGGGATCTTTCATGTCCCATACCAGACAGGAAGCTTATCCTCCATCTGAGCTGTAGGGTCAATTAATGTCTCAACAGTCCCAGTGAGGGACAGTGGCCAGCACAACTATGGGGCCCACCACCACCACCATATCAGTGGCTGTTCTGGATGCCATGAGGTGTCTTTCCCCCTGCTAGGACCTCTCCTCATGCATCAGAGTTGGCTTCTTCAAGGGTGCACAGAGATCATTGGCACTGCACACAATGTTCCCCCATACCCAGTAGCAAGCAATTGCAAGTTGCTCAGACAGCTTCTCCTCCAGCAGAGGCAGATCAGCCATTGCCTCAGCATCCTCATCGAGAGGTGAGGCTATAGAGATGGTGAGCAATTCTCCCCCGCCAGAGGATTACAAGGCTCACCAAGAACTGCTTTATGCAGTGTAATTGTAGCTGTGTTGGTCCCAGGATATTCGAGAGATAAGATGGGTGAAGTAATATCTTCCATGAAATGCTTGGTGCCGGTAGCTATGTATCAAAGGAGATTGGGAATCCATGTCTTTTCCCTACCTGGGAGACTGGCCAGTAAGGGGCAGGTCCCGATCTCAAGTTCTGTCCTACATGGCAATCATTCAGTTGACCTTCAATGCACTGGAGGTATTACTCAGGATAAATCAGTTCTATAACCTGTGCAAAGAATAGAGTTTATCAGAACACTACTGGATGCTACACAAGCCAGAGCATTTGTGCCCCAGTGAAGGTTCCAAACTTTCCAAAACCTATTATTGCATCAAAAAGTGCATCCCATTACCACAGTGAGCACTTGCCTCAGACTTCTGGGGCACATGGCAGCATGTACATATGTGGTACAGCATGCCAGCCTTCACCTCAGGAGGCCTCAAGGATGGCTAGCGTCAATGTATGTCCCCTGTTGACATCGTTTAGACAAAGTGATTCACATTCCAGAGGTAGTTTTGTCCTCCCTGGATTAGTGGACAGGCCCTCAGAATGTTAGTGTGGGAATCCCGTTCGTTTTTCTGCAGCTGGCACTCACACTGATCACAGATGCCTCATCCCTGGGTTGGGTGGCACATATTGGAACCCTACAAACCCAAGGGCTATGGTCCTCACAGGAGCTGACGGCTCATATAAACATCAGGGAACTATGTGCTATCTGTGTAGCCTGTTCAGCCTTCTGCCCAAATATTCTGGGAAAAATGTGCTAGTGTTAATGGACAATACAGCAACTATGTTTTATGTAAACAGACAGTGAGGGGTGCATTCGTCCCAACTGTATCAGGGGGCAGTTCTACTCTGGGAGATCTGCATAATCAATTCCATTACCTCAAAGTGATTTACAACCTGAGAGAGAACACACTGGCAGATCACTTACGCAGATCTTTCTCCACTCACTACAAGTGGGTGCTGCATCCGGACACAGCCAGGCCCATCTTCCAGCTGTGGGAATTCCCCAAGTGGACCTGTTTACAACAAAGACCAACAGAAAATGCCATCAGTTCTGCTCCCAAGGGGGGTCACAGCCCTGCATCTTTGATGGACACTTTCCAGCTACCATGGAGAAACTCCCTGCTGTATGCCTGTCCTCCAAAACCATTACTATCCGGAGTTCTATTCAAGGCCAGGTAGGATCATGCTTGCCTCATTCTAATAGCACCAGCATGGCCTTGCTAGCATTGTTGGTGAGGCCTCTTTCACCTCTCTCGTTAGATTCAGATGCGATTTCTCAGGACCACAGTTGCCTTCTCCATCCCAACCTACAGGCCCTCCACTTGATGGCACGGATGCTTCATGGCTAACTAGAAGTGACTCGATCGAAAAACATTCAGGAGGTGCTTCTGAAGAGCAGAAAGCCTTCAGCTAGGTGTATTTACCTGGCCAAATGGAAACTGTCTGGTTTCAACAGAGGTCTCCAAGGCAGATTTCCATTAACCACATTGTGGATTATCTGTTACACCGAAAACATCAAGGCCTATCAGTTAATTCGATTAAAGTACATTTGGCAGCTATTTCAGCATTCCACCCTCCACTGGGTAATAGACTGTTGTTTTTTTTCCAGCCCCATAACTATTATATTTCTAAAAGGGCTGAATGGATTATACCCTCTGGGTCAACAACCTGTTCTGCCATGGGATCCCAACCTCATGCTAATAAAGTTAATGGGGCCTCCCTTTGAAGCTGTTGTGGCATACTTCCTACTCCACTTCTCTATGAAAGTGGTGTTTCTGGTTCCAATAACTTCACAAGGGGAGTGGGCAAACTGAGAGCCTTGATCTCAGGACTTTTGTACACAGTTGCCCATAAGAACAGAGTTTACCTATGTCCTCATTCGAAATTCTTGACAAATGTGGTTTCCAATTTCCACATGAACCAGGAAACGTATTTGCCAATGTTCTTCCAAAAGCCTCATATGCACAGAGATGATCAAAAGCTTCATTTGTTGGACATGAGAAAAGCATTGGCTTTCTACTTCAACCGCACCGGACAATTTTGGTCCTCAGTTATTTGTTGCGATTGCAGACAGGGCAAATGGCAAATCGGTTTCCACTCCAAAGATTTCCTGATGGATTTCCTTTTGCATTTGGTTGTGTGGCCAGTCAGCTAATGTCACAACACTCCTAAGAATATTGACTCATTTGATTAGAGTGCAAGCAGCGTCAGCTGCCATCCTAGCGCAAATTCCCGTTGAAGACATTTGACAGGCAGCAACCCGATCATCAGTTCACACTTTTGCTGTTCGTTATGCCATTTCCCATTAGTTCAGGAATGATGCAAGTTTTGGATAGATCGTTCTGCAATCACTGGTCAGGTAGACTGCGAGCACACGTCCCCCTTGTTCTGGAGTGGTGCACTGTGGCAGCGGGCACTCAAGCCATCCTAACTGAGGGAAAATGTTCCCTGACAATTGTACATAAGGTGCGCACACACCTACAGTGGAATGGACATGTACAACACATGTTGAAGAACAACATTATGGAAAGGTTTCAGAGTAGCAGCCGTGTTAGTCTGTGTTAGTCTTTTCTAGTTACGGAAAGGTAAGTAACTCTTTTTTCTAGTCTAAATTTTTCTAGATTCAGCTTCATGAAATGAGCTGTAGCTCACGAAAGCTTATGCTCAAATAAATTGGTTAGTCTCTAAGGTGCCACAAGTACTCCTTTTCTTTTAGCTTCAAACCAATGGATCTCATTATACCTTTTTCTGTGTAGGAAAAACCAAGCAAGATGGATGTTGTTCAGAGTTAAGTAAAAGTTATTTGTATATTTTTTTTAAATAACGAATACTCCTGAATTAGGCAGTTTAAAATGCCTATTCAACTCTCTAAAAAATAATTCAGTGTTGTTTCATTTTCCTGATACATTTTGAAAATGGTAAATTACTAATATTTACTAAACCTTGAATATTTCACCTTTAAAGTGTGGATACAATAGAACAGTACAATAGTTTACATTGTGTTTAATCTGTTAGTCTTTAAGGTGCACCCGGACTCCTTGTTGTTGTTGTGTTCAGGGGTACTCAAATCATGAGAAAGTGCAATGATATTTTTAATGCTGAAATTAATGCTGAAATTTTTAGTGCGGATGTAATTGTAATCTTATTTAAAATCTCATTAATCATAATAGAGATAATTGTTTTCCATTTCAGATTTAATCAGTAATCCTATTTTAGCAAGTTTCCCCAAACTCCTGGAGCAGCCTGACCTTATGGATGCACTTAGGGTATGTAATACATAGTATATTGATATGACACTTGTAGGCTTTTAAGGTATTACAAGTGATTTGGTGAGGTTTTTTTGTTGTCTTGTAAGTAGTAAATGGAAAAAGCAAATGACAGAGAAACTACAGTTCTTTCAAGCATGTGCAGATTCGATGAGCCTGTATTCCTTTTTTACTCATTTACATCATAATTAAGGAAGGCAATCAAGTACATGTGACAGAAGCAAAGCACAAAGATGTATAAATACTACTTCAAAATTTTCCCATAGTGTCTGGAGACAGATTCTTTGGGGGACGGGGGGGGGGGCAAGGGTGAACTATCTAACAGGAAAGAACTGAACAAATGAATTGAAATAGTACAGTTTAAAAGCAGACTTTAATTTTACTAACAACTTTCTTTTTTTTCATACTTACTGCTCTTCACAATTTGTTAACGGATTAAATTCAACCAGTACAAAACAAGTGTTCTTCTATCAGAGAAATGGACAGGCCCACCAAGTAAAATGCAGATTTTTGTGGCATCAGAAAGTATTTGGCAATCCAATGTTATCTGCAAAATGTAGGGTTTCAATAAAAAATATTAAACCTGTGTAGTTGTGAATACAACCTTGCAGATGTAAACCAATGCACTGCTGTCTTCCTGAGCCTGCAGACACACTGTAGTAGTAACTCTGAGATGTGAGCTGCCATGATGATCTCAAAGTGGTATTAAGCAAGTTGACTGCTAATCGTCTTAGCAGAAACATTTACTGTTCAGCCACATGGTTGATGTTCCTCAAAAATAAGGTTGCAAATTAAAAATTTCCAATTTTTTTTTAATTTAAAACATTTAAATAGTGACAATTTAAATAAATTCAATTATTTGCAGTCTTCAGGTTTTCTCCTTGTGTACACTCACCTCAGTCCAAATTAAGGAACCAAAGTTAAATGTTATAACCCTGTTTGGTCACCCAGTATGAAGAAGGCCCAAACAGTGTTAGAATTGTTTTCTTAAAAAATGATTGACCTTAGATCATTTTTAGTGGGGTTCTAACTAGTTAGGGGCAACTTCTGGCGGTTTCTATACAATTTGGTCCAGCAGTCATTCGTTTAAATAATGTTAATACACATTTAGATTCCTTAAACATAAGGAAGGCCAAGTTCAGATGTGAACTAAACAAAAAATAAACTCTTATAAAATTCCCCATTGAAACGCCATAGATTTTGGCAAAAATTCCTCCAATGAAATCTAATCGATTTTGGGAATAGTCTGAGCTGACTTCATCAAAACTCCCTGCAGATTACCACTGCTCCTGGAAATGACCATAATTATGCACCCTCTTGACAAAAGGGACATGGAAACCACCTTTATTTATTCCTTGAATCCTTCTTGTCCTCTTTGGGTCCATGACATTTCCCAGATGGTGAGAAGAATGCTAGAGTGTTGAGTGGGGGGTCACTCTCTGGTCTCCCAGAGATACTTAAAAGTTCCAGGAAAAACTTTTCTCCTCTCCCTGGTCTCTTTCTCTCTACTGCCATTTCCTTCTCATCCTTCCAGTCCAAGTCCTGTCCTGCTAAACACGCTTGTTCTGGAGAATGAATGGCAGTGACTAGAAAGATAGGTGGAGGGAGGACAGATCCCAGATTTGTGCTAGAAAGCTCTGCATCCTGCTTTGTGGCCTCATCTGCTCTTTGATGTCAGAGGACAATACTCCAAGCATCAACTGAATTGAATCAAGTCAAAGAAATGTCTTTTGCAGCTCAAAAAATGTCCTTATATGCATCTTCACAGTTTTCCAAACTCAGTCTGATGTCAAGTTCTGCATTTTATTTTAGAGTGCTTGGGCAGAAAAGGAAAGCACATTAAAGCGATCAGAAAAGGTAATAGATTTTCTCTGTACAATATTAAATCTTATCCAAGCCAAAGGTATTGCTATCAGTGCTTGTAACAGGGCGAGACTCCCCCCTGCAGCGTCACCTGTCAGTTGTCCTGGGAATTAGCTCTTTTGACCCAGAGTGCCCTCTGCAGGCTGGTGCCTTGCTGCGCCTGGCCCTCTCAGACCCAGTACCCTTTGTCCTTGGGCGCTGCCCCCTGACATTACACCCGCTCTTTGGGTCTTCCCACACAGGGGAACCCCCAGCCACTATCCCCACCTCGCTTCAGTGGCTACTGCCAGTCACCATCTAGCTCCCTTTCACTGGGGCCGACTGCAGTCGGTATAAGCCAATCATCACAGGCAAGGGGGGTTTGGACCAGCTGCCTCTGCCAACCCTGGGCTGAATCCTTGCACCTTTCTGGCCTTTGACAAGGCCCCAGCCTGGGGCTTTTCCAGGCGGGAGCTCCCTTGCCATATTCCCCAGCCCTGCTCCCCTCAGGTACTCTATTCAGCTTCCCAGCAGCCAGGCCTTCTCCCTCTAGAGACAGAGAGGGACTGTTGCTCCTAGCCCACTGCCCTCTTATAAGGGCCAGCTAGGCCCTGATTGGGCCGTGGCCACAGCTGAGGTTGCTTCTCCATTCAGCCTTCCCCAGCCACAGCCCTCCCGCAGGGCTGCTTTTAATCCCTCTGGGCAGGAGCGGGGTGAGCACCCCGCTACAGTGCTGTAACTAGCTGGAATAATTTCTGTCACTAAAATGATTATAGTACTTAATTCTTCTCAACCCATTTCTGTTAATGACAGAAATCAGTTTAGAAGTAAGACTATAAATGTAGTTCCTATCTTTTTTTTCATCCACACTTGTAGTATAGTATCAAAGCAACAAAGAAGGGATGTGATGTTAGCTTGTAATTATAGCCAGCTTGCCTCAGTGTTAATATAGGATCATCATGGGTTGCTTTGCAACCCTCATAGTCCATAAATGTAAATATCCCCTAGTGGTTTTTGGTCAGTGTAGTATGACGGACTATTTTATTTTATAAACAAATAACACTGAACATACATGTTTTATTGGCTGAAGGCCACATGCTCTTAAAGTTGAACTGCTAAGAATAAAAAGGTACCCCTTGTAGTTTTGATGGGGCCTGAACCAAAGGCCATTGACGTCAATGGGAGATTTGGATCAGGTCCTTGACATATTGTATAAAGATTACCTCAGTTTTTCCCATAATAAATAAGCTTCCCTCCAGCAAAACCAGTGAAGACAAGACTGGAAATCCCTGGTATTTCAAATGTAAAAACACAAAGAGGAAATACATTTTTGTGCGGGGAAAGAAAAGGGGCTTTAAGACTGTCTCTATATGGTAGATCTTAAAGGAGCAGTAAAGGACACACAGTTTTTCCCTTTACACTTAACAGTTTCATGTTACTTCTTTTTTTCAGTTAAGCTCCTTTTACAAAGGAGCCCATTTGTATCAAGGCAGTTTTATCAGGAGTGTCATGAAATAGAATTGGTACTTGTTGGCCCCACTGTATTTTAGTACATTAAAGTATAGTGCAAGAAAAGTTAGGGTTAAACATTTTAAAATAAACCAAATTAGGCACACTAAACGTCAGTGTACATGATAACAACACTGCTGGCATTTACATGACAGTAATTTTTTGAAGCAACAGGGTTTGTCAACACAGAGTATCTAAAGATGTTCCTGAGAACTGGGAATAACAGTCAGCAGAATTACTATATCTTCTCATTTTAGTTTTGTACATATGACTCACTAGAAATGCTTTCAAACCGCACAGGCTTGCTCAGGGGCCTTTCTGAATGATTTCATTTTCTTATTTTTAGAGAGACCAAGAATTTCTGAAGTCTGTGTTTTTCCTGGTGTACCATGACTGTGTCTTCCCTCTTCTCCAGTCCACTTTCCTCCCGGAGCACAAGTGGGCAGATGAAGAGTCTGAAGCCTCGCGCTGGAAAGTGATTGCTGACTTCCTGAAGCGGAACCAAGAAAAAGACAGTGCACTCTACTCTCTGCTCTCCTCAGAAAGTGTTCACAAAGCTTTTGATATTTCAGAGATCACATATGACTTCTTAGGGCAAGCAAGGAAGAGCAGTGCCTCAGTTTGAGTGGACTTTAAGGCTCTTACACTGTCACGTGTACAAGACTAAATTAAAAACATAACTAATCATCTTACCAAAATGAGAGAGGATTATATTACCACGTGGGTTGGGTTTATTGTTTGTCCAAAGCATATTTTGCAAGCAAATTGTATTGTACATCACAATATTTGCACGTCATAAACTTTTTTTACACAGCATATACTAATGGTTTATAACAAGTATTTTATCTCCTTATCTACATGATTTTACAAAAAAGTTTTGTTTTCATTTTTAAATGAGTACCATTATCAGTGAAATCCATTGCTCCTCCTGTTTTGTGTAGCTGAGTGTTATGAAGCAAAAGTAACCCATTATCCTCCTTCAAAAACCCTCCTTAAAATTCTCCTTTGCCATGATGCCTACACAAACCAGCTAGACTGCTAGTGTGCTGAGATCACAACCTGTCATGCTGAGACCAATATTGCCTCATTGTTTCCTGGTACTCCCATAGGGGTTTGTCTGCATCCATCTGTTGTCTCTTGACTTGTATTTAGATGATCCCTGCCTCAAAGAGCCGACAATCTTTTTGTTCTATGCCTAGCAACTTGGGATCTTGGTCTATGACTAGAGCTCCTAGGCACTGCAATAATACAAATAATAAGAACATAATGGCCATACTGGGTTTGACTAATGGTCCATCTAGCCCAGTATCCTGTCTTCCAACAGTGGCCAATGCCAGGTGCCCCAGAGGGAATGAACAGAACAAGGAATCGTCAAGTGATCCATCCCCAGTTGCTCATTCCCAGCCACTGGCAAACAGAGACTGGGACACTTCAGAGCATGGTTTTGCATCTCTCCCCATCCTGGCTAATAGCCATTAGAATCTATCCGCTGTGAATTTATCTAGTTCTTTTTTGACCCCTGTTATAGTCTTGGCCTTCACAACATCCTCTGGCTAAGAGTTCCACAGGTTGACTGTGTTGTATGAAAAAATACTTTGTTTTGTTTATTTTAAACCTGCTGCCTATTAATTTCATTTGGTGACCCCTAGTTCTTGTATTATGAGAAGGAGTAAATGACACTTCCTCATTTACTTTCTCCACTCCAGTCATGATTTTATAGACCTCTATCCTACCCCCCCTTAGTCTTCTCTTTTCCATGCTGAAAAGTCCTCGTCTTATTAATCTCTCCTTATATGGAAGCTGTTCCATCCCCCTAACCATTTTTGTTGCTCTTTTCTGAACCTTTTACAATTCCAATATATCTTTTTTGAGATGGGGCAACCATAGCTGTATGCAGTATTCAAGGTGTGGGCGTACCATGGATTTATAGAGAGGCAATCTGATATTTTCTGTCTTATTATCTATCCCTTTCCTAATGATTCCCAGCCTTCTGTTTGCTTTTTTGACTGCCTCTGCACATTGAGTGGATGTTTTCAAAGAACTATCCACAATGACTCCAAGATCTCTTTCTTGAGTGCTAACAGCTAATTTAGTCCCTGTCATTTTATATGTATAGTTGGGATGATGTTTTCCAATGTGCATTACTTTGCATTTATCAACATTCAGTTTCATCTGCCATTTTGTTGCCCAGTCACTCACTTTTGTGAGATCCCTTTGTAACTCTTCACAGGCAGCTTTGTACTTAACTATCTTGAGTAATTTTGTATCTGCAAATGTTGCCACCTCACATTTACCCCTTTTTCCAGATAATTTATGAATATGTGGAATAGGACTGGTCCCACTACAGACCCATGGGGGACACCACTATTTACCTCTCTCCATTCTGAAAACTGACCATTTATTCCCTACCCTTTGTTTCCTATCTTTTAACCAGGTTTCAGAGTAGCAGCCGTGTTAGTCTGTATTCGCAAAAAGAAAAGGAGTACTTGTGGCACCTTAGAGACTAAAAAATTTAAATTTGTTAGTCTCTAAGGTGCCACAAGTACTCCTTTTCTTTTTATCTTTTAACCAGTTTCTGATCCATGAGAGGACCTTCCCTCTTATCCCATAACAAATAATACTAATGAAGCATTGACCATAAAGTTGAGCCAACTATTTAGATGTAACAATATTTTTTATAGTTCATTTAGAATGGTTGTGTTCGCTTCTCAGTTTCAGTTTTAATATGGGCATCTACTTAATGAGAAAAATGCAGGAATCTAGGCACAATGCCCAAGTGGCCAGGTAAATTAGTATGCAAAGAAAACAGCAATAAAATACTTTTTTTAGGGAACTAGTTTAGCAAGGTCAATCAGGGTGAGAAATAAGTGTTCATCATGCATTCCCAGGTAATGAGCAGCAGGATACTACTGTACTTTAGAAGAATATTTTTAGTGTTTTCTTTAGGACACTCAGAAAAGGTATGTTCATTTTGTTGCTAAGCAGGGGCTCAATAGGATAAATAAAACCTCTTTACTCTTACAACATTAAACAGATATTTGTGTTTTAGGGTTAGGTGTCAAGTTATCACTGACTTCTATTGTAACCACCGCCATTTAAAAATTATAATCTTTTATTAAACTCCTGGAAGAAGAAGGAAAAGCCCAGACTTGCATTAGAAACTTAGGAGAAAAAGTGTTTGTACAACTTATTTCTTTTCCCTCTCGCTGGATAGAGCCTTTTACTGGACAAGTTCCTTGCTTGACTATTAGATGGTGTTAAATGTGTTTGTTGGGAAAAGATCAGTTATTGGTATTGTCTTGAGTTGTGCTGAGTCTAGTCCTGCATTTGGTCACCAGGAACTGATGTAGTAAGTGGCACCAGGCAGTCTCTCTGCTCTCCCTGCTGGCACAAGGCCTGTCTGGAGTGCCCAGGAAACAGGTGGTGGCAGCCAGCAGTGCCAGGAGCCTGGGGGCAGGGCCTGAATGCAGTTTGGAGGAAATTGGAAAGGGATTCGCCGAAGACATGGAGTGGAAGGACCCCCGCTGCCGAATTGCCACCAAAGACCCGGAGCGGAAGAAGCGGTGGCGGGTCCTTCACTCTCGGTGTGTTCGGTGGCACTGAAGGACTGAAGTGGGGGAGGGGGAAATGGAGAGAAGATTGGATGAGGAGCCAGAGGGGGAGGGGGATGGAATTGGTACTGGCTGGGCAAGGAAAGTTGGACCAGGAGTGGGAAGACTGGGACGGTATTTCCAGAGAGGTGGAACTAGCGTTTGCTAGGCAAGGACATTGGGGCTGAAATGAGTAGCCTGGAAACGGATTCTGGGACTAGCTAGGTAAAGGGTTGCACTGGAACCAGGGGTGGGGCAGAGACAGGTTGGAGAAGATGGGCAAGAGTTTGAAAGTTGCACAGACGCCCTTAACTCTGGCATTTCCTAACTTTTAAGTCCGTGATACAACCTCAATGTTGTTTTTTTTTGTCTCTCTCTTACATATTGGGTAAGCACTGTCCAGGGTAGGCCTGCATTGCAAATCAAGTAGGCATATCTGTGCCAGCTTTAATCCTGCTAGCATGGTAACAAGAGCAGTAAAGATGTGGTGGTGTGGCCCCTGGCATAGGCCAGCAACCTATATACCCAGGGTCCCTGGCCGGCTTATCCTGGGGCAGCTAGCCGGGTCTGATATCCATACTACCATGTCCTCATTATTACTGCTACCTGTGCCAGCTACTTTAAAACTGGGGTGGCTATGCCCACCTATGCTGCAGTCAGACCTTAATTTGTGGTGCAGATGTACTGTAACGTGAAGGGGAGAGGGCAGTGCTGTGGGGGGAGTTAACAGATTAGAATCGCCAAAGGGCGAGAACTGTTATTTATGGTAGTCAGAGGAGCAAGACCTGGGTGAAATAATCTCTCCATGGGAAGAGTGGAAGACGCAGAACTTGGGACGTTTGAGAGTTAGCAGATAACGCACTGTAGGAAACATTCTTGCCTTGGCAGGGTGATGGACTCGATTTCTTAATACCCGCTCTAATTTTTGTTGTTCTTTTCTAAGAGTCAGCAAAACCTTGGAGAAGATTAAAGGCATTGATTACACACTGCGTGGCATTGCAGTTTGCAAGCGAACTCCTGGGGCCCACATATATGTGTGTAAGTACACGCTGTTATGGAGTCCCAGGGTCTGGTCTGTGGCCTTTGGCAGCTGGAATTCCTGTCTCCGTGGCTCCCTGCAGCACATCCAGCCAAGCGGGAGTCCTGTGCCCGTATTGTACTGTGCCCCTTCAGGGCATAATTCTCTCAGTGAGTATTCACAGTGACACATGCAGCCTTTTCAAAGCAAGGTCACCATTGATTAGTCACCTGGCTACAGAGTCTGAAAGTCCTTTGGGTTAGCACAGAGAGGCAGATGTTACACTATAATCCATCCTGGTCACACCAGTGCCATGAGGTGATGGCTCTCTGGCTCCTTCTCTCGTCCCTTTTGTCCACCTAGGTGATTGCTCCCGAGTCCCTCCAAAGGGCAGTCCTTGTCCCCATCGCCTAGCGCTTTCCCCATTGGTTCTCCAGCTCAGTGCACCTGTCCCATCTGCTGGGTTTTCCAGTGTAGATTGTTCAGTCATTGGGGTGTCCCTTTGTCTTGCTGGATCCTCTGTTGATCTGGGTTGGTTTCAGCATGTTCTTTAATGGCCCAGACAGCTAGGTGACACGCACCATTATGGCTTGTATTTTATCCTGACAGCAGAGTTAATCCTCCAATTCCCTGCCAGCTAGCTGTGCAATGTGTAGGAGGAAACTGAGGCACATATCAGAATCCTAAAAATATTACAAATCATTCCCACTTAGTCATTCACGCTCTTATTCCCTTTCCAAGGAATGTACTTGTGTCAAGGTTCCTTCCCCACTCTGAACTCTAGGGTACAGATGTGGGGACCTGCGAGAAAACCTCCTAAGCTTATTTTTACCAGCTTAGGTTAAAACTTCCCCAAGGTACAAACTATTTTACTTTTTGCCCTTGGACTTTATTGCTGCCACCACAAAGCATCTAACAAATATATAACAGGGTAAGAGCCTGCTTGGAAACATCTTTCCCCCCAAAATTCTCGCAAACCCTACACCCCCTTTCCTGGGGAGAGCTTGATAAAAATCCTCACCATTTGCATAGGTGAACACAGACCCAAACCCTTGGATCTTAAGAACAATGAAAAAACAATCAGGTTCTTAAAAGAAGAATTTTGATAGAAAAAGTAAAAGGATCACCTCTGTAAAATCAGGATGGTAAATACCTTACAGGGTAATCAGATTCAAAATATAGAGAATCCCTCTAGGCAAAACCTTAAGTTACAAAAAGACACAAAAATAGGAATATACATTCCATTCAGCACAACTTATTTTTATCAGCCATTTAAACAAAACAGAATCTAATGCATATCTAGCTAGATTTCTTACTAAGTTCTAAGACTCCCTTCCTTTTCTGTTCCCAGCAAAAGCATCACACAGACAGAGAACCTTTGTTTCTCCTCTCCCTCCAGCTTTGAAAGTATCTTGTCTCCTCGTTGGTCATTTTGGTCAGGTGCTAGCAGGGTTATCCTAGCTTCTTAACTCTTTACAGGTGAAAGGGTTTTTCCTCTGGCCAGGAGGGATTTTAAAGGTGTTTGCCCTTCCCTTTATATTTATGACAACTTGCCTCACCTGAGCCCTTTGTTTAATTACCCAAAGAGTAGCGGATGTAGCTTTGGCTGCAAGGAGTGGAATGACCTGCCAGGCTGGAACTGGTTTTACTGATTACATCCAGATGGGTGTGTCAGTGGATGATAGTACTTTAAGCTGTGCATGCCAATGGTGTTGCATAGATAACCAAGGATAGTGGAGCAGACCCTCTACCGGTCTAAGCAGAGAAGAGATGGCGTCAAAAGATCCCTCTCTACCCGTTACCCATGCAGAACCTGACATGCCATCTGGAGCAAAAATATTTAGAACCATGCCATATGCTTTTATCCTACCAGAGCTAGTAAGTATACTGAAAGTTTTGTTTTGTTTGATTGATTGTTTGCCATGGCAAAAACTAAAGCTATTTCAAATTGTGTGTGTGTGGTAGCAGCGGGGGAGAGCGTCCAGAACTAGCACAAAAAACAACCATGATAAGAAGAAAACTATGTGGGGGGAAAGTTTACTGCTGCAGCTACTTACCTTAAAAATCATAAGGTCTGTGTCAGGGCTTGAGTCAACCAAAATAACGTAAAGCACTGAAATCAGCTTGTCATCCTTCCATGGTGTAGAAATTGTTGTATCTTTTTATTAAGTCAGATCTTGGAAGTCTAAAGAAGCGTCTGTCATTTTCTTCTCCAGGGCTGTATTTCTCTGGCTTTATTGAAATTTTCTGGGGGATCAAAGGTTGTAGTCACACAATCGGCTTTTGTCATACGCAAGCAATGGCAGATTTTCTTAATGCTCCTGAGTATAGAGTCCTGGAGATGCATTCCAGTATCTAGTCAGATTATGGCAATTGATGTACTTTGATATACAATACATCATTAAGGTCTGTTCATAGTCATTACATCGATAACACAGAGCCTGCACCACCCACCCAAACAATTATTTGGCATATTTGTTAATTGCAGCTTCATATCCAGACAGCCATAGGAAAAGATAAACTGACATTTCCATTAGAAACTTCAGCCTTTTGTCTTTATCATTGGCTTTGTGCTGAAACTGAATGCTGACTGTGCTACTGTGAACACAGCACTAATCAAATAGCAGGTAAATGAGTGATTCTCAGCTCCTGAGCTATTGACGTCTAAATTAGCGATCAACGTAACCAAAAGAGCCACAGCAGTGTGAATTCATTTTCATTTACTATGGTGTTATATATTCATATTTAAACAGTATTAGAGGGAAAATATTGTGTGTGTGTGTGTGTGTGTGTGTGTGTGTGTATGTATATATATATATATATATATATATATATATATATATATATATATATATAAAAATTTTCACAGCAAAATGACTGACCAAGTATTATTATGTTATCAACTACAATTGGTTAATAATATAGTAAAAGCATTCTGATTGGTTAATGACTTAGACTGGTTAATAATTAAACTGGTGTTTTAATATTATGTGCTGCAAAGAGTTGCAGGAGACACATTAATGAGCCACTTTCAGCTTGCGAACCTCAGTCTGAGCATTGCTGAGGTAAATCATGAAATGCCTTTCATTGTAGCATGTTATCTTTCATTTTAAGTACTTTTTTGCTGCTCAGTCTCAACAGAGGCAGTGTTATGCTTCTTTAGTATGAACTAGTGAATTTGGACACCTTTAAAATTATTTTAAATGACCTGAATTGCCCAAAATTTGCAAGCACCGTATATTGTTGGGAGTGGCTATCTAAGATTTATTCCTTGATTGAATCCCATTTCATGGAGATGAGAAGACTGTATCTCTAGACGAAGAATGTTCTTCCGCCAGTGCTCTGTATACACAATAGCTATTGTCTCAAGTTCTTAAATCTCACGTTATGTATTGTATACCTATTTAGGAGGTAGTCTCCTTTTGAGACACAGGAAGAAAGAAGCTAAAGTCACAACCCGTCACGCATTCTTACTGTTCATTGGTACAGTGTATAAGGCCTGATATTCCACTCACACTGCTATAGATCAGGATAGTGTTTAAGGCCTCCAGCTCACCTAGTTTGACTTCTTGTATCTCACAGGCCACCACTACCACCCAGCCCCTGCCCATTCATCCTAACAGCTGAAATGAGACCAAAGTAAGACAGCTTACAGGACACTAGACGGTAAGACAGGCGGAGAACAGGAGGGACTCAAGTGCACCAGTGCAGGGGCAGAGAAATGCTTAAGTGAGATGATCCTGGCAAGTGACCCACACTCCATGCTGCAAAGGAAGGGCAAAAACCTCCAAGGTCACTACCAATCTGACCTGGGGAAAATTCCTTCCCGACCTCACGTATGGTGATCACTTAGACACTGAGCATGTGAGCAAGAACCAACCAGCTAAGCACCTGAGAGAGAACGCGCAGTGCCACCTCAGAGCCATAGCCTTCCCCCTCTTGGGTCCCATCTCCAGCTGTGGCCAACTCCGATTCTTCAGAGGAAGGAGAAGAAAACAAAAACACTCCCAGAATACACTAGGGGGAAAAGATCCCTTCCTGACCCCTGCTGATGGCTGGACGAAACCTTGAAGCATGAGCTTTTAGGAACCTAAGATATAAACCAGAAGTAAGTGACCTTGGCTGAAGTCAATGAGTTCACGTCTCCTCTCAACAATTTTAAACTGATGTTACTCCCACTGACTTCAGTGGAGTTTCTCCCAGTTTATCCTGGTGTGAGATCTGAACTGGGCCCAATGGGATTGAACTGGTGTGTGAATAATACCCAGTAACCGATGCATAATATTAGAGGTATTACACGTTATGTAGGATAAAAGGAGCTTACATGGACACATCATAATGATTGCTTTTGAGCTGCTATAAGACTGTCATTGTGCCATGTCAAAACTTCCTACTACAGAACCGCTACTTCACATGTGTAAAGCATTAACTGGGGGATTGGATCAATGCTTATAGCTAAAGTTGCCTACCATTTTCCACTATAAGACCCTGTTCAGTTGTAACTTTTCCAAACCATTTGGGCTGAGGTTTTCCCATGCTTGGTGTCTGCCTCAGGCTGATTTTTATGGGAACGTTTTAGCGAAAAGAATTCTGCCCTTCCCAAGAACTAAGTTAGTTAAAAATATGTGGTTTTGCCCATGTTAAAAAAAAAGTGTACAGCGATTTCACTGGGAAGCTCCAGCCGCTCTGTGCTTTGCAGCAGGGGCTTGAAACAGGCGGGCGAACGACGCTGGTGTCTGGGATGTGCCGATTGCCATCCCTATGAAAATCTGCCAGAACTGGCCCAGATTATGAGCCCCTGCGAATTGCAGTTCATAAAGGCACCGAAGAGGCTTGTTAGAGATGGACAGCTAAATTCTCCAAAGCTTCCGTTAGCACTGAGTATAGGGTTGCCAGTTTTGGTTGGACATATTCCTGGAGGTTTCATCACATGACATAATCTTTAATGAGAGATTAATTTTTAATTCCTGGAGGGTTGGCAACCCTAACTGAGCATGTTCCACCCTCCTCCCAGCACCTATGTGTGATGACTGAACGTGTACCATCATAGGAATAGGTTTCAGAGTAGCAGCTGTGTTAGTCTGTATTCGCAAAAAGAAAAGGAGTACTTGTGGCACCTTAGAGACTAACAAATTTATTAGAGCATAAGCTTTCGTGAGCTACAGCTCACTTCATCGGATGCATTTCATCATAGGAATGTAGGAGCTGAGCCAGACTTTCTGTACAAATGCTCCTCCTGGCAGCTGGAGGCGGCTGTGGCCCCAGGCACTGGAACTGAGAGCAGGGGGACAGCCTTGCTGTGCTCTCAGTGCCCCCCTACTGGATACGGGACCCCGGGAAGAGGAGGACGAGGTATCTAGCTGGGAGGGGAGCTAGGAAAGCAGTGATAGGAGCAAATATGTGGGGATAGAATGGCAGCAGGAGCTGGGGGGTGGGAGCAGATATGAGCAGGGGGCGGGTCTCGGGAAAGAGAGAGAGATGGGAGCTGGAGTGTGGGCTGGGGGCATTGGGGATAGAAGCAGAGTTGGAATGGGGGTAGAAGCTTAGGGGAGAGGTGCAGGAGCAGAAGGGGATGAAGAAGACAGGATTTTGGAGGGGCAGAGGGGTTAGGAGCTTGGAGGGACTGATGTAGAGATGGGGATAGGGGCTGAAGGGTTTCTCAACTGTGGGTCACAACCCCAAATTGAGTCGCCAGAATGTTTCTAAGAGTCACATGGGGGTTCCTGCAGCTCTGGTCCTGTGTGGCAGGCTGGGCTCAGTGCCTCTGCTCCAATCGCTACAAGCTCAGGGGTCATCATGATGACAGGGGGGCCGGCCAGGCCAAATCTGAGTGAGTGGTGCTGTGACCCCATGCTCCAGGATGCAATGTCTCTCCTGCAAATTCAGGGCAGGGGCCAAATCCATTCAGTGCTGAGACCCTGGAGGTGGCAATGCCTGGATTGGAGAGCTGAGCTCAGCCATCCCTTCAGGACCAGAACCACAGGAGCCACTGCTGCAGAGAGTGTGGGATGGACTCTGCAACCCCTCCCTCCTGTCTCCCTCCTGGGGAGAGGACCCAAACCCCCTGGGTCTTCACACCCAGGGGCAGGACCCAACCCTCACATCCTCCTGGCCTATGTACTGGGTGGCGGCAGGCCAGTAGCATTTACAAATAGTTGCCCCGCCTTTAAAGGTTGAGAACCCCTGCAGTGAAGGACCCCCCCCCCCATTATTCCTCAAGCTCTTGGTTCTCTTGCTGTCCAGGGTCGCACATGGAACACTGGCATTGCCTAATTTTTGAGTGGTTGGCTTTGTGACCGTCACGTTCTTGTGACATTGCGTTGGGCAGTTGTGTCTGTAATATTACACTGCTGCTACAAAAGCCACAGAAAAAGCAAAATACAGAAATCAGTGAGGGTAAAATGGTTGATTCATAGTGGAAAGTGCTGGCAGACATAGCAGTCTGGGCACTGCTCTGCCTTAAGACATCTTGTTGTGCCTAGATATTGCAGGGATCTCTTGATAACACGGGATGTTAAAGGCCTAGTCCGGTTTTCAAGCTAGGGTGCCTAGAGTTAGGTACCTACGGGTCTGTTTACACTACAGCTGGGCGCAAGCCTCCCTGCCCGGATCGACAAATGTGCACTAGCATCGCTCAATCTAGTGTGCTTAAAAAATAGCTGTGTGTGCACATTTTGGCCTGGCCAGTGGCTTGAGCTAACCGCCCACACTTGGAGTCAGTGGGTTGGGCAGGCACGGACTCGGGCAGCTCATCTCAGCTGCCTGCCCGTGCTGCAACAGCCACGCTGCTATTTTTAGCATGCTCGATCAAGTGGAGCTAGCTCGAGTCTGTCTACCCAATGTAGATGTAGCCTAAGGGCCCGATCCAGCTCCTATTGGAGTCTTTCCGTGGCCACCAATGGGAGCTGGCTCAGGCCCTAAATATATAATGACACGCACACAAAAAAAGAAAAGGAGTACTTGTGGCACCTTAAAGACTAACAAATTTATTTGAGCATAAGCTTTCATGAGCTACAGCTCAAATAAATTTGTTAGTCTCTAAGGTGCCATAAGTACTCCTGTTTTTGCGAATACAGACTAACACGGCTGCTACTCTGAAACCTGTTGTCAGCACACACAAAACTACATCAAAAGAACATTAAGGCTGCAAACCAAGGACCCAGAAGTCAGAAATGCCAGAATTAAGATGGTCTGTGCAGTTTGGCCCCCATGTGTGTATTCATGATGATACAGTCTGTAATTACATGATCTCATGCAGGGTTTTTTCCCAGAGGACCCTGCCTCATGCAGTGCACAGGCTGGGTGGAGCTCGAGCAGCTAGTCAATATTTTGTTTTATCCTCATTGTCCCCATGAACACAGGGAAATGGAAAGTGTTGGGACACCATAACGCTAGGCAATACCAGCTCTGCCTATATTTTAGACAGCAACATACCCATTTTAAGCAACAGAGAGCTGCTTTAGGTGATTATTGATGGTTTCATTTAGTCTCCCTACTCCATCCCGTTCAGATTGAACCATCTGTAGAAAATGGACATTACCATTCAAAGCCAGGGCATGGTGGAGAGAGGATGTCTTTTTATGCCATGTTACCATAGACAGAAGGAGCAGGTAGGCTGGGTCATTGTGCCCCAGGGTGACAGATGACCTGGGCCTAATCCTGGACCTGAAGAAAGTCAAGACTTTTCAGAGAGGCCTTGCAAATGAAACACCCCAATTTAACTTAGTTTTGGGGGGATTAGCATATGTTGGGAGAGTGCTGCAACCCTGACTCATACAGACGTGGATCTCAGATCCCCAAACATCCATTGGGCTAACATGAGGAGCAGGGACCTGTGCTGAGCAGGCCAGGCCAGAGTAGATGGGGTGACTGTGACCATGTGGTCACGACCAGGCTGGTTAACTGTGTGATGCCTTTTGGGTATCCACAGTTCAGCACAGCTGCTTTGCCAGAGCTACCCTGTCCATGTCTCATGGCGTGACTCTGCTGGATGGACAGCAAGGGCCTTTTAGTGCGTGTCCCCCTGCATGTGAGTGTCCGGGCTGGGTGAACCCGGGTGGGAGGTGCCCACGTGGCTCTAAGAGCTGGTGATGGTGCTTGCCTTTAGGGGGCTTGGTGCAGTTACCAGCACTACCACAAACTGTGGTACCCAAGCTCTCACAGTTACCACAGTGACAGGGCTGGTGACAATGCAGTGCAAACCCTAAAGAAGGGGATTGGTGGTGAGGGAAGAATTATTCGTTTCCTCCTACTTTGGTTCCTGCTGGCTGATTGCAAAAGACTGGTAATCCCCTGTTGCATGCCTCTGGGATCTTTTATTTGAAGATCTCCAAGCACCTTATGCACAAGTAATTGAGCCCGGAGATAAAATTATGGTTAGATCCGTTTTAGAGTGGCACTGCTGTCTGAGGTACAGGTGTGTTACCCAAGGGCAGACTTGAGAATAGAATCCAGGGCCTTGATTCTGACCCGTCGCCAGCTGGAGCTTGGAGGGCAGGCTCGGTTCCCTTTTGGGGCCAGCTGGGGAGCCCTATGGGTTACAGCTCTATGGTGGCCTTAAAGGGCCATCTCCCACAGCCTGCACTCTGCCCTGACCCATGGGCCAGGATTCCCAGGTACAGCAAGAGGGTGGTCTTTAAGGGACACGTCCTTCTACACTTTGTTGTGTATCCATTTATTGTCATTATGTAAATTAGGCAATGATACAGATTTTATAATTTTTGCATGACGTCCCTTGACTGTGCTAGGGGTCACGACCCACAGTGTGAAACCCTATACATCAGCCGGACTCTCTTCTCTGTGACATGGTTTCCCTTCCACAAGGGTCAGGCACATCTTTAGCACTACAGTTCGGGCTCCTGTAGTCACAGATCAGTTAATCGTAGCAAACACACCAACTGTAGGATTTATTGGTATGAAATCCTGGACTGCCTGCCTGCAAGCCTTCTTCAAGTCAGTGGTATGCACGAGAACGTTCCTGCCTTAGGCACACCTAAGGAGGGTAATGATACAACAGGAAAGCAGTGGCGCAAAAAACCCAACTGGTTTTTGAAGGCGCTGGGTGTGGGTTGAGAAACATATGCTTTATGAAGACCTGGCATCAATAATATTACCCTGCACTTCTAGAGCACCTTCGAGCCACGGCACAAAGCATTTGTAATATTCTGGGGAGGCAGGGAAATGTAGTTAACCCCACTGTACAGATGGGAAACTGAGGCCCAGAGATTAAGTGATATGCCCAATGTCACACAGATAGACTCTATCTGTGGCAGGGCTGAGAATTGAACCCACATTTGACTCCCAGCCCTGTGCTTCTACCCACTAGAAATCCATCTTTGCTTAGAAATAGAAGGTATAAGTCAGGGCCCTCTCACCCTCATAAACAGCTACTAGGGATACAGCAAACAAATGAGCTGCTGAGGCAGAGAAAGTCTGTGCATGAACTAGGGGGTTTCTTTCTGCATGGAAACAAGGAAGGCTACAGAGGTGTGCAGCACTGGCATGCTTCCATTCTGGGGAAGAAGGCGGAAGGACTCTGCTAGCGGCTGGAGCTGCTGAGAGAAAGCAGGGGGGTTGGATAAAGCATGTAGGGGAGCACTGAAAGGAAGAGAGGGGACAGGTTGAGACCATGTAGTGTGTGTTTCACCTCTCATGACACTTTGGCAACTGTGCCCCTTTTTGTACACTCTGAATCCCAGCAGGGGAACTGTGGGAGCTATAGGTGTTCACAACTCTGAAAATAAGGCTGGGATATGAGACTCTGTGGCTGGGGGGCAAATAAATGCAGGAATCTCTAGGGCTCTGCCAAGGATATGGACAGCTCACAACCCCTGGGGAAAAACAGAAAATCTCTTTTCTAAGGAGAAGATTGGCTATTTTAAACTCTCGGGGTCTAGGCTGACAGCTGCGAACGGAGGATCTGAAAGGTTCTATCTCTGCTGGCTTTACGGTACAATCTTTGGAAAGTTTTTCTAAAGGTTATCTGTATCTATCTGTCAGTAATGCTGACAGCATCCCTGTAACTCTGCAGGTACAAATCCTCTCCAAACCACACCATCAATGGCTGAAACATTGCCTGCCCAAGATCCAAATGTGCAGAAGCAGTATGTTGGGACAGCACTGAAATGAAAGGAAATCAAAATCAGATTCCAGAAACATGACACCTGCAACATTTCCAGTCCCACATCACCCTTGTCCTAATGAAAGTCTCAAATGATCAGGAGTCCTTTGAGGTCAATATAAGGCTTTTCATGCCATAAATCTACAGTTTCAGTGAGCTACTGGATTTCTGAATTTAATGTGTTTTTTTTTTTTTTTTTTTGTTTTTTTTTTTTTTTTTTTTTTTTGGAGAAGGTGAAATGGATTTCTTTCTCTTCCTGAAAAACCTGTCTGATCGCTCATGGGGGCGGATCAGTGCCTCTCTTCAGGTTGCTTCTGGCTTTGTTGCGAGAAATGGAAGGAGAGCCCTGAGTAAACTGAAACTAACGTAACAGTGGTGGAGGGGTGGTGGTGAAAAGTTCAAAGTCAGATTTTTCTTGGCACTACTTTTATAGCTGAGGGTGGGTCTGGGAACACCTTTGCGAAGTATGTATTGCATTTACATCATTGATCTGAGTGGCTTTGCTAGAAGCAAACATTCAAAGAGCGAGAGAGCTGGCAATGTTCTGGTTTACACCATTATCCTGCCAACACTGCCTGGAGCATTACCTGTGAAATGCTTGTATTACAAGACAAAGGGTGGAATCCTGGCTCTATTGAAATCAATGGCAAACCCCCCATGGCCTTCAGCAGGGCCAGGTATCACCTGCTGGGTGAATAATTTAATTTGGGCCTGATCCTGATGTCACTGCCTTGTGTAAATCAGGAGTAGCTATTGAAGTCAACGGGAGTTACAGTGGTGCAGAAATCCAAATCAGAGGCATTGTTTTTCTTAAGAATATAAAAACGGCCATACTGAGTCAGACCAAAGGTCTGTCTAGCCCATCATTCTGTTTTCCAACAGTGGCCAATGCTCATTGTTCATTTCAGCCTCTTTGTTCTTTTCACTTGTTTCCCAGGCTTCTTGCATTTGTGTCTAGGCACCTAAGATAATTAGCTGATTGCCCTACTTTCTCAGTATGAATCTTCTTGCCTAAGCTCTGTGTGGTTGTGAGAGGGGAAACAGAAATATTATCTGTGGGGACATCTGCAAGGTAGAGCACAGATCCATAACTATTGCCATGGGAACTGCTAGGCCTGAAGATTTGGAGGTATCTGTTCCAATGAAAAGGCTCCTCAAGAAATTGTCACTTCAGTGGCTTCTAGAGACAAGGTGGGTGAGGTAACATCTTTTAGTGGACCAACTTCTGTTGGTGAGAGACAAGCTTTCGAGCCACACAGAGCTCTTCTTTGGGTTGGGAAAGATACTCCCAGGATCACAGCTAAATACAAGATGAAGTACCTTTCCCAGACCTGAAGAAGAACTCTGTGTAGTTCTAAAGCTTGTCTCTCTCACCAACAGAAGTTGGTCCAATAAAAGATATTGCCTCACCCACCTGTCTGTCTAATCTCCTGGCACTGGGACACAGATACAGTTACGTTGCATACAAGTTCCGTGGCTTGTCCAATGACTGATATTTTCCATCTGCCATCAAGTTTCCTGACTATCCAGGAGGTTCTGCTGGTATCTCCCATAGGCTCCCCCTTCCAGGTGTTTGGTCTTAGAAATTCTGGTTGCTTTGCTGTATAACCTAATACTCCTGATCCACTTAGAGGAGTTGGATACAGGGCTCCTTGTAATTGCTTTAAATTAATTGTCCAGAGAGCTCCCTCTGAACCCAATTATATTGTCCTGTTCCCCCTGCTGCCTTCTGCAGTACAAGGCCTGTTGAATCACATCAAGTTCTAACTACCCTTTCTTGTCCAAAAACCTCATCTGTGACCTTCCATGTATTCTTCTCTCACTTGTGACCTATTTCATCCTTGTTGATTGACTTCAGACACATGCCCTGCTTCATCATTGCCTTCCTGCTTCAATGGGTTCAGCTGATTTTGCAGGCCATAGTTCACCTTATTTCTATTGGCCTTTTACTGGTAGCAGAACACTTCCAAAAATCAGGTCTGTTCTTCTTTGTCTTTAAACACGGGCTCGGATAAGGGGAGTAGAAGCAGCAGGTGACTAGAGAGCTATGGCGAACACGGGACAAAGGAACTGGGTTTACACCGTGGTAACCAGTCCTGGTGGTACAACAATCTGTTTCACACCTGGCCATTTTCTTCTGTTTTCCCAAAAGAATGATGACTTGGGAAGCACCCAGGCAGACACACCCTCCTTAAGTGCACGCAGTACGATTAGAGCTGTGTTGATGCTCACCTGTTTTTTGGTTTGATCAGAAATTGAAGATTCACACAAAGTCCACTGGAAGGTTTGCTAGGGTTTTGTGAGCATTTCAAGTGAACCTAAGCCAGCTCAGGGGGTTCCTTTCAATGTGATCCCACCATGGTGAATGGAGTTTTGATTTGGGTTTCACTTTGATGTTTTGATCGCCATTGTGGACTGAAAACAAAGAAATGCTCCCCTGAGCCTCTGTGAAGTGTAACTGTGAGTTACACAAAGCTATAAGACTCTCCAATCCCAAGTTAATGGGAATCTTTCCATTGACTACAACAGGCCTTGGACCAGTCTCTCATTGGTTTTGCATCAGATAAGGAGATCTAAATCTCTCACACCTCTTTGATGCTGGTGTAACTCTCCTGGCTCCAGTGGAGCTACTCCTAAATGTTATATGTAATTGTGAGCTTGTTAGAGACTGTATTCCTGGCGATTTGGATAAGTCAAAGGACGCCTCCTGATGGAAGTAAAGACAATGCGGGGGCGGGGGTTGGGTCACTAATGCTGAAACAATGCAGGTAACAAGTCTTTTGATGTATTTTGCTTTCTCTGTGGCTTTTGTAGCAGCACTATAACACAGCTCAATACTTCCCCAGCCCCTGTAACGAAATATTACAGACAACCCCACCAAATGTGATGTCACAAGAACGAGAAGGTCGCAAAGCCAAGCCCTCAAAAGTTAGGAAATGCCAGTGTTCCATGTGCGACCCTGGACAGCAAGAGAACAATGAGCTTGAGGAATAATGGAGGGGCGTGTGCTTCACTGCAGAGGTTCTGAACTCCTGGGAAGAAGTCCACAGATTGACGTGACCTGGTTCAAAGGCCTTAGTAAACGCAGGGCTTGAAACTACACAAAAATAATAGTTTTTTGGATGGACTCTCTCCACTTAGATCAGGGCTGACAGGCATGAGCCTGTGACCAGAAGAAACAGCCACTGCAGGAGGATTTGGAGTATATTAGACCTACAAGGGTCTCCATGTGGAAGATGGGTGACACCTGGTAAGCTTGGGTCGATGGCAGATTATTATTTCTTTTCTTACATTTAATTTTATCCTTAACATAACAGAATGTCCATTCTGCAGCCTGTACAAGGGAAGGCCAACACATATGCATGGTAACCACCTCCCACTTTGATGCTGTTCTTGAGCCTTTATCCCAGACCTTTACCTTTAGTAAAGAACCCAGTGTGCTTAGATTCAGTCCTTTTCCCTCCTTTTCATCTGAAATTTCCAGACTAATTAAGGTCTAGGATCTTTTGGTATCCAGAATTCATAAATCAGCCCTTAGACTCATTAATATAATCATCAGAGATCTATAGAGCAAACCTTACTCCATTCAGCTGGGCATTCCTGAAAGTTGAATACAAATAAACAAATTGTGAAGTGACTGATTTGTTCTCTGCTGAAAAATGAAAAGCGTCTGCTTGAATCTGAGTTGGGTGCAGCAGTGGGTGTGGTGGGTGGGAGATCCGAGTGGGAGGGTGCAGGAGAAGTGGGTGTGGAAGAAAGAGTGGACAGGAGGGAGAGTGTTAGGGAAGCAATAAGATATGATGGGCGCAGCATTTCTGAGCAGTTAGTCAGTGCCTCGGCGTGGGCTGTATAGCACAAAGATGAAGGTCAAGTGGTTTCAACTGCTTGAAAAGTGCAATTATCCCCTCTAAATTGCCTGTCACGGCTAATAAATAAATAAATGGTCCCACCTATGCTGCCTTTGCATAGCAGAGTGTGACGCCCTCGCTGGCCAGGATTAGAACAATGTTAGAGCTATTTCACAACGGCAGCATTCTTCTCCTCCCCAGAGGGAATGCTGGAAGGCCATTATCTCTCCACGATGGGTGCTGACCGCAGGAATAAAAGACCAAGTCCTGGGAGAGGCACTCATGAGCACTGCACCCTCCTCACATCCAGCGTGAGCCTTTCCATTAACTTCCATGGGTGCTGGATGGGCCCCTGACACTTGTGACTTTCAATTGTAGTGACAGGGATGGCAGTCCAGAGAACAGATGGCTTTGAAAGGGAGGTTGAATACCCTGCAGCACGGGTGACATGTGACTCGTCCGTTTGGGGAGGTTGCACATGCCCAGACCATGGCCCCGCCGCTAGGTCTGTCCCTGCTCCAGCCCTGCTTGTCTCCCACCGCTCATGCCTTTTCACCCCCTCCCACAGACACCCCCCCCCCCCCCCCACCGGCTGGGCAGCTGAGCCTGCCAGCTGCTCACCCCTTGCTCAGTGCCTCTTCACACCCTCCCGCGAGGCTCCCATGCAGGCAGAGCAGGGACGGGAAGAGGAAGAGCAGCGCAGACAGGGACACGGCTGGGGTACCCACCCTTTCGGCGGTAGTGCGCTCCAAAGGCAGTGAGCCAGCTGTTTGGGGAGGCTTAGCCGCCCCTGGCCTTATTCCCACCGCCTGTGCTCTGCGGGTAGAAGAAATGACAGCTGAGGGAGTGAACTGGAGCCCTGGGGGTGTGAACAATGTTTCCTACACAATGTTGTCTGTTGTTGACTATTCTGTGGCTCAGTTCGGCAAAAGAGTGATGTGCTCTCGGCAGCGCTGGCCCGCAAAGCCACACAGCCAGAGCTGTCAGTAGGATAGTGATGTTAGGAGGGATCGCATTGCCCAGCATACTACAGAGTCCCATTGCACTGTCAGGTGAGGATAAGGACTATGAAGGGACAAACTCATGACCCTATGGAACAGACCTGTGTGAAAATGCAGGAAGTTTTTGCCCATTTTTATAGCCCTCCCCCTTTCCTCCCATCTTCAAATTGGCATTTGCAAGAAATTTCACAAGACTTCAGTTTGCAGAGCCTTCTTTTGCAGCGAAAACGATTTCTCTTGAAAATGGCCTGGTTTAGCAGAATATGTCACATAACTGGGAACAATACTGAATTCCCCTCGTGTTCAAATGTCATTGCCATGTCTCAAACCATATTCTAGCCTTTGCTATGCTGTATAGCTTCTTGGATCCCCATCCTCATCACTGTGAGCTCCATGGAGCCCAGACCGTCTCCTTGTTCTGTGTTTGTCCAGTGCCTAGCACAACGGGGGTGTCATGGAGTCCCCGGGCAATGCTCTGGAACTGCTCCCTACGAAGTCAGTCAGGACTCTGGGGAAGTCTCCTCTCTGGGAGCAGCCTGTCTGCAGGACACACAGCTCACCCGGCTTCCCCCTTCCTGGGTCTGACCTCGGAGCATTCAGCATCCTCTGCCCCTCCGTGCACTTCCCACAGCCAGTCCGCTCAGGCGGGGTCGTGGGGAAGCCAGAGGGTCCTGCCCCCCAACTCCGCAGTCAGACGGGACTCTCAGCCAGCCAGTAAAACCGAAGGTTTATTAGCTGACAGGAACATGACCTAACACGGAGCTTGTAGGTGCAGAGAACAGGACCCCTCAGCTGGGGCCATTTTGGGGGGCAGTGAGCCAGACAACCACGTCTGCACTTCACTCCACGTCCCCAGCCAGCCCGCAATTGAAACTCTCTCCACCCCCCCCCCCCCCGGGCTTTGTCCCTTTCCCTGGGCCAGGAGGTCACCGGATCCCTTTGTTCTCCAACCCTTTAGCTCTCTTGCAGGGGGGAAGGGCCAGGCCATCCGTTGCCAGGAAACAGGGTGTCGGCCATTCTCTGTGTCTAGACCCCTGCCCTCTAGGGCTCTGCAATCATCACACACCCTTATCCTTATAGCACCTAGATACTGAAGAACTGCCTAGGGGAAACTGAGGCACCCCCACACTATTCAGAGGAAACACTAAGAACAGTCCCGCGTCGTCACAGGGGGTCTGGGCTGTGACTAGGGCTTTTAACCACTACCATAATACAAATAATAAATTGCAATAATGGAGTAGCTAAGCACTTTCCAGTCAGGCATTAAGTATTGTGACTAATGTACTCTGAACTTTAGAGGCAGAGGCCAACCAGATCTAGCTTTCAAGAAATGAGGCCTGCTGGTCAAGCTTTTAAAATACGAATATCTAACAACAGGCTTCTACATCCATATTGAGCCACCTTTTTAAAAAAAAAAAAAAAAAAAAAAAAAAAAAAAGGTGACCTGCTCTTCCAAAGTACATAGCTCCCAGCAGCAACCTTCGAAATCACTGACAAAAAGGCTACTGTCTTCAACGGGAGCAAGATCCAGCCTTGGATGTAATTGAAGGCCTGCAGTACATTGTGTTTATCTCCCTTTCTCTGATTCAGTGAAGGGGCAATAGATAGAGGTCTGCAAATCTTAGGATCTAACTTTGTATAGTGGGAGAGTGGAATTACCATTTGAACTTTGGTATGAATTTCATCCATGTTTCTACATGGCATTTGCTTCCTTCCCCCGTAATAAAATTCCTCTCCACAGTCTCTTACCGGGATATACTGGCTGCATGATATCAGCCAGGAAAAATAGCATAGGAAGGAACCTTTGCAAGTTTTTGCTCTGTAGTATATGCCAGTGCCCGGTATTTTGTGACTCTCTTCCAATTCCTCTTCTTGCTCAACAGGCATTATAGAACTTCTACTGTTTTTTCACTTGATAAATTCCTTGCATTCATATTGTGAGTTTGGCAAACGATAATGAGTGCAGAGCTGGTGGGCCTGGTGTATTGTCTCTTAATATTGAGACAACCAAGCTAGGGATGATGAGAAATGCAATGTATGAACAAGAGCAAAATTGACACTCTCAATTGGGTTTCTTGTTTGTTTTTGGCAGATATTTGGATGCTGGGTCTGGATCCTCGTAGCTGCCACCACAGTGTATTTCCCTATGCTGCAGGGATGGGTTATGTACGTCTCACTGAGTTCATTTTTCTTCTCCCTGATGTTCCTGTTGTGTTACCTGTTTGGATTTCACAGAAACAGTAACTCATGGAAAGTAGTGGTAAGAACACACTCACTTATTCCGGGTGTTACTGCTGGTGGTGGCTCTTCTCATTCTGTGACTGCCTTTCAGCTTCAGGTCTCACCTCTCAAGCAGAAAGTTGACTTCAGAATGGACTTTCCATGGATTCTGCACTTTCTAATCTTTTCACACAAAGGGTCCGGCAGATGGAATCGTCCCAGATCATTCTGCGATGTTCTTACTGGTTCTTCTGACATTTCCTCTAACATTGCATGTGAAACTGATGCAATTCAACTAGAATATAGAAAATAAGGTAGATGCAGGGCCACCTGAACCCCCTGTTTGATTCAAACCTCTTGATACTTCCTTCGTAGCTACAAAACCAGTTGGTTAATAACGGGGTGCGAGGTGCCCTGGTGTACGTAAGGCTACAAAAGAGTTTTCATTATAATCTACTTTCACATGTTCATAGCTTATCATTTGGGCTGAAATGGGGTGATATTTTTTTCGAGTTTGAAGAAAATCTCTTTAGTCATTTTAAGTTTTGGGAGAGAGAAAGGAGAAAAGAAAATAACACAAAAGCTCTAGCTGGGTCCTTTTTGAGCAGGGCTAGAGCAAAAGCAGCAGAAGACAGCGGTGTGACAAGACTTGGGGTCTGAAGTGCTACTGTGGTGATAATAGAACAATAGCCTGGACTCTGATTTCAGAGCCTTTGCAAATTCTAAGCTGCTGCTTAAAAGAAAATTTCAGTCTCCTACTGTTGCAAAAATGAGCCATCCCAATGTAACATGACAGGCAAGTGCTCTGTTAAACCAGTCTTGCAAAAAACTCCCTCGGTGCCCAAACAAGAGCAGCAGAAACAGTAGGAACTTGCAATGCTCCATCTATTCTGCTTTCCTCAAGTTGGACATGCAGAACCTACACTTACAGCAGCAACCCCTCAACTACATTGAACATACGCAGCATTTTCCATTCTCGTTTCCTGCTACATAACATATTGCCTTTAAAACACTAAACTCAAGGGGAAAGTTGGTGTTGGGATTAAGGCATGAGATCAGGAGATCTGGGTTCAATTCCTCTCTCTGCTGTAGAGTTCCTTGGTGACCTGGTGTATGTCTCTGCTCCCCATCTATCAATTGATTTAATAATATTTCCCTTCCATACAGGGATGTTAAGAGGGTAATTTCATTGTCTGAGAGTGTGTAAAGATGGTGTAGGGCTTATAAGCAGATGTATAATAAATATATACAATAAAATGATGCTGTTGAACCTTAATTTGGGCCTTTCTTATCTTTTTGTGATTATTAACTGTGCAAACTTAACGTGCCATTAATATACTTTTTTGCTTCAATTAATAGAGTAGCATCATGGACTGCAACCCTGGGGAGACACTTTCATTCTAAACCAACTCTTAAGTTGCTTGTGACTTGCAAAATCTTTCCTCTTGAGCATGACTGTCATATGCCTGGTCCCAACCCAAAGATTTAGTTGATGTGGAACATTTGAGGAAAAATTGTTCCAGATGTTTTTGAGTCATGCAGGCATCATCCTTTCCCACTTTTGTAGAACTGAAAAACCAACATTGGACAGCTGAAGGCTCATAGCTATGTTGTTGAGCTGGAAAGTACAGCTGTTATATAAGTGATGAGGAGGTACCTGCACTGTGAATATGTATTTCAACATCACAAACCTTCCTCTTCTGTCTCTTGTTTTGCAGGATAGTCTGTATCATGGGGCCACTGCAATCTTCTATATGAGCGCTGCGGTCTTACAAGCTAATGCAACAATCCGCTCTGAGACTGAAGTGCTTGCACAATATATTCCTCGTTACTATCAAATCAATGTTGCTGCCTCAGTAAGTTGAATGCTTAGAGTATTGATTAGCCTCTGTTTCTTGTAGGCACCTCTATTTCCTGTATAATTTCCATGGGAACGTTTCAATGTTGCTAAAATTTTTTTCAGTTTTTTTTTTTTTTTTTTTTTTTTGGAAAAATCAAAGCGCAATATTTCAGGTCAGGTAGGTCACCCCAAATTGAAACAGTTTGGCTTGTCAAACTGAATTGAACCACTTAGTTTCATGTAAGAGTGACATTTAATCCGAGTCTGCCTGAGCTGCCATGGTGCTTGATGGGAGTTGTAGTTGGGAGCCTCATGCCCTTATTCGCCTCGCTGGGCTCCCTGGCCAGATGACATCTCCCATGATGCACTGCAGTCTCCCCTTTGGCCGAACAGCAGTGGTGTATCATAGGATCCTAGGGCCCCAGTTTACCATGGGAACTGTCATCCAGCCATTGGAAAGTGTGGGCACAAAGCACCCGAACTACAACTCCCATGAGGCACTGTGGCGGCTCAGGAGGATACAAAACAAAAATGTTTCAACGTTTCTGAATTGAAATTTTTGTAACTTGTAGGTCCATGGAAAATTTTGATATTTTGCCTTTTCCTCACAATTGGGGATGGGAAAGACAGAAAATTCTGATTTTTCAGTCAACTCTGCTCTGGAGCTGTCCCACGGTTTGGGTTTGAGATTTTATTCATTAATAGATTGGCACAATCATTTTAAGGACTAAATCCATTGAAGAAAGGACATTGGAGGGATCACTACGGACATAGATTAAAATAAGGCTGAAATTGGTAGAGTAATTTTATTGCCTAGTAATGTTTCCATTTTTCCTTTCAGTTCTTTGCTTTTATCACTGCTCTGCTGTATATTTTACATGCCTTCAGCATCTACTACCACTGAAGACTGCTGTCAAGGAGAAACAGGGTGACAGAAACACACAACAGTGACACCTGGACTTTGTGTACCTAAAACAATGGTTTAATTGGATTAAGAACATAATTCAGTGTAAATGTAGGTCATTTGGAGCCTGGCTCTGCTTCATTTTAATTTTAAGATACTTGTATAAATCTATATTGAAATCTTAATTTTTATACCATATTGTGTATCTTCTGTCTGAAAATAGTATAGTTTGGGAAAAAGCTTGTTCAAGTAGCCCTACACAGAATATTGACATCTTCTCTTTCCCACGTATCACGTCTCAGCTTTTGGTCATGTCCAAAGGCTCTCTGGCTGCATGGTCACAAATGCCTGTGGTAGGGGTTACATGAACTAACTTATTGGAAAATATAAAGGTTTCTTATGACAGCTGCTTTGTTGTGTATTATTTGTTTTTAGTTAAGTTTCTCTGTCATTCCGGTCGGCTTAGAACTACGGTTCCTCTGAGCAAGTTCACACATCTCCTGCCGCTTGTGTAGTGAAACGCCCCTCACCTCCGTGACTAGCTGGCCCCATTTTCAGCACCTGCTCCATGTTCTGAAATCCATCCTTGTGCAGAGTGCCAGCACCAGGGCTGTACAGCACTTCAGTCCCATTTACACCTATGCGGTGAAGTCCTGGTCTCACTGACGTCAATGGCCGAGCTCCCAGTGATGTCAAAGGGGCCAAGACTTCACTGCATGGTCAGAGAGCAACGTGAGCGTCTTGTTTTATGAAGCTCTAATTTTCCATCCAGAGGTGTCAGCAAGTGTTCCCTTCTCAGCAATTTGCCCTCACAGGAAACCACAGTACCCAAAGGAAATAATTGTAAATTGAAGCAAATAAGTCAGGTGGCAATTCTCTATCTTTCAGGGGGTTGTGAGACTACATTAATTATTGTTCCTAAGTGCTTTGAGATCCTCAGAGGAAAGGCACTGGAATGGTGTGCAAGTATTAATGACTGGGATTATTAATAAGCAATCTCACAAGCAAGACGTTTGTGCTACCTATAGATGTGTGCGTGTCACTATTGTGGGATGAAATCTACATGAATGGCTAAGCACTTTACTTGCTGGTGGGAGATTCTGTTTTGCAAGTTACATGGGAACAGCAGCAAATCCCATAATGCAGTTAGCTCTAACTCCTAGGGTATATCAACACTGCAATTAGACCACCTGCAGCTTGTCCATGACTTGGGCTTGCATGGGTTTGGCTAAGGCGCTGTGCAGATGTCCAGGCTTGGGCTGGTGCCCAGGCTCTGGGATCCTGTGAGGTGGGAGGTACCCAGAAGCTCGGGCTACAGCCCAAGCCTGAAAGTCTACACTGCAATGAAACAGCCCAGCTGCTGAGCCCTGTGAGCCGGAGTCAGTTGGCACAAGCCAGCTGCGGGTTTTTAATTGCAGTGTAGACAGATCACTAGTCATAGTGGGCCAGCTGCTCCATGGGGAAGACATGAACAGCCCCCTTGTCCCTCTACACAGCAGCCAGGCATAACTGCATTTCCTGGGATCCCTGGAGCTGTGCCCATGGAGCACAACAGACCCCCAAGAATAGTCCCTGCTGAGGGAAGGATGGCAGGGAAAGTGGATTCCTAGATACATAGACTCCAAGCCCAGCAGCGACCTGTGTCATTATCTAGTCTGACCCCCTGAATAACACAGGAATGGAACATCCTCCAAATAACTCCCAGAGTCAATCTTTTAGAAAAACAGCCACTCTGAATTGAAAAACGGTCCGTGACGGAGAATCCACCACGAACCTGGGTAAGTCATTCCAATGGTTAATTACTCACTGTTGCAAATTTACACCTTTTTTCCAGTCTGAATTTCTCTAGCTTCAGCTTCTAGACACAGTATCTTGTTAGTCCTTTTATTTGCTAGTTTGAAGAGCCTATCGTCTAATATTTGTTCCCCATATAGATACATATAGACTGTCACCAAGTCTCCCCACACCTTTCTCTTTGTTCAGTTAAGTAGATTGAGCTCCTCACATCTCCCACTATCAGGCAGGTTTTCCAATCCTTTATCATTCTTTGACCCCCTCTCCAACTGACCAACAGCCTTCTTGACTCCCGGTTCTAGCTGCACCTTTCTCTGACATTGCTCAAGGAGGCTGGCTTTATAAAAGGCTCTCTCCTTTTAAGAAATCTCCCTTGACACGGGCGGTATTCGGTCTGCCCCATAATAATATGAGCTGGTAAAGCTCCATGACTTGCCCAAGAAGCTTCAGCTCACTCCAGGTGCTCCGATTTTGAGAGCTGCCATTTGAAGGACACGAGAAGCCGAAGCCAAATCCTGCATGCGTTATTCAGGCAAAACTGCCATTGAAGGCAAGGGGGGGGGCTTTGCCTGAGCTGTCACTAAGGACTCAACACAGACTCCCATTGACATTACTGGTCCCTGGCTCAGGGCTGTAAATACAGAACTGTTGTACCCAAATGCCCCTCAGTAACAGGAGGGCACTATGGGGGTACAAAGGTACAGTACACATTCAAGGGGGTCCCGTCACATGCTCCTTGCTGATTCCCTTTGTTGTGTAGCAGCCAAGGTGTGAAGTGGAGCTGCCTTGTAATGCCCTGCTGTGCGGGTGGATGGAGTCTGGGGCTGCCCGTGTGCTGGGGAGCAGAGAGATGGAATCAGCAACCGCACCCTAGCAAGGCCTGATGTCATCCCTTGCACGTGTTCTTAGCAGACAAAATAGGGGCAGTGATGGGGAGCGTGCACATCAGAGTGACCCCCAACACCCCTCAACAGCCACCTCAGCTGGGATTGGAGCCACAGCCTCAGCGAGTGTACCCAGAAGTCAATGGAACGAGCCTGAGTCATGCCAGCTGAGAAGCTGGCCCCAGGTCTTGAGAATGGAAAGACATTAAACCCAGTAGCTGTTGCTGCCCCTCTGCAAAGCTACCATGGCAATCCTCACCTGCACCCCAAGGCCTTGGGGGTAGCGGTGAACCCCCATTCCTGACCCCAGGGCCTTGTGGGTAGCTATAATCCCTCTTCAATTCCAAGACCTTATGAGTAGCTGTGATCCTATAGCCTTATAGGTAGCTGTGATCCTCCCAACCTGCCCTAAGGCCTTGTGGGTAACTGTGGTTCCTGCATCCCCAACTTGCCCCAGGGCCTTGTGGGTAACTCTACTCACCCTTTGATGGTTCTCGAACTGAGAGTCACCTTTTTACCGCCTGCCTCTAGTGACATGGAGCCTTGCCTGTGGTGGCTGGGTGTCAAGTCCCTGACACCACCAGCCTGTCAGCCACTGAAGCCTGTTCCTCTGGGTTATGCCAGCTCTGGCTTACCCTTGCAGGTCAACAAGAGATGCACCTGAGTCCCCTTGGCGCATGCCCCTGTGATAGCCAGCTCCTGATACTGCTTACTCATGGGTAATCCCAGATCCTCTGCCCCCAAAGGCACTGTGTGCCCTAGTTTTATCTTAAACCACAGCTCCTGTAAAATCACACTGCCCTTGTAATAAAACAAGAGGTTTAGTTAAGAAAGACTAGAGATTCAGCTAAACACAAGAGAGAGTGGTGGAAATAAATGCTTACACTACAAAACAAAATAATAAAATGTGAATGATGGCCTAGATTGATCGCTAGTTCCCTTTCCTGTCTAATAAAGTTGTTTCCCCCTCAAAGTTCAGTCTGTTGTAGAAGTGCCTGGTTTTAAAGGAACAGTGAACCCCAAAAAGGAAGATTGCTATTTAGTAAAGGTTTTTTTCCCCCTCAAAGTTCAGTCTGTTGCAGAGCTGACTGGCTTTAAAGGCACCAAGATAAAAACACAAGATGTCTCCTCAATGGATGGCTACAGACAGCCACATCCACTCTGTGGCACATGGAACAGGCTTTTTTCTCTGGTCATAGACAGGGCGATCCCATCTGTTGTAACAGTCCACATGCCTTTTTTACACACACAAATGGTTTCACTTGTTTTGAATGATAGGTGGACCTGCCATGTTGTAATCCTGTTCCCACACTGCCCCACTGCAAGCGAATTGTGCAGCATGGTTAGAAAAACACTGTTCAGATCAGTTTAGGTGCAAAACCAAACAGAGGGGTTTTTGGGGTGTGTGGCTGCATTATTTAGTAGAATCAGAAGCTCAAAACAGCTGTCACAGTAGTGTTGGGGGCCTTTGTAATATTCTAACCAGGTCTAGTTGACAAGAGTGAATAGAGGCCAAACCATCTCCAACATGATTTAGCTACAGACTATGCTGTACTTCTCGCTAGCTCTTAGTTGGTGTTTGAGCTGAAATTTCAGTTCATGGAGTGATTCAGTTGGTATTCCTTCTCAGCACTGGGCTGGGGATTAATTCAGACAGCCCCTTTTCTGTAGTATACATTTAAAATAAATAATCACACACTTGCTATGATCATTTTATAATCCATGAAAGCTTGCAACAGGCTAAAATTTTGTTTGTACTAAGCTACCAAGAGTGATGGGTGAAATCATAATATCTGTACTACAGCATGGGAAGCCAAGATCACCACAGCGCTGGTCACTTACAGCAAGGTTTGGCCATATTAACAACTGAAACTAAACTGAAACAACCCCCTCTTAAACTGAAATCACAGTGTTCACAGAGGGTTTAACGATCAATTTAAAAACTGATTTTTAAGTTAAAGCGGGGCAGCTTTCCCATGCAGACAAAGCCTTAGGCCTGCTGGAGTGTGTAGTCCAAGTCACACTCTAGTGCTAGAAGTTTAAAATGTGTACTAAGATAACATGTTGGATCAGTGTGGAACGAATGGCTGCATGGAACTAAACTGATTCACCAGCTAGCAATTCATATTTGCTGTACCATAAAGTCTGATAAACTTCAGATTGGCAGCTTGCACTTCTCCAACTCTTGTGATTCCTCTGAGAGATGATAGCTTGCTCTGCTAAAGCTCACTGCTTATCCTAAAGCTGCTCCAAAATGTCTCCCAGACGTTTGGAAGGGCTGAAGGATGTTTGAAAGAATTTGCAGGCCAAGAAGGCTTAATTAACATTTAACTAGCGCTGTGGAATTTATATAAATCCTGCTAGATTATGTTTGTGTATTATAATAATCGAGCTGTGATTTTCTACAGAAATTCCAACCGGTCATCCTAAGCACATTATAAATCAATGCAGCTGCAGAATTAGCCTACATGAGCTACAAAGGCAATGTGTACACACTAAAGATCTGGCCCAAAGGCAGATATAGAGCAGTGAATATCTTTCACTCTTGGTGAATACTGTGCTTACAGTACATCAATCTGGCCATGGACAAAACCAGTATTAAGATGAAGACACATAAAATAGGGATAAAACAGAAAAGTGTGGAATGCATGTCAAGGTTCCTTCCCCACTCTGAACTCTAGGGTACAGATGTGGGGACCTGCATAAAAACCCCCTAAGCTTATTTTTACCAGCTTAGGTTAAAACTTCCCCAAGGTACAAACTATTTTACCTTTTGCCCTTGGACTTTATTGCTGCCACCACCAAGTGTCTAACAAATATATAACAGGGAAAGAGCCCGCTTGGAAATGTCTTTCCCCCCAAAATCCTCCCAAACCCTACACCCCGTTTCCTGGGGAAGGCTTGATAAAAATCCTCACTAATTTGCATAGGTGAACACAGACCCAAACCCTTGGATCTTAAGAACAATGAAAAAGCAATCGGGTTCTTAAAAGAAGAATTTTAATAGAAGAAAAAGTAAAAGAATCACCTCTGTAAAATCAGGACGGTAAATACCTTACAGGGTAATCAGATTCAAAACATAGAGAATTCCTCTAGGCAGAACCTTAAGTTACAAAAAGACACAAAAAAAGGAATATACATTCCTTTCAGCACAGCTTATTTTATCAGCCATTTAAACAAAACAGAAAAGGAGTACTTGTGGCACCTTAGAGACTAACAAATTTATTAGAGCATAAGCTTTCGTGAACTACAGCTCACTTCATCGGATGCATTCCACCAAATGCATCTGATGAAGTGAGCTGTAGCTCACAAAAGCTTATGCTCTAATAAATTTGTTAGTCTCTAAGGTGCCACAAGTACTCCTTTTCTTTTTGTGAATACAGACTAACACGGTTGCTACTCTGAAACCTGTCATTAAACAAAACAGAATCTAACGCATTTCTAACTAGATTGCTTATTAACTCTTTACAGGAGTTCTGACCTGCATTCCTGCTCTGGTCCCAGCAAAAGCAACACAGAACGAGAGAACCTTTGTTTCTCCCCCCTCCAGCTTGGAAAGTATCTTGTCTCCTCATTGGTCATTTTGGTCAGGTGCCAGTGAGGTTATCCTACTTCTTAACCCTTTACAGGTGCAAAGGTTTTTTCTCTGGCCAGGAGGGATTTAAAGGTGGTTAGCCTTCCCTTTATATTTATGACAATGCATCATTGCCAACGCTTACAGTCTTATCATGAATCTCACAATGTCCATTGTGTTCCTTGAAGCCCCAGCTCCTGGAGTTGGGTGAGTAGGGGGGGAATCTCAGCCTTCCTTGTTTTTTTTTATAGTCAGTTTTAGCCTTCATGGCTTCAGGGAAAAGCTTGAAAATGTGAATCCTAAATTTAGGGTCAAAAACCAGAAGGCAAACAAAACCAGCCATCCATGATCTTTCAGACAATCTCATGATTTTGTGGGCCTGACATGATTCATTTTAACTCTTGGGGTTGGAAATATTGGATCCCCTACAACTCTGAACCCAGTGTTCTGGCTCAGCTGCAGTTTAGGTAATTAATATTCAGCCTAGCCATATTCCTCCCGTAGTCTCAGTGGGATATTGTATTGTCTGTGCTAAAATGAGTCTCCAATCCTGAAAACACTTTCGTATGTGACCAACTTGATTCATCCCATGGAACTACTCACACGGGTAGTAATATTTTTCACGTGCATACGTGTTTGCAGGATCAGAAGCCTTAGACTTCCACCTCCCCCTCAGGACATAGACAGGGTCCACAACCTTGAGCAGAGTGAAGGCACACGCTAAATATTAATGTCATCATTCTCCACTCACTGTTTTAGACTCTGATCCTGCAACGATCTCTGTGTGAGCGGACCCTTGAGTCCCATTGATTTCGCTGGGGTGCAGCGGTCTGCCTGCATAGAATTCATTGTGTCGTGGGGCACCGCAGGGTGAGTCATCAGGAACCAGATCTGAACCTGGACACTCTGGATCCACGTGCATGAGTCTTTACTGCCTGAGTCATCAACCATTACATGGAACCCGATCCCAGCTAGAGGGGGAGAGAGCCCCACACTGAGCAGGTTACAATTAGAGCTGACCAGAGGATGACAAGTCCCTTTTGCAGGCTTCACACTTTTGTTTCACATTGGAACCTTACAGATATAGCTGTAACCTACCTCCCAGATGGGTTGAAAGCCTGACTTAATTGTTTCTAAAGTTCTTTGGGGTCACTGGGTGGGAGGCAGTAGATAATGCAAATTATTATTATTAATTTCTCACTTGTTATGGGGTAAAGACTTAATGCACTATCTGATCAAATGTGAGTTTGACATCAGTCTAAGCAATAAATGGATTGATGGTTGGTCTGCTTAGAACAGACTGTTGACTGGCAGATAAAGAGAAGGCTATTTATTGCCTCTTGCACAGGAGTACCTGTAATATGTGTTTTAAGCAATTTGGCCCATTTAGGGCCTGATCCAAAGCCCACTAAAGTCCATGGGAGTCTTTCTATTGGCTTCAGTGGGCTCTGGATCAGGCCCTTAACCTAGTGGATAAACATAAATAAACATTTTCAGCTGATTTCTCTTGTTTCCTGCTGGCAAGTCGGATCCCAGACTGCAAAGTCTTTCTACTGGGCAGATCAAACACAGGATAATGTGGATGTGGGACTGAGAGACAGCTGCATGGTGCAGTTATTCTTTTTGCCACTTGATGGACCCATTACTATGCTGTTTGTTACTCATCTGAGCTTAAGGGCACAGAAAAGCTGGATGTCTTGGTTTTTACCCAAATTCCTTTACAGATTCTTCAGCCAAGACTTAAAGGGCCAGAATTTCAGTGGGGGCGAATCAGCTTAGCTTGACTGAAATCAATGGGACAGATCCACAGCTGGTGTAAATTTCCCAAGCTCTGTTGAAGTCAGTAGGATGGATTGTCAGTTGGTGTAAATCAGCTGGCATTAGCTCCATTGACCTCAAGGTAGCTACACCTCTTTACACCTCCTGAGGGTCTGGCCCCATGTGTTCTTACATTGTAGAACTGATCCTGCCTTTGATCATTCTTGGCCTTTGCTCTTAGATATGGGCCCCCTTTACATCTCTCTGCCAGTACAAAGGGGCCTTAATGTGTATATGTAATTTACATCCAGTCTAAGTCCCATTTACAAAGAACAATGTAGAGGAGATTTAAGGCAAAGGAGAATCAGGTGCCTCTATGTCCAGCTGTAAAAGGTAATGCATGAAGCATACTTCATGCTAAATCCATTTCTCTTAAGAGATGTGCAGTAAATATTGCACTTTTAATCACAATAGGCAATCCTTCATTTTTTTCTTTACTTAAATTGTATGTGTCAGTCTTCAGCTGAATCTTAACTAGTTGTAGGGGATCTAATTTGTCCTCCAAACTCAATAATTAGATTGTAAACTTTTTGTTCTGTGTCTGCAGTGGGGTTACCAGTGCTATGCTAACTCAAATAATAAATAATAATGTGGCAATGAGTCTGTATCGTGTAGCCTGTCAGTCACACAGTGTTAAATTAGCTGCAGCTTGCTTTGGAGAGCTGGAGTCTGAATTTTTGCAGTTGTCTATGGTCATCACAAATCAGGATGCGGTTTCCTGGCTGCCACGTTGTAGAAGCCAGGGAACCTCTGCAGCTGGCCAGCACTGAAACCTACTTGTGGAGGAATAGAGTCCATAAATAGAAAAGCTGGACCTGTTCCCTTAGCAGAATGAATCTGCCCAAGCCTGTAAACTCAGGGAAGGGGGGAAATGTAAAGCACCAGAAAGCATCCAGCCCTGCTCCCAACCTGTCCTCTCCCCAGCTGGAGAGATCTGAAGCTGGGGAATCTGGGCCTGGGGGTGGGTGGAACCTTAGAAGCAGCTGACCACTGCAAGTGTCCTGCCAAACAGGAAACTGTCGCACAAACGTGTCCTGCCATACCCCATGTCATATGTCTCTTACCTTTAAAAAATATACTCTTCCTGGTATTGCAGGAGACCAGGGCTATTGGGTCAAAAACCAGGGTCTCAGCTGGGGCACTGTGATCACACTTATAATAAGACAAGGCTACGGCCCACACATGTACGCCCAGCTGGAACTCAGCTTGGGGCAGGGCGTTGGTTTTGAATGTTTAGCTTTTATTAATTTCCTTTTTTTATGCCTGCCGGTTGGGAAGAACGTATTTATTTATGCTGCTGTACCCAGCAATGGGCACGGCTGGAAACGCCCACTGAAAAGACCGAACACCGAGCGCTATTTCCCTGCTGATGCTTCAGAGCACAGAGGCTGAGACCCTCAAAGGTATTTAGGCACCTAACTGAACCCAGTGGAGCTCCTTTGAGGACGGGGGTCAGAATGGCCACATAAATACACAATAAGGGGCCACAACGTGGAAATGCCCACTGAGCTTTTCTGTAGCCAATTACTTCATTTTATCATTCATTTACTGGGCTAGGTTACAATTAACTCACACACTATGTCAGATATAATTATTGTATGCTAAACAGAGTTAAGATGTAGCATTATAAAAGTATAAGAGTGATTAGTAGTTAGAAGATAATTAGGTATCTAAGTAAGTAGTGCAGAAACCCAAAGCCTGTAAGATTTCAGCTTAGCCATACGAGGCCATAGGTTTAAGAAATGCTGGATGTAAGTGACCAAAGAATGACCCTATGCCACAAAATTATGGGAAAAGATGTGCCAATGGGTGGTATTGTGAAAAATTAACCGTAAGATTAATTTTTGACTACAAGATATCTGGTAGTCACATTGTTCTAACACGTGCCCTAACCTCAGGGTATATATTGTGGGTAAATGCTAATGAGAGTAAAAGGAACTATAAGAACCTATGAAAATCAGGGTACCCCAATATTCTTGGGGGACACAATCCAAATAAGGAAACAGAGGGCGGGCACCTTCACGCACATGTGCAGAATGTTAGGTGTGGTCAGAATCACAAGATAAGAGAGGCCTCCCAGATTGGAGAAAATTTGTTCCCTACAGGAAAACACCAGCAGGAACCATCCCTCTACTGATGATCACCTGGCAAGGCAGCCATCAGGCCCTAAGAATATCATTAAGGATGTGAGTCTGACTATGTTTGTAACTTGTGCATAGGTCTGTATAGGATTTTTATATGCATGGGTAATTATAACCTTAATTGTAGCTTTAATAAACCTTGAAACACAGGACAGACTTTGTACATTTTTATGGCTGTGCGGTCACTATCCTTGGTCCTTGTGTGTTCCTAGAGGCTCTATATCTGAACTACGTAACAGAGGTGACTTCCACTTTGTAGATCTTGAAACTGTATCCACCAGTGGTGTAACACAACATTACTAAATTCACTTTAAATAAAATAAAGGGCTACATTTCAGAGCCCCTTTCACTCTGTGATGGAAACCGTCCCTACTCCCACCCCTGAAACCATTTGCAAATGGCCTGAGCTGGCTGCTTTTTGCCAATAGCCACCTTTGCTCAGGGCAGCATTAACCCCCTATTAATGTTCTGTAATCGTTTATATTCAACGTTGCACTAGTTTAACTTTAAATGGGTTTTTAAAAGTGATTTAGTTAAAGTGGTGCAAAACATGGTGTAGCCACTCTTAATTGGACTCAGGCCAGGCTCTTACTGATTTATCTTACAGAATTCAGCTAAATGGATATAAGTGAGGTTAAACTGGATTAAGAGTGTCCTCACTGTTTTCACTGTTTCTATTAAATTGGTTTACAACCAGACCTTTAGTTAATATAACGCAACTCTACATATATATGTTGCCTTCCTCTCTTTTGCAAGGTGACATATGTAATATTTTGGCTTTGCCTGGACTCCTTCCACCTTTTTTCTCCTGATTATTCCACCTTTTTTGTTGGTCCTTTGCAGATATTCTACATGGGACCATTTATGTGCTGTAAAGACCCCTATTCAGGAAAGTACTAGAGAACATGCTAAAGTACATCCCTATTCAGGAACAGATTTAAGCTCGCCCTTAACTTTGTGTGTACGTAAGTGGCATGGATATTAATGGGGCTCACAGTAAAGACATTCTTAAAGATAAGTGCATTCTTAAGCACCCTACATGAATAGAAAAGGAGTACTTGTGGCACCTTAGAGACTAACAAATTTATTAGAGCATAAGCTTTCGTGAGCTACAGCTCACTTCATAGGTATGTTTTCCTGCACCAGGAAAACGGTATGGTAGGCCGGCCCTTCATCCAGTTTTAAGATATACAGTCCTCTTTTTCTAAGGCTTGTCCACTGTCTGGTACTGAGACAAAACTGGATGTGGTTGTGTTTGGTATCTCAGACAAGGGATGGCATTTTGAAGAGTGCACTGCCCTGCCTTTGCTGGCATGACCTTGCACTAGCGTGACCAGACAGCAAGTGTGGAAAATTGGGACAGGGGGTGGGGGGTAATAGGAGCCTATATAAGTAAAAGACCTAAAAATCGGGACTGTCCCTATAAAATCGGGACATCTGGTCACCCTACCTTGCTGGCATGGTACATGTGAGGACGGGGGTCATGCAGATGGGAGTGGTTCTGGGAAGTACCACAAGGTCTGGTATTCTGGGGATATGGCAGTGGCCGCCATAGGGTATGGCAACCTACAGGAACAAAGAGTGGTCTGACCTGGCAAATGGCTCATTGGTTAACAATTAAATCGGGCCCAAACTCTTTTTTGATGGAACGCTTTTCACTGAAAGATGCAGTTTTGTCAAAATTGAAATGTTTCATGTGAACATGTTGATTTCAATAACACTTTCAATGGGAAAAAAAGTCAAAAATAATTTTGACTTGTTTTGTTTGGATGTCAAAATATTTTGTTTTGATATGGTAAAAAGGATTAACTTTATAATGTTGATGGTTTTTTTACTCATATTAAAATATTGATTTTAAAAGAGTATATTTAAATATGACATATTTAATCTATTCATATAATATAAAGGTTTAAATGAAATGAATCAAAATCCTAAAGTCAAAATGAAATATTTTGACATTATTGAAATGAAACAGTTCTATAGTCCTGAATCGATTTTTTTGAGGATTTTCATTTTGTAGGAAATTCCAAATTTTGGCTTTCGTTCAAGTTCAGAATTAAATCATTTTTCTAAATGTCTGACTTTCCCACAGAACAGAAATTCTGGTTTCCAAACAGCAATCAAAAAGTGAGACTTCTGTAACACACTACAGTTCTGCTCCATCTCCAAAAAGATCTATTGGAATTGGAAAAGGTGCAGAGACAGGCAACTAAAATGATGAGGGGCATGGAAGAGCTTCCATAAGAGGAGAGATTAATAAAACTGGGACTGTTCATCTTAGAAAAGAGTCTATTAAGGGGGCATATGATAGAGGACTAGAAAATCATGACTGGTGTGGAGAAAATGAATAGGGAAGTGTTATTTACCCCTCCATATAACACAAGAACTAGGAGCCACCAGATGACATTAATAGGCAGCAGGTTTAAAATAAACAACAGGAAGTGCTTCGTCACATAAAACAAAATCAACCTGGGGAACTCATTGCTAGGAGATGTTGTGAAAGCCAAAAGTATAAATGGGTTCAAAAAAGAATTAGATAAGTTCATGGAGGATCAGTCCACCAAGGGCTAGTAGCCAAGATAGTCAGGGACAGAACTCCATGTTCTGAGTGTCCCTAAACTTCTGACTGCCAGAAGCTGGGACTGGATGACAGGGGATGGATCTCTTTGTAATTGCCCTGTCCTGTTCATTCCCTCTGAAGCATCTGGCATCGGCCATTGTTGGAAAACAGGACACTGGGCTAGATGGACCATTGAGCTGACCCAATATGACTGTTCTTATGTACAGGCTACTGGCCTTCAAATGACCATCTACATCCACACTGGTAGTGAAACACTGGGGGACAGCAAGGCTGGTGTCGCAGTTATGCTGGTAGACTAGAACAAAGGAGATGTGGGCTCAATACCTTGCATGGTCAGAGACTGCCTGTGTGACCTTGGGCAAGTCACTTAGTTATTCTGTGCCACAATTTCCCCATCTGAAATATGGGGATAATAGCACTTCACTACCTCTCGGAGGATCAATATATTAAAGTGTATGAGATACTCAGATACTATCACAACTGAGGCCATATAAGTCCCTAAATAAATATATGGAAATAAAAAACATGCAAGTTCATTTGTTCAGGAAAACTTAAGAGCTGAGTCAGTGTGGCTTAGGGAGGGTGTAATTCAGAGACAAAATCATAGTGTGTCTGTGGTGCCAGAGAGGTGGCTTGGGCTAAGCTGCCAAGTACAATCCCCACAACCTCCTGGCTACATACTCAGGTGTCTAGCCCACCTTGCCATGGCCACACTGCTATTTTTAGAGCACAAACGCAATCACACCTCTGCACACTGGCCTGCGAGGTAACCTTGATCAAGTCACTTCCTGCTCTATGCCTCAGTTTCCCCATTTGTAAAATTGGGATAATGATTGTGACCTCCTTTGTAAAGTGCCTTGAGATCTGTGGATGCAAAGCACTGCATAAGAGCTATATATTATTAATTATTATTATTATTATAGATAATCACAATAATGAACAGTCCAATGAGCTACTTGAGGATAGTTCTTAGAATGAAGCTCCCGGATGCTAAAAGAAAAATACATGAGATTTTACTGTGTTAGGCTGGCGTTTTCAAAGGAGTTTAAGGTGCTCAGCTCCCACCGATTTCCAATGGGATTTTGCTACCTAAATCCCTGAAACACTTTTGAAACTCCCAATTTGAAATACAGCAGGAGTGGCTTCTCTTTTCCTACCCTAGTAGATGAACAAATAAAAACAACTAAGAAAGTAATGGGCAAAGCTGATATGATGTGCAAGAGGCCAGTATGCTAAGCTATGTTATTACAGAGAAAATGACCTGGCACTGAAAGAATTAAAATAATGTCATTCTTGTTTGTTCTGGCTCGTTTTGCCTATGCCAGTCACCTTGACATTTCTAAAAGAATTTTTCAAGTTTGTAAGTTCAAAAATTATGCAACTTGACAAAACAAAAGGTTGGTGGGGGAATAAAAGATTGATGGAATAAATTTGGAGAGTCATGCAATGCACAAATGGGGGTCTAAAACAAAAGGTGACATCTACAGCTTGCAAAAAGCAAATTCATACGGTAAGACTGCAGTCTGGGAATGATTTGTGTTTAATTTATTGCCACAGCCATGAGATAACCGGACAGACTTCTAGATTAGGAGAAAAAAGTGGGCCAGATCCTCTTCTGATATAAATTGGGATTGTCATAATCATTATCATGGCAAATTGCAAAGCAATGTAGTCTCCTGGTGATGGAGCACTATCTAGATCAATCTCTAGCTATTCCTTAAGGCGATTTTGCTGGATATTCAGTTTATGACCATCACTGGCAATCTTATCGCATCACTGAAGCTTTCGGTGATTGCATGATTGCTGACTGTGCAGCTCCATTCCTAGTAAATGTGCTTTGGAATTGTTATTTTAATTGCAATTCAGGGTAATTTCATTGAAGGCAATGGGACTGCTCGAATTGGGAGCCCGAAGGACTTGCTCCACACGACCTTCTGGGATCCCTCTGAATGGAGTGACAGAGCCAATGCACAAAAATGTCAAGAGAAAAGATTCGAAACTGTTGAAACATTTTGTTTACACATCTCCAAACAGAAAAAAACAACCATTTTGGGGGGTTCAAAACGCCTTTTCATGTAAAAATTTAAGCTAATTAGACTAAAAAAAAGATGGGGAAAAAAGTCAAGCCACACGGAACCTTTCAAAATTAGCCAAGCAAAATGTTTCGAATGATACAAAGCAAAAAACCCATTTTTTAAAAAATAATTTTTTCAGTTTGCAAATAGTTTCAATAATTTGGCTTTTTGTTCTAATTCCAGCCAGGAAAATCTTAAGAACTCTTGGAAACTGTCACAGGACACAACCACTGTTCCCCGCCAAGCTCTAGGCAGTGACTGACCCTTTCCCAGCAACCCCGGCCTGTTGCCAGCTTCCTGGCTTTATCAGTCCTGTCTGTTCCTGCTCAGCTGAACCTGCCTGCAGTCAATTCCCTGCTCCTTGACTCTTCCTAGAAGCGCAGCCTGGGGAGTTAACAGGCCTCCCCGGCCACCTGAAGCCCTTCCAGTCCTGGGTGGGGGTGGACACCCTATCGCAGACACCCTATAGCAGCATAACGCTAGAGCAGTGTAACTGCTAGACAGGGTAAAAGGGACATTAAAGGAGTATCAGATGCCTCCTCTTTACACTGAGCAGTGGCTTAGGCCTGGAAAGGATATTAAATCTTGTGCGTCAGGGCTTAAGCCACTATCTAACTTTTAGAGACCTAATGTGGGGGGGCAGAGACCTAATGTGGGGGGGGTGCTTTCCTCTAAAGCATCTGGTACTGGGTACTTTCAGAGACTGGGCAAGATGGACCTGGGTCTCATCTAATCTGGCAATTCCTTTGTTCCTATCATAATGACAGGTTTCAGAGTAGCAGCCGTGTTAGTCTGTATTCGCAAAAAGAAAAGGAGTACTTGTGGCACCTTAGAGACTAACAAATTTATTAGAGCATAAGCTTTCGTGAGCTACAGCTCACTTCATTGGATGCATTTGTGCATCCGATGAAGTGAGCTGTAGCTCACGAAAGCTTATGCTCTAATAAATTTGTTAGTCTCTAAGGTGCCACAAGTACTCCTTTTCTTTTTGTTCCTATGACTGCTAAATTGTGTTGAAGATCACATGACTCTCCTAATGGTCATGTTCATACATAACCTAACGATCCTAGTCAAGACAGGCCCCTCAGGGCCTCTCCTTTCAATCTTGCTCTTTAGCAATTGCCTCAAAGAGTGGCAATACCTCAGCACAAACACCACCTTATCTTTTTTTGGATCCCCATCCTGCAGTGGGGTCCATGCCAGCTCAGGGCAGTGCCTGCTTGGAGCTCACTGCAGGATCGGGGCCTTCTTGCTTCCACTCCTAACTGGAAATAGACATGGGCAACTTGAGATCTGCTCAGAGCGGGTGAGATTGCCACCCAATGGACTTCTCCAGAGCCATACCAATGCTCATGCGCAAACTACGCGGTGGATAATTTGTCTGTGTAATTGTATGCTTTGCTGTTAAGCATATTGATTCTAAATCAATATGGAGACGCTACATCTAAAAATACAAAATCCCATTAAACTGATTAAATTAAAACTAAATCAATCTTAAATAACTGCATACAACTTAAAATTGTTGAACTAGCATATTGCCTTCAAATAAAATTATTTCATTCAAACAAGACTGTGAGGAGCTATCAAGGAGAGATACCTGGTGTCTCTTTCACAGCATGTGCCTATGTGCAGAGCTTAGACCCCATACAGCCTAATGCTACTGCAGTGTTTTGGGGAAAAGCTGGGCTTGATGATCCCTGGGCTCTCACTCCTCAGGATGGCAGGGAGCTGGCAACATTGGGGTGGCACCAGGCTCAGCTCCTGTGTTCTTAGGATCCCCTCTATTTAACGTGGGGATGCCAGGGGATGCTGTGAAGGCCAAAAGTATAACTGGCTTCAAAAACTAATTAGGTAAGTTCAGGAGAACAGGTCCATCAATGGCTATTAGCCAAGATGGTCAGGGATCCAGTCCCATGCTCTGGGTGTCCCTAAGTCTCTGACTGCCACAAGCTGGGACTGGATGAGAGGGGATGGATCACTTGATAATAGCCCTGTTCTGTTCATTCCCTCTGAAGCATCTGGCATTGCCCACTGTTGGAAGACAGGATACTGGGCTAGCCGGACCATTGGTTTGACCCAGCATGGCCATTCTGATGTTCCTAGGAGAACTGAAGCAGTGTGATGAGGCACCAGAATAGGACTCAGGAGAACTGGGTTCTGGACTGGCTGCCATTGACTTATGTGACACTGGACAAGTCTCTTCCCCTCCCTGAGCTGCTTATTCCCTTTGTTGGTCTTGTCTATTTAAACTGCAAGCTCTTTGGGACAGGGACTGTCTGCCACTATATGTTTGTACAGCGCCTAGCACAATGTAGTCGCAGTCCAGCCTCTAGGCATCACTGTAATACAAAGGACAAATAATAGCCATAAAATTTGGCATTGCCATATGTCACTCCTCAATGACGCAGGCAGTTCTGACGGGAGTCTCCACAGATCTTAGCTGGGAGGGTGATAACCCCAATGGGGGCTTTTATAGGAGTGTGTGTGCAGGGTGGGGGGTGTGTTGGAGATTCCCTAAGGCTATGACAAGGGGGACACTAATTATGTGCAAACACAGATGGGGAGATGGCATTGAAGAGCTGGCAGCAGTGGGGAGAGTTCATTTCGGTCACTCCATTACACATCATCAGTAATGTTGCACAGCTCTGGGGCTAGTCTCGTTTGCCTTTACAGCACACGAATCTCACCACTAGGAGGTGCTGCTGCCAGGGAGAAAATTGTATCCGCGACCAAAGCTCTAAGGATCGGCGATCTGCTTCACACAACATAGAAGATACTGACATTGCAACATGCCCAAGGCATAATTGTGGCTGTGAAAATGCATGAGAACGGTCCCATGGGCCCAAGTCATACCGTTCAGACTGACTCCTCATTTGATTTCAACAGGCATCATGCCTAGATAAGGACAGCAGGTTTTGTTCTGTAGTGTTGACAACTAGAGCATACCAGCAGAGTCCTGTTAGAAGTCAGTGGAGTTACAGGTTTCAGAGTAGCAGCCGTGTTAGTCTGTATTCGCAAAAAGAAAAGGAGTACTTGTGGCACCTTAGAGACTAACAAATTTATTTGAGCATAAGCTTTCGTGAGCTACAGCTCACTTCATCGGATGCATTCAGTGGATTTGAATCGCTAAGGTGCCACAAGTACTCCTTTTCTTTTAGTGGAGTTACAGTGTCTTACACCAGATGAGGATCTGAGCTCTCTAGTTTCAAGTTAAATGAGTGGATTTAACTACTGTATATTTTACATTGATCAATACATATTAAATGCTGAATCCAAAATGTCTGCTAAACCTTTCAGTGAAACCAGCCCTCTGACCTAAACTTTCAAAAGTGACTAGTGATTTGGGGGGCCTAAGCTGAGACACCTGAAAGGCTCCCACCCCAACACACCCAGTTAACAGAATGGAGTGTTAAAGGACCTTTAAGTAGGTGCAAATTACATTCACACTCATTTTAAGGCTCCTTTCCATGAGGAGAGCTGTGTAAAATGGACAATGTAAATGAGAAGTAGATTTCCAGTCTTTGGCAGTCAGGTCCCTTTAAAGTGTCTCTAGCTGGTCATCCAAAAACTGGGGCATCTAACCTCTCTGTTGGCCTTCTTTATCTTCATTGCTTATTTACAATGAATTACAAGTATCCTAAATTGCTTTAGTATTTTAGTATCCTAAATTGCAGTGCAGTGGCAAATTCAATGAGCCACAGAAACTCACAGCCAAAGTTATTGCAATTGCTTTCTTGGGGTGGGGGGGGAGGGAAAAAGACATGAACTTTGACCTTAAAGGATGAAAGTTCCAGCTTGTTGGAATACAGCGAGGACTTTACAAAAAGAAACCGAGGGCCTCATCCAGAGCCCAAATCTGTGAGCGAAAATCAGAACCTGAATCCTTCCTGCACCAGCAGCCATCACTTATGGCATGAATTAGGCTCCGCCCTCTCTAGCTGTCGAGCTGTTGCCAGAAATGGCCACCTTTTGTTTCTGTAACTTTGAGGATAAGTTGTTGGTCTATTGCTCAACCCCAGCCTAGAGGGCCAGAGGACGGCTTTTCATCAGATTCCCTGTCCTTTGACCTGTCTGGCTTGGGAGTCAAAACTCCCACTGGCCTAGCTCTTAGGGGTCATTGGAACACACAAGCCTTCCCACTGCATCAAGGCACAGTTCCCAGGGAAGGAAATAATTGAATGAGAAGGTCTTCATTTACTTCAGTGGGCTTTGGACCAGCCCCAGGCTTGCTGAGAATACACTGTGTGACAAAGTTCCTGCTCTACCTTGGTGGGTCTTGCGCTTATTGGCGGATTTGCTCGCCTTGGAGCTTCATGGCAGCCCTCAGCTTGGCCATTTTTCTGAACCCACAGTCCAGGTCGACTCCTCCTGTGTCTGACCAGGAGGTGGGAGGTTTGGGGGGAACCCAGGCCTGCCCTCTACTCTGGGTCCCAGCCCAGGGCCCTGTGGAATGCAGCTGTCTAGAGAGCCTCCTGGAACAGCTGTGCGACAGCTACAACTCCCTGGGCTACTTCCCCATGGCCTCCTCCCAACACCTTCTTTATCCTCACCACAGGACCTTCCTCCTGGTGTCTGATAATGCTTGTACACCTCACTCCTCCAACAGTCGGCGTTCTCACTCTCAGCTCCTAGTGCCTCTTGCTCCCAGCTCCTCACACACACACCACAAACTGAAGTGAGCTCCTTTTTAAAACCCAGGTGCCCTGATTAGCCTGCCTTAATTGATTCTAGCAGCTTCTTGATTGGCTGCAGGTGTTCTAATTAGTCTGTAGGTCTTAATTGTCTCCAGAAGGTTCCTGATTGTTCTGGAACCTTCCCTGTTACCTTACCCAAGGAAAAGGGACCTACTTAACCTGGGGCTAATATATCTGCCTTCTATTATTCTCCTGTAGCCATCTGGCCTAACCCTGTCACAACTGGGAATAGTGTGCGGCAGCTATAAAACATTGGACGCCTCATTTCACAACCTGGCCTCTCAGAATCAGTACCCACCTGCCCAGATTTTCCAAAGAGCTTTGCTGAACTCCAGTGAAAATCGGGGAGCTGCTGGGTACAAACACTTACCAAACCCGGCCCACAGTGATGGCCTAAACGGGCACTGAGATTTCAAAAGCTAGTCCTGATGGTGGGCTCTGAGGATCTGAAAATCTGGCCCTGAGCATTTTTTTTTTGTTTTTTTAAATCAAGCCATACATGCCTGCCAAGAAATGCAGTAGCAGCTTATTTCAGCCACCCGAGGTAAACTGAAAAGATTTCTTATCTGCCAGGACCTGAGTTCCAGATTGTTTCTCCAGTAACATCGGATCACATCACTGGCTCCTAAAGCACTGTGGCATGCGGTAGTCCCTATATTGCTTCAGTGACGTTATCACCGAGCTCATGGGAAGGGCAGAACTTGCGACTTGCTGATAAGCGAAGGATTTCTCAGCTATTTTGTTCTTTAAGCTATTAAGGACTCTAAGATTAAGTGACTTGCCTGAGGTCAGACAGGAAGTCTGTGGAATAGCAGGAAATTGACCCCCAAACTCCCAGGCTAGTGCTGTCACCGTTGGACCATCCTTCCTCTCTAAAAGGTACTATAGGATAGTAACTGGGACTCAGGAGACCTTGGTTCTATTCAACTCTCTGCCACTGACCTGCAGGGTGATCTTGGGCAATTCACTTTGCCTCTATGTGCCTCAGTTTCCCCATCTGTAAAATGGAAACAATGATCCTGACTGCCTCTGTAAAGTGCTTTCAGATCTAGTGACAAAAAGTGCTTTATAAGAGCTACATATTCTTATTAAATTCTATAGGATTTTTGACAATTGTGTGCCGTGTTGTAGCCATGTTAGTCTCAGGATATGAGAGTGACAAGGTGGGTGAGGTAGTCTAAACTGAATAAATCTGTCCTAACTTTTACTTAGCTTAGACAAGTTGGTTACCTACCCCAGACCTGAAAAAGAGCTTCTGTGATGCTCTAAAGCCTATGTCTTCCACCCTCAGAAATTGGTCCAGTGAAAGATATTACCTCACCCACCTTGTCTCCTAGAGTAATTTCTGTGGAACCCAATTGGTTTCATCTGTATTACATTCCAACGGGCTTGTCCATGAGTGGGGGTGTCTGTCTGGGCAGAGGTATGGGCACAGATGCCTCCTTAGACTCTTCTAGAGGTTTTTGGAATCTCTTTCTTTTGGCAGGCTACCAGATCCCACACCTGATGAGAGAACTACCAGGGAATGCTGCAAATCGGTCCTTGAAGCTCTCTTGCTTCCTTGTCTGATGATCACTCTGTCTACTATCCAAAATCTCTTCCCCATGTTGGTACCTAGAAACAATGATCAAGTCACCACTTAACCATCTCTTGGATAAACCAATAGACTGAGCTCAGTCACCCCGTGTCTCATCCATAAATTGGGGATAATACTCTTCTTCCCGCACCCACTTTGTCTTGGTCTTGTCTACTTATGTCCGTATTTAGCAATTCAAGGCAGGGTTTTGCTCGTCATGTGTCTGTACAGCACCTAGCACAATGGGGCCTTGAATGCAGATGGGTCTTCTAGGCACTACTGTAATACAATGCCAAACAATTGCATAAATTTGGAGAACTAGTATAGCATGCCTATCAGGCAGATGGAGGGCCTTAAGGTTAAAGGACTGAAGAGGCCCCCAGGAAATCTAAGTTCTATTCCTGGCTCTTCCCTAAACTCCTGTATGACCCTGGACAAGTCCCTTAGGCCCAGTTTGGAGCCTAAATACCTTTGTGGATTGGGGCCTCAGTTCCCCATCTGTAAAATAGGAATAATAATAATTCCTCTCTCCCCCTCCTCTGTCTTGTGGATTTTTATGGTAAGATCTCTGTAGCAGGGACTGTCTTCACTATAGATTTCTGCTAGCATAGCTATGTCAGTTAAGGGTATGAAGAAGGGCAATCCCTGACTGACATAAGCCCCTAGTGTAGACGTGCTCCTGCCAGCCAAATTGCCTTTTAACTTGTATAGCTTATTTCACTCAAGGGGATGGAATGAGCCACACCACGAGAGCACTTTGCCAGTGCAATATACCGGGACAGCTAAACTGGCAGAGCCTTCCAAGTGTAGACTTAACTAAACTGGTAGAAAAAACAATTCTATGCAAGCCTCCAGTGTGGACACGGTTATACCAGCATCAAGGTGTTTATACTGCAAATAGTTTAAGAAAGCAAGCTCTGCCATGAGCAACACCCATCCTGGTACAACTCTGTCCACACTAGGGGGTTTGCACTGATTTCAGTAAATCAGTTTTTCTTCCAATTTAATGAAATCAGTGCAAACACTGTTTGTAGACAAGCCCTGAGTGGTTCCAGCAGAATGGAGCCCCAATACTGGTTGGGGCCTTAGGTGCTATTATAATATAAAGGATATAGTAACTTCAGCACAGATAGTGTAGCTTGGCCATGGGTTTAGACAGGGCTGATTTTCCTGGTCACTGTACACGTCAGATGAATTTTTGACACCCTGTGTGGGAGGCGTGTGCACACTTTCTGGTGCTCCAGTGGACATGGTTCCAACCCTCCTTTCTGGAGCATCTGTTTACCTTTGTTTGCCCCGAGACTCAGAGAAAGAAGACATCAGTGTGCTAAATGTGCAGCCCTGACCTCTACGAGATTGACATGCTGCTTTATCTCCTCTGGAATTATGGAGACGCTTTTTGTAGCTCCCCAAACAAAAGCCAACCCAGAGGCTCCAATTTTCACAGCATCATTCATGGCTGAAAGCTGCCAAAGGAGAATAATCACCATGTCCTCTGGCCCTTATTAATTGTGAGCTACTCCAGACAAATGCACCAGGCCATGACACGGATGGCTATGGCTACAATGCACTGGTAGCGTCCTATAAAGTGACATAGCACTTTGCACCAAAGAAGCCCATGAGTTTATTATCATTAAAATGATCATTGGCAAAGGGCAAGTTCCTCTGTACCCATGGGTGCTTTCTGATTAATCCGCTCGAACAGGAAAAGGAGCCAGCCTTTCCTTTCTAATGTGCGGACTCTGCAAAGTCAGACCCAGGGCATTAAAATAATTGCCTCCCACGTGTAAGTGAACAATTAGCATGAGTATGTATCGCAGACTATAGGAGCAGCATGGGACTCAGATACTTCCTGAAAGGAACTGAATACACATCTTTGCAAAGTGTCATTTTCCCCTCAGTGTTACTGTTTGTCCACCTGAATCACATGCAGGCTCCACCAATCACTAAGAGGAAGAGATGGCAGCTGCACTCCGAATCAAGCCAGGAAGCACCCTTCCTCTCTCCACAGGGTATCTGTGCATCACAAGGAGAACATTATTTCCTCAGGGAGGAAGGCTGTGTTTGTCAGGGACCCCGGGGAACTGATGAGGTGTTAATGTAGGGGACTTTCAGTGGCTTCTCTGCCTGAGCTGTAAAATGCCATAGGTTGTGAGAACAGAATTACGGTGGGTGATCCAAAAGCTGGGTAAATACAAATTGGATGCAAAGACCACTACAATGGCAAGAACTGCTGTCCGAACACTGCTCACACCAATCCTACTGCATTCCCTAATTTGTTCTCATGTCATGCTGCCTACTTGTAAACAATATACAGTCGTGATCTCACTCCAAATAATGAAAATTGGCTGAGAGAAGGTGGCCGATCCGAGACGTAGGGATTTCCATTGGGGAGAGTATCAAGATGCCTGGCTGTATGGAGAGGCAAACAGTGGGTTATAGCATGGATTAGAAAATGGGCTCGTTGCAAAGGCAATCGAGAAAACTGTCATCCTCAAGGGAAAAAAATGCAGAATGGTTAAGAGAAATTGATGACAGAGAATGGAGATGTAGTAAATTCACAGCTCGGAGCCAAAAAGGGTCCGTTGTTCAGGAAAGGTTCCTTCTAAGAGAATCCTTTGTGATGTAAGTGTGCTGGTGAAGGCAAACAAAGTGTCAGTGAACGTTGTGTATCCTAGCAGGCCCCTTCTTCAGTATGAACATTTAAGAAAGAAAGACTGTGTTGCGCTTGTAGCTCAATAAAGGAGCTTCTGAGGCCCAACCACAGGCCTTGTCTACATGGCACAGTGATGTGGTGTTACAGGGGTGTGATTTCTAAAGTGAACTAACGGGTTGTGCATTAAGTGGTCTGCTCAGATCCTGCTGGTGTGAACTAAGTTAAAGTGCACTTGGGGACTTTTAGTTCACACCAGCAGGATCTACACGGATGGACTAATGCATGCACAACACATTTGTGTGCTTCAGACATTACACCACCAGAGACCGCATTACTGCTCCATGTAGACAAGCCCTCAGTGACATATATCTGCAGCCACTGACATTAGGGAAATGGATGGGGAGTTAAGGACATACCCATGTGCAGCATTGTGGCTCTGGTGTCTAACTTAATGTGCACAGAATTAATCCTGACAAAGTCAATGAGGACTACTCCTGTGAGTAAGGCAGTTCCTGTGTAAGGGCCATATCCTCAGCTGGTGTCGACTGGAGAAGCAGTGCTGAACTTGACTTACACCAGTTCAGATCTGGGACCTGATCCAAAGCCTGCTAAGTCAATGGGAGTCTGGTGAACATGGAGGCAGTTTCTATGTTCTGAACGAGCTGCATGAAACATTCCTGAGGAGCTCAGATTGTAACAAAAACAAACATAAGCCATGGTCATATTGTAACAGAGTCACATCTGCTGACACGGGGCCCTTAAAATGTAGGGGGCTGAGGGACAGAATCTCAAAGGATCTCACTTTAGGGCCTGAATGAAGAAGCTTCTTTTGGATCCATTCTCATATCTGGTGCATCTCTCTGTTAGATTTGTGGTTTCCTGGACAGCTGTTTGATGGCCCTGGTGTAATGAGTTGGTGACATGTGTGTCTATCAGGCTGTGCAGAGAGGCCAAGGACAGAATCAGCACTGAGACTGGACTGCTCAAGCCTCCCTATATATGAGAGTTTTAGGGCAGGACAGAGGCATGGTGGTGAGATGGTGCTTTTGCTGTTCTGGGCCTGCTCCGGAGCCCATTGAAGTCAGTCGAAAGGCTCCCATTGAGCAGGGTTTGGATGAGGCCCTCTATCCATAAATAGAGGACTTCTGTTTCCATGGCTGTCAGTCTGGCACCTCTCCTGAGCCCTGCATTCACTTTAAAAGGAGGGGAAAAAACCCACCCCTATTATCCGTCTGACTTTTTGGATGCTGTAGGAGCCAATTCCTCCCTCCACTCACCACTCTCACACTCTGCATACATAAAAGAAATGCTCCTATACATGTGCTCTGGGAATTCCAGTCCCAGATGTCTATGTAAATCAAACTGACATGCACTACAGCACTCTCCATGTGGCTGGAGCTGTGCAGTGCTTTGTTAATTCAGTCTGTAAGGGGGACATCATTTAAATGTCAGCTCCCTTGAAAAGAAGCATATTGCCGCCGAGGGTGCAGGGCTGCTATCCCTCCGTCAGCTTAAAAAGCACATAAATCAGAATGCGCCTGCTAGCAAAAAATAACAAACCCGACTCTGCGCTGGTGTCGATACCAGATCTTGCACACTCAAAACTCCCATTTAATCTAAAGGAGCAAGGGCCACAGGGCTAGGACATTGATTGTTGAAATGTAATCAACTTATGGCTGAAAAATTATTGTTGTTGTTTGTTCCACAGCTCTTTACATAAGAACATAAGAGTGGCCATATTGGGTCAGACCAATGGTCCATCCAGGCCCAGTATCCTGTCTTCTGACAGTGGCCAATGCCAGGTGCTTTAGAGGGAATTAACAGAACAGAAAGAAAAGGAGTACTTTTGGCACCTTAGAGACTAACAAATTTATTAGAGCATAAGCTTTCGTGAGCTACAGCTCACTTCTGCTCTAATAAATTTGTTAGTCTCTAAGGTGCCACAAGTACTCCTTTTCTTTTTGCAAATACAGACTAACACGGCTGCTACTCTGAAACTTAACAGAACAGGTAATCGTCAAGTGATTAAAAGCCCCAGGCACGGACCTATTGTGTTAGGCATTATGCAGACACAGAATGAAAAAACAATGCCTGCCCCAAAGTGTTTACCGGCTAAGTAAAAATTATGCCTGTGTGTGTTTCCTTTCTTTCTTTCGATTCTATTCTATAGTGGTTCTTATACCAGGCTCATCACCATAAGCATCTGAGCACCTTCTAGAAGTGCATTGAGTGACATGATTAACATCTGTTATGTTTGTTCTCTCATCCTCTCCCCAGGGTTTTGTTTTGGATTTTTTTTTTATTCTCTCTCTGTTTCCCACATGTTGCTCTATGTTTATGCCAGAGAAGGCAAGGTCAAATAAATGCCCCTTGTAATTGGGGCATAAGGTGGTGAGATCTGGTCCTTACTTCCTGGGAGAGTTTATTCCACAGTCTTGGATTGGTGGTCCCCAGGATCTTATTGTCTCCTGCATGGCAATGGCATTATTTTGGGGATAGGCTTGTCCTGGTTGTAGTGCCATTGACTTCCGTGGAGCTATGAGCATTTACACGGGCGCATGAAGTGTATGAAGTTAAGTAGGTGGGTAAGTCTTTGCAGGACTGGGGCCTTCTTGATGAATAGTTGAAAGCGACTGGTTCACGAACTAACCACTCCCTGGAAAGCATTTGTCAGAACGATCTGACAAATAATTACGAACAATGAGCATGCTCGCAAAAGACAGAGCTTGGGCGGCAATGATTCAGAAACCAAAAATGGGGCGAAATTTTTAAGAAAATATTATTGGCAACACGGAGTCCAACCAGCTCCAACATTCTCTATCAGGAAAAAACTCACAAGAATAAATGATTTGTCCGAACCAGCCAGTTTGCATAAGAAAAACCTCAGCATTAGAAAACGAAAGCCCTGAAATGGAGAAATGCAAATCTATGGGCTGATATAACCACTGGGGCAAGATAGTCAGCTAAGAGTCGAACACTGGCAAAGAAGCCTTTCCCCCAATATGCTCCCTGGTAAAATAGCTCAGATTTACTGCTGTCCTCCTGTAGGGCTCATGGTGACGTTCGAGGGAACTTGAGTCAGCCAAAACCCCAAAGTAATATTTAAACTGCTCTGAGGGCAGGAGTCAAGGAGGCTTGCATTGCATGATGCAAAATGCAGCTTTGTGAATGAGATCATTGCCTAACTACCTGGTTTTGATTCACAGAGGGTCACAGGAATAGTTTTTCCTATTTCAGCGTTCACGCTCCTTAACTCAAACTGAAGCTTGGTCAAACTCTCAGCAGTTCAGCTGGTTCCCCTTCAATGGGGCTATTCCAGTTCACTCCAGCTGAGGATCTAGCCCTTAAAGGTCCTTTTCTGTGTGTGTTTTGTTAACTTCTGAGACTGGGTGGGCAGAGTAAGAATGAGAAAGCCCAGACCACCTTAAAATGTTTGCCTTGTTTATGGCAGGCACATGTGAGATGCTTTTGTCTCTTTTCATTCTGAAAGCTTTAAGTGTAAAGACTTTTTATTTGAAGAAATCCTTACTGCTTAGGTAGGTGCTGTTTGCCCATGTGAATGGGAGCCAATGGACAAGATGTACAGTCCTTTGCTTTAAAATAGCTCCTTACTTTTTATTCCACCCCTTGCACACAGCCCCAAGCCCCAGGGCCTTTCAGATTCATTTGCAGGTAAACACACTGTGCAGGCGGCAAACCTATAACCAGCTAGAGTTGTCCCAGCTGTGCCCCATAGCATGCGTCCAAACGCCAAGCCTGCTTAGGAATGTTTGCTGTCACCACCGGCTGTGGGCAGCAAATATTTTCCATCGTGTACCAAGTAAAAGGTCTCATAGTATATTCTACAGAGATCACTGACAGCCTGGCTATATAGCCTTCTTGTTCCAATGCTTCAGAGACACCTACTCTAAGAACTGTGGAGACAAGATGGAAGGGATTTAAAGAGTTCTGGTTAGTTTTGTTCCACTTTGGCCGTTTAATGGTTCTGTTCAACATGCAATCGAATTCCCTGAGTTCATCTCATGCCCGTATTTCTTGGTTTCCATACAGATCTGGCTCTACCACGCAGGAAGAACAGGCTGTCCCTTGGCTAGCAAACTATTAGAGGCTGTGTAATACTCAGTCACTTTTTATTGTGTAACTTGGCCTGTAGCAGGACAGACGTCTTCCGTTTTGCCCAGGACACTAAAATCTGCTTTCAGGAGATCCACAGAGGAGGTGTAGTTCAGGACCTAGCAGAGTCGGGAGCTAACAGGCAAAACTGTAATAACTTCTTGTGTGTCCAGCTCTCTCTGCACTCACTTCCCCTGAGTTAATTCTGAGTCCATCTTGTGTTTTGTGAATGAAGGGATGCAGCTTTAAATAAAAACATCTTTAAAGAGGCAAATCTAATTTACATCTTCTAGTTAAAACTGAGAGATAACGGAGTCCTGGCCCACAATAGTAATCGTAATAAATAATAATTAACAACCTGCCCATCCCTGCCCAGGAGAGGTGCCTAGCAGAGGAAGGGAAGCTACACTTGCCCCTCTATGGTTTGCTGGAAAAACCTCTGTACACCACAGGCCCCGCTCCTCCTCTGGTGTAAAGCAGCATAGCTTTATGGATTTAGTCCAGCTGAGGATCAGGCCCATTTAGTCTTGCTCTTGGTTAAGAGGAAGGGTTAAATTCATCCCTCCATTTAACTCCTCTGGTTTCAGTGGAGTTACATCAAGGATGAAGTTGGCCCAAATGGTGTAACCCCAGAAAAACAGGTCCTGATTCTGCAAGATGCTGACCATTTCCTGGGTGGAGCTGAGTGTACCAGCTTCCATTGATGTCACTGAGCACTGAGAGGGCTAAGCACCTGGCCCCTTACAGGACTGGGTACTGAAATTGACCTATCAAGAAAATCGCATAAAACAAAGTTTGTGAATAGAACTGATGGAAAAATTTTCAGACTAGACATTTTTTCACTGGAAAATCCAATGTTGTCCACATCCAAACTTTCTGCATGACTGTGTAGCTTTTGATGACATTTTGTTTTGCAAATATTGTGGGAAAAAAGCATTTTTAAAGCATAGGAAAAGAGCATTATTGAAACAGAACATTTCAATTTTTCATTTTGAAGCAACTTTTCATTTGGAAATTTATTTTAATTATAATATATTCTAAAATTTAAAAAGTCAAACCTGGAACAAAACATTTTGATTTTAACAAAATGGAACATTTTGATTGTCCAGAAATTATTATTATTTTCCAATTTCTTTTTGTGGTAAATTTCAAAATTTTGATTTGTCGTCCCAAATTGGGACAAAACAAATGTTTGGAAATCCTGTTTTCTGGCCAGCTCTGCTTGTGAACTTATTTATAGTATCCCACACATTAGGACCAACACTCATGTTTGCGCAGCGATGCACTTATAGGTGGACAGTGATGCTGAGAAGCACATAATTTGGGATTTAGATCTGCTCTAGGAATCATTTTTGGGAAGTTCTCTGGCCTGTACTGTACAGAAGGTCAGAGTAGATGATCACAATGGTCCCTTCTGGTCTTGGAATCTATGACTGATCCATTGTCCATTGACCTCGATGGAAAGATTTCCATTGACCTTGGTGAACACTGAAATGCACCCTTCTTGCAGTAACCTTTCACTTTCTTCTAATTTCCTCCGGATTTTACATTTACTGTACAAATTATTTTTGATTTTTTCATCACTAATATTTTGGCTGAGAAATGGCTTTTCAAATAAGACAAACATTTTTTGGGGAAAAAAATTGTGTTGTTGAAATTTTCCACTTTTCAACAATCCAATGTGTGAGTAAACATTTCATGTTTGTTTGTTTAGAAGGGGAAAGGGGGAGTTCTCAGAAACTCCCCACAATTTTCAGTTCATTTGAAATGTTCTAGGGAAAAGAATTCCCAGTAACAAAGCTCTTCTTAGAGAAACACAACTGGTAAATTTCCTACAGTAATGCATTATGGTAAAAATGTGTTTTGAAATATTCCAAGTTTAATCTACATCCACGCATACGGTGCTCATGTTTCAAATGTTGGAAGAGCCTGCTTGGCATGCAATGGAATGAGATGCTCCCGCGCATAAGAACACAAGATTTGCCACATCACAGTGGAACAATCGAGTTGAATCAAGTGTGCTCTCCACTTTCCAGCATTGACTTACATCTGGTGCTTCAAAGCAGTAGTTCTCAAACCATGGTCCATGAGCCACTGGGGATAATAGCACTTCTAAGGGGTGTGAGGAGCAGCTTTTGTCCCATGGGGGCAGTTTCTGTCAATCCTCAAGTGGTGCCATTTCCTGTTAATTGTAGCCCATTCAGGCATCTTTGAGGGCTTGCAGAGCTGGAGTAATTTTGTATCCAACTAAAACCCACCATGTACCGCTCTGCACCCTGTGCAGCTCCATATCCATCTTCAGGTACATCTGCTCGCCAGCTGGAGGAATAATATCTAGCCCAGGTAGACGTACACGAACTCTAGAGTCGACTGAAAAATAGCACTGTAGCTGCAGTGGTGAGGGTGGTGGGCTGCCGAGTAAATACCTTGGGTTCCAGGCGGGATTGTACTTGGGTGGCTAGCAGAGACGACCCGGGCCTGCTGATCATGGGCAGAGTGAGGGCAACCGGCTTCAGCAGTGTCACTGAGCAAACTCAGTCCAAGCCAAACAGCAAGTCGGGGGGCATGTGACCCCGCATGCCTCCCTCCCCCAGCGCGTTGCCTCTGCAAATTACATCTCTGGCATAGGTGTACCCAGCGTCTGGTTTGTTTTCAGTGTAAATTCAAGCAGGGTCAAATCTGAGGAGGCCGCCAACACTGGGAGGATGGCAAACTCGCTGAAGGACGGAACTTAGTTGTTAAATAACATGGAAAAATCAGAGCACTGGGGAAATGTAGGCAACAAAAGGAGATTTGGCACCAATAGATGGAAGAGGACAAAGTATCACAGATTCCAAAGTAGGGGGAGGTAACCAATTGGCCAGCTCATCTTCCATTACAGTGAGGTTATTTTCACCCTAATACTGTCTTGGTACTACCTTTGCCTGTAGCCAGGCACTCTGGTTGCGGCAGGGAAGGAACGTGGGATCTGGCAACTGAGAGGGAAAGTGTTCATGAGAAAATAGCTGACTCAAGAAATTGTTTGCAGCATGGAACAGCTGGAGAATTACTGCTTCAGTGAAAGGTAAAGAATGCCCCCCCCCCGACTCCTGCTCCGACCCAGGGGAAGGTTAAGGTATGTCTGCATTAGAGCTACTTGGAAATTATCCATCCAAATGATTTTTTTACGTGAAAAATGGCTGTTTTGTCTAAAAGGCCATTGTCAATTACATTTTTTAGATATTCATTAAAAAACCCCAGCATGTTTCAGCCTTTGGGAGCTGAAAACGAAACATTTTGGGACACGTTTCTGTTTCCAGCAACTGCAAACAAAACAATTAGTGGACTGGTGAAAAAAAAACTATTCTCTTCACCCCCCACCCCGACATCTTTCTGCTTTTGGTTGCTGAAAACCAAAAGTGTCTGTAGCCCATTCCAGGACTCAAAACAAGTTTGTGGAGGCTTTGTTACCCAGCTAAACTTGGAAACACCAAGCGCTTCTCTCGGCATCGTCTGTGGTTGCTCTTTATTTGCCTTAGTAAGGGGGTTGAGTCAATGGAGCGTCCTACGTCACACCAGCAGTGGCCCCTTAATTTTAACACTTTTAAATGCTTTAATATATATAAAATGGCAGCATGCCACAGCCACTTTGATGAATACGTTAACTTTATATTTTTAATACCAAATCTTTTGTTCCGGCCCTCATCCCAGCCGCCTGTACATCTTGTTTAAATGTGGTAGTTGAGAGTACTTATAGAAGGAGATCATGTGAGCCTCAGTAAACAACCAACAGATGCCACGTATTTATTTTGTTGTAGAGCCTTTTCATAATTTTTCATAAGTCACAATGGCTGTTTTGCTTATAGACTCCTCAGAGGGGCCTTTATTCTGTTCCGGCTTCCTAAATCACAGTAGGCAACTGTTATCGGCAGCCAGTTGAATGATACAAGAGCCAAATTGAGATAAGAATGGGCCAGACCCTCAGCTGGTGTGATAGCTCCACTGACTTCAAAGGATCCAGACCCACTGAAACCAGCTGAAAGGTCGGTTCATGATGTTGGTATTGTTCATCTATTATAATAGCCTAGGAAACAGTCCATTCATATGAAGCACGAGATCCAAGTTGCTTTTCTAGATCTTAATGGTAAATCCTCTTGTAGGAGCCAATGACAACAATGGGCAAACCCTGGAATTCCCTCCCCAGGCAGTGGGGCTCTCTACTGCGATGTGTACTGTGCTCCTGCTCTGCAGAGGGCAGTGGGGTGGGTCTGCATAGGCAGCTGCTCCTCTGCCAGTGCTTATGGCAGAAATGGGGGGCAGCCAACGGGATCCCACCTGTCGAATGAGCTGATGACCGGCTACGCTCCCCAGGCATAAGCATTATGGGTCAGATCCTTAGTTGGTGTAAATTGTGGGGCCCCCATTGAAGTCAAAGGGTGACAAAGGGTAAAATGGCTGGAGTGGTGTAAAGGAGCCCCGTATCCATCTGGAGAAGGATTTCATCAGTGCAGACACTGCAGAAGAGACACGTCGTGCTCCGGCCTAGGGGGTGTGCTGGGGCTGGGAGAGATGGGACTGACGCACGTAGCACTGAATGGGATTCCAGACAGTGCTGCACCTGGGGAGACTGCTGTATCTTAGACAGGCCTTCAGGGCTCTCCTAGCTATGCCAGGGGCTGGTCCAGCCCCCAGAATAGCCCTGGATTAGGACTGCACAAAGGTGGCATAAAGCCACCTTGATCCCCACTTCTCCCTGGGCTGCGAGTGCTGGGCACCTCTGAGTGGCACGGCACAGAATCTCAGCCACTGCATCTAATGAGTCCAGGGGAAATGATTGACCCACTGTTTATCCCCACGTTGTGATCATAAATGAAGATGGTAAGAAGCACTGATCGCTGCAGGGTCTCCCCTAGGCATTTCTCCCCAGGTTGCTACATGGCTGTTTATCATTCAGTTTATTACAGCCGGTCAACAATTTTCATGCAAAAAGTATGTTTTGTCAAACTGGGGCTTTTTCTCTCAAAAAGAGACTAAAAACTGCAGCGGTGGTGGCACAGGAGAACCACCCGTGACCAGAGAATGAACCTAGGCTCTTGGACAGGATTGTAGTCAGGCAACTGGCCTGCTATCCCAAATGTGCTATCCTGCTGGGAATTAATTACACCTTCAGCTGCAGGGTAAACGTACCCTAAGAGACTTGCCCAAGGTGATGCAGGAAACCTGTGGCAGAGCACATAATTCACCTCAGGTCTAACCACCGAGTCATCCTTCCTTTCAAAGGTATTGAGGCACCAAAGTCCCATTGATGTCAATGGGAGTTAGGTGCCTAAATACTGTTGAGGATCTAAATGTTAGGGCTTCAATGGGTTTTGGATCAGACCTTTATAGAGTCCACCTCCCTTCCTCCCTCAGCCCCCAAAAGTTTCTTATCACACATGCAATATATCCAGACAGGCAGCAGGACACAGTTGGCGCGTCTTTACTTTGTATATTCATGTAACTCAGGCACCTCCAATTGTTCTGGTGCCTTATTTTACCCTGTAGTGTCAGCACTGAATCCTGCAGTTCATTCAGTTCGCTGCTGCTATGGGACTGCCAATAATTACAGAGGGGAAGAACATTATAGTAGTGCTTGGAACAGTGACTACAGCTAAAATAATGATACCTGCTGGTATTTATGCTGTTATGGTATGTTTGTGGTCACTTAAGAAAAGGGCCCACGTGAACTGGAAATTTACTTAAAATCCATAATAAAACATAAAAATACAGTGTCTTAGAAGCAGCATCACTTAAGGATTTCCAAGGGGAAGCAGGCTTAGTCTGAATGATTTTGCTTTTGCCATTCCTTCAGCAACAATACGTACACACATAGGACCAGATCCTCAACCCTGTTCATTCTGCTATATGCTGCTCAAAGCAGACTTCATGCTCCACCGAAGCTTCACCTCCCTGTTTTTCACTGAAATTTAAAATGTCAATGAAAATGTCTATTGAAATTCCAAACTCCAAAATAGTTTGACCAGTTCTAGCCCCTTGTGACTTAGCTGACCAATCACACCACTTAGCTTTTGCAGGCACACTAGTGAACAGTTTTCAAGCACTATTGTTTGTGCAAAACATCTGTTGTGCAACGTTGAATACTCAGCAAATTTGCAAAAAGTGGAATCGGTTTGTGGACAATTCCTCAGTCGGAAAAAGGGCTAAATTCGTTAACATTGTGAATTGTTTGCTCAACGCAAGTTGTGCTGCATAATTAATTGGATATTTCGGAGCACGTAGCAATTTTCACACGCAAGTGACAACATATATGTTTATTACATGATCATATTTCCACATATGTGCATTTGGTTAAAAAAAGCATAGCTGTAAAAATGTTATTTTTTTCTCCCTTGTGCATTATGTCAAATGGAATTGAAAGTGTTGTTCTCTAAAAAGTGACTCCATAAAAATGCTACAATGGTGTTTCATGCTGATGTCTCTCCATGACTTTTAGCTCAAAATTGCTCTAGTTTACATAGGAAAAAAACAGTTTTGTAATCCCCATAAATTCAATTTGGACTCTCAACCTCAGGCTGGGTTCTTTCCTCCTTATACCTCATCCAGTCCAATCCTACCTTTTGCAATGCCATTGTTTTCACATTATGCCCCACAAAGATACCGGTACAACCCCACCAAGGGCCTAACTTGACCTGCAGATTCTTCATTACTGGCGCTGAAGCATGAAAGGTAATGGGGGGAGAAAGGGGGAAGAAAACTAGGTAGCCTTTTATATCCCATGCTGAGTATGCAGATCTCTGGCAGTTAGCAAGCCAGCTTTGTCTTATGAGCAGCGCCTATTTAATATGGCATCACTGAGAAACAATAAACATGAAATTGCCCCATTTGGACTGTCACTTTTCAGAGTAGAACCACCTTTTAAGGGATTAGGGGAGGTTTCCTCCTGCATAACTGATTAATCAGTGACATTGCCCTTGGCTCTGTCTTCCTTTTAGGCCCCAATCTTGCAGCTAACTTTGTGGGAGGCAAGCACACATCTGCCCCCAGATCTAGTCAGGGACATTATTGGAGCCTTAGTCAGCTGCGAAGGAATGAAAGTTGCCCCACACCTTGAAGATAACTGCTGGCAGTGCCGGCTCCCTGTTGTTCCTAGCAAGGATTTTCAAACAGCCGCTGTTTTAGAAACCACACTCCACAATGTCATCCATATTTTAAGACCGGGGATGAAATCCTGGTCCCACTGGAGTAAATGGTATAGAACACCTATTGACTTCAGTGGGGCCAGGATCCCCTCCCCACTCCCCCGTCTCGAATACACACAAGGCCTAGGACATGGTCAGACATGACTCTGGAAGTTTCCTATGTGAATATCCAGCTGGAGTAGCTATTTCCAAAGAAGCTGATTGATCTTTACATTAACACTGAGTCTTCAGCTCGCCTGGGAGACACCACCTTCTATATAAGAAAATGTACAATGCTGGGCATCCACTACAAAGCACCTGAGCTAGAGAGAGGGGCTTGAAGATAAAGAAGTGTTAGGCCCATCTTTATGCCTCCTGTGTGTAGGTTCCCTGGAGGGGTGGTAGTGGGGAGCGAGTGCAGGGATATATCTACCTATAGGTCTAATCTGCCTCCCAATACTGAGGAGCTTGGAAGGCTGGGGCATCTAGTGAATGGGCTATTTATGGGAGTCATTTCAGGCCCCATATGTAAATCCATGGTAGAGATCATCCTTGAATCGAGGGAGCGTTGACCAACCATAGCACCTCCTGGCACCCACAGTTGTGTCAGACCCCCACCCTTTCCAACCCAAGTCAGGCTCATGAGAACCATCATATAAACCCTTCATGTGAGTGGGAAATTCATGATAATGCTAAAAGAGTGTGGCCTGTGTTCTCTATGGCTATTGCAGGGGCAACCCAGGTGAGGTGGCAACCAGCAGGAAAGCCACATGTATTAAGGAAATTAACTGTCCTTGCGCTCTTGATAAAGTATTTAAATTATAAAATTTTTGCGTACACCAGACTCTTGATTTCTTGGCCTCGTTAAAGCCTCAGAAAATATTTTCACGAATTATGAAGCCCCATTAAATGTTGAATCTAATTAGGAGCGACTTGGCTGTGGAGTTCTTCAAATAGTTAAGTAAATATTATACAATCTAATTGTAGTAATTCCCTTATGGTGCCACTGTCAGGAATCTTACTTATTGCCAGGGTAATTCCACAGATATGGGAAAAATTCTACCCACCACAGAGTGTTGGGTATTGCAATAGTTTCTGCTTTGAATCGATGAGAGCTGTAAGTGGCCAGGTAAAGTTATTTTCTGACATACCTCTCGGAAATAAGCATGTATTTCAGGAATTGCACGAACATTTATTTGAAAAACAGTCCTGAAATATTGAGTCATCTATCAGAAATGAAGATCACAGTTGTAATTAAGGCACTGGACTGTGAATTGGGAGAACTGGTTCAGGTCTCTCTCTGCCACAAACTTTCTATGTGGCCTTGGTCAAGGCATTGAATATCTCTCTCCCTCAGTTCCTTATCTGTGCAGTGGGGATAATACTTTCTTCATCGGTCTTGTCTATTTATATGAGAAGCTCTTTGGGACAGAGACTGTCTTTTACTATGGGTATGTACAGGGCCTTGCACCATAGGACCCTTTCACTAGGGGTCTTTTAGTGTGATTGTAATGTGAATAGCGAGTCATAAAAATAACAATAATATTACTGATTGTGGCAGGTTTATATGGCATCCAAAATAGCTCCATTTCAGCTTTCTGGGCCAAATCCTGCCCTGATTTGCATGCTATGCAGCGCCATTGTAGCAAAATCTCTGTATTGTAGCAACATAAGCTACAGAGATGTACAAACCATTCTGCATTTCCCAGGAAACCAGCACCACTGGGTTTTTGCCAGCCAACATCAAAACTACCAGCTTTGCTATACTTACAAACGTCAGGTATCTTTCAGCTCTGATAGACTAGCAATGGGAACCTTCTACCTTTGGAAATTGAGGCTCAGCACCCTAATAGATATATATATACGTATTTAAAGTAGTACAACTTTGAATATAAACAAGGGCTAAGATTCTTGCCCTTGCTCCAATCCCTGCATGCTGGGTAATAGGCCGGAGTGACATAAAGGGGATCTGAAAGTGCAGGATCTGGCTGGGGCAGAAATCTTCTGGAGCAGGCACTGAGGAAGACAGTGACAGGCTGTCTCCTGAGGACCACCTTGCAAGCCCTGGAATAGGGTATGACAGGGGCAGGGCTTGTGTCTGTCTGTCTATCTAAAGTTATGTGTACATGCAGGGCTTAAATTCAGCTGGAGCTGTCCAGAACAGAGCTCTGATAAATATTTCCACCCTCTTTGGAGTTTTTATAGCATGTTGTGTGTGTGGGGAGAGGTGCATGTGGAGGGCTCTGGGAAATACTCTATGGGAATTTAAGTCCTGTGTATATATAAAACTAGTGAAGCAGGGTGCTGTTATATGAGAGAATTGCTGCCATTGTTAATCAGATTTATGACACTACAGCTTGATTACTTCCTCAAATCCCCAGATAAGTCGATTCATGCATAATTTTAATACTTTACTAGATGAACGTCTCAATTGATCCTGACAATGACGACTACAACACTGTACAAGAATACAATGATGCCTTCCTCATCTACTTGTTTAATGATGTTCTTTTGTCCTCATTCCCTGCTTCCTCTCATTATTAAAATACCATACTACTTACTGGCAAATAATTTATTTCTATTGCTATGATGAGATAGCAAATTCTTCTGTACAAGAAACATTTATTTTGAAATTATTCAACACCAGTGCAATTGGGAGCTTTCTTTATCTTGGATTAATTATTATAATTACTGGCAGAAGGAAGTTAACTACTTTGTATGTTGTGAAGAAAAAGGCAAGAAAAAGGTTTGTTTCCCCTCTAAAACAAACCTAAATGAATCCAATGTATTAGGCTTTGCAACTAGACAAGTCCCATCACCAGTTTATTTAGGGATGGGCATAACATTTTGGATAATGTGACGGATGCCTGAGCACTATGTCAACCATTAAAGAAAATCTTTTGTAGCGTTTGAAAAAACGATATTAACTAAAAATGTAATTTTTTATAACAATATTGGCTTACATTCATGCCTTGGGTTATAAAACAAAGAAAACAAACAAACAAAGCCACTCAATGAATCAAAATTAACAAACAAAATCCACCTTTCCTGGGTAGACACAGTTTACAGGGTTAACTTTGGAGCGCCCCGGTGCAATCCAAGATGTGTGTGTCTCTGTCTTTTACACACACACACAGAGGAGCAAAATATGACTATATGCCCTCAGATGCTGGGTGGTATGAATTGTGTAATGCTAACAAGTTTTCAGTGTTGCTAGCTAAGAGAAAATATGAAGATTTTTTAGAATAGCACAGGGTTTTAAAATGTCATTACTACAACTGGCTTTCTTGTTACAGGAAAGATGGGTGCTCCTATAATGACTTATAATGCAAATAAAAATGAAAATTAAATTTAAATTAAATATTAGTTAAAAATTAAAGAGGAGAAATCGTTTCTCAGCAACCAACTAAATACATTTAAATAAAGCAATGTCAAGTTGTGTATACACTGCCCCAATATTTCACTTTTATTTTCGTAAGATGTGTGTAATAAAGGGTCTTCCAATGCAAGAATAGATGACACTTTTTTTAAACTGATATTAATTTTAACAGGTTTCTTTAAGCTGCCACTATAAATGCTGCTCTTGTAGAATAAATTATAAGGAAGTGGAAGATGAACAAAGGAATATATCTCTCAAAGAAGCAGAAACACCCTTTGCTTCATCTGAAGAATTTATGCTGGTTCAAGAAGAGGTTTGTTTTTCAGTTCCCGGGATTTCTTTGCTCTTTCCTCCATAGGACAATTTTTCTCCCCTTCAAGTCTGAAAAATCAGACTTCATATGGGCTAGATTCTCTCATTCTTACATTGCATACTACCTTACTGCTTGAGTAGCCATACCAAAATCAGTAGGACTAAGGAGTAAGGTATTACTCAGTGAGAGTTAGCGTTGAAGAACCTGGCCTTCAAAACCAAGGGCCATATTTTCAGCACATTCAAACCAGCCTACATTTTAATGTACCCACTTTTATGCATTCAAACCACTGTGCTCCCAAATGTGGCATGCATAGCCTGCATTTACAAACTCACATAGAGGTAAGAAATGCTGTTTCTACATAGAGAGAGATAGATACGTCATGCTCATTGCTGTAGTATCTGGGTGCCTTAGTGCCTGATGGATGCATCTGGACAACTCTTTGTGTGTGCAAAGTGGGAAAGATTTAATTATCCATATGCTTGCAAAACCAGTTGCACATACAATGGTGAACACAAGATAACAGAAACCATGGTGAAAGTGTGACCTCAAATTTCCAAGGTAGGGGGTGAGCAGGTCCTAAATCTTTCCCAATCCCAACTCATGCAGCCAGTGTCTAGCCTCTGTCTGGCATATACAATAGCTGTTCAGCCCTTAAACTGGGTTCTCCTTTAGTTAGGGCAAAATCCAGTCACATAAAGAAATCTAGGTTTGATTAATAGTGATTTTTCGTGACCTGAAATGTTATCCATCTTACTCATTAGTGAGTCAGCTCCCCTGCAAGCCAGAAATGTTTTCTCTCTTTCAATAGTAAACAGACATAATAAGAAACAAAGTCTACCTCTCTTTCTGCCCTTTCAGTGCTTGTGATTGGGCTCTGTAAAGTGCCTGGGGATGACATGAGACATTGTAGATTAGGCCCTGATTCTGAAAAGATTTAAACGTGCTTAACTTTATGCACTGTGGGGGATGACAAGAGACACTGTAGATTTAGGCCCCAATCCTGCAAAGACTTAAGACTTTGCAGGATCAAGGCCTAAATCTACATCTCTTGTCATCTCTGTTTGTTTTGCCTGCCTTCCAGACTTTGCTGGGAATACACATCCTGTACTCATCGTGATGGAGAAATAAAAGGGAATTTAATTCCAAATCCTCAAAGGTATTTAAGTGCCTAATTCCCACTGGAACCTGTCAGGAGGTAGGCCTTAGTTCCAAACCACTCTTGGTGAGGAGTGCAGTGTAACTGTGTCCAGAAGTCAATTTGTCTTTCCAGCACATCAAAGCCATCAAAAAGTTTTATCATTTAACTGATCTCCCTATCTAGGCCCTGATTCCGTGAGCAAAAGTTTAACTTTATCCTCTGACACCCTTCTTCAAGAAAGCCTCCCAATTCAGGACAGCCAGTAAACATCTGCTTAAGTAGGCTGCCAAATTAGGGGGCCCAACGTTCTTATATGGCCCCATCTCCAAGCTGAAAAACTGATGGCACAATATGGCCCAAAGTATTTTTAAAATAACTGATTTCAGCCCTTTCTTTGTTTCTCTCAGTTAAATTAGGGTCCATTGTTTAAGGCACAAAATTGTCTATTTGTAATGATTGGCCTATTTTATTTCAGAGGTTTCTAATTATATTTTGGTACAGCTTCCTGTTTGTCCTTCTTTACATTCAGAGAGTGTGTAAAACAGTAGCACTTTAGCTCTACCTTGTATAGTTACAATGATTCAACCCTCCCTGGTATGGGTGAGGTTATACCTGTATAAAGATGCTTTATGTCAGTACAGCTATTCCCATATGGTAAGGGAAATAAGCCACACTGGTATGTCACCTTTATACAGTAACTCCTCGCTTAACGTTGTAGTTCTGTTCCTGAAAAATGCAACTTTTAAGTGAAAGGATGTTAAGCGAATCCAATTTCCCCATAAGAATTAATGTAAATGGAGGGAGGGGTTAAGTTCCAGGGAAATTTTTTTCACCAGACAAAAGATTATATTTTATATATATATATATATATATACACACACACACACACACACACATACACACAGAGTATACGTTTTAAACAAACAATTTAACACTGGTACACAGCGATGATTATTGTGAAGCTTGGTTGAAGTGGTGAAGTCAGAGGTTGGGATATTTCCCAGGGGATGCCTTACTGCTAAATGATGAACTAGCAATCAGCTGAGTCTTCAAGGGTTAACCCATTGTTGTTAATGTAGCCTCACACTCCACAAGGCAGCATGAATGGAGTGAGGGGAGACAGCATGGCAGACAGAGACAGAGACACACACCCTGTGTGTGTGAGAGAGAGATGCACAAGGCCACTTTAAGGATGCTGAGCCCACTCTAAGCCTTTTCAAGTAGATGAGCAAGTTGAGACAGAAGCTGCTGCGAGGAACCTCCCTCCGTCCTGAGCCCTGTTGTGCCCCCCCCCATGGAAATGGGGTAAGCGGGGTGCAGGAGCAGGGGGGGAGGGAGACACCCTGACATTAGCCCCTCACAGCATGCAGGAGCAGCTCCAAGGCAGAGGGCATGAGCAGCACATGGCAGTGTGGGGAGGGACAGCTGAACTGCTGGCAATTGATAGCCTACTGGGCGGCTATCGTACAGGGAACTTAGGGGAGCGGGGAGCTGACGGGTTGGCTGCCGGCCCACCCTGGTTCCAACCACCACCAGCGCGCTGCAATGGGCTGCTCTTTCTGCAAGCAGTGGACAAAGCAGGCAGCTGCCAAATGAGGTTATAAGGGAGCATTGCACAACTTTAAACGAGCATATTCCCTAATTTGATCAGCAACGTAACAACGAAACAATGTTAACTGGGACCACTTTAAGTGAGGAGTTACTGTATTGGTACAACTTTATCCACGCTAGGGACTGTATCCGGGGTAACTATTATGGTAAAAAAAATCACCCCCCAATTTATACTGGTACAAAACCAATATGTAGACAGGACTACGAGGCTGATGTATTGAACACAAAGGGATTAGCTTGAGAGACTGGGGGCAAGGCTTAATTTGTAATGAAAGAGTGCCAGGGCTCAAGCAATTTTTTTACATTCATAACTGATGCAGGCAGCCCAGAGGTGCCGGGACTATGAACGGCCAAACCTAGAGGTGCCAGGACTATGAACGGCCAAGCCTAGAGGTGCTGGGGCTCAGGGCTGGCAAGCCCTGGCACAAATTAAGCCCTGGACTGGTGGAAGAAAGAAGAATTACAAATATAAAGGCTAACATTCTAAAAACAGGAAGCAAAATCCTTTTGCCAAATTCAATCCATTTTTTCCTAAGGCTGCATCATTCCCACTCTCCCCAAAGGAAAAAAAAAGAAGATCTCAACTAATGTTTCTCAGCCATTTTAATTGAACAATAGATACAGAAATAATTAGTCGGGTAGTAATTTTTCACAATCATAGTATGTTTTTGAAGGAGGGAATGCTTTCTACACTATAATTAAGTGGCTGGGGTGGTGTGACCACTGCCAGTCATGACCAATATTGTCTCATTGTTTCATTTTACTCCCTCATCTACCTGACCATCTGTTGTCTCTTGTCTTATACTTAGATTGTGAACTCTTTGTGGCAGGGGCTGTCTTTTTGTTCTGTGTCTGTACAGCGCCTAGCACAGTGGGGGCCTGGTCCATGACTACAGTACAAAATATGAAATAAATTAATAACAATTCACCCCCTGCTGAGGGGCAGCACAGACCTAGCACCACTAACATCTCACTTCAGCCCCCAAAATGAGGCTTACATGAGATCTCAGGGAACATCTACACAGCAAAAAAAGGCCTGTGGAATTGAGTCTCGGAGCCCAGCTCACGAGACTTGGGCTCCCGGGGCTCGTGTTGTGGAGTTAAAAATAGCCATGTGGTCATTTGGGCTTGAGCTAGGGCCATCAAAGGGGAACCGTCTCAGAGCCCAGGCTGAGCCCAAGCCCAAATGTCTCCAGCACCAGCTCTGCACTCCTGAGTCAGTTGACTCAGGCTCTGAGATTTGCTGCCCTGGGTTTGGTTTTTTGGTTTTGCTGTGTAGATGTATCTGAAGCGGTGCCTAGACCTTCTCCTGTGGTTGTGAATTTCACCTTGCGTCCGTTAGAACCAGGAAGAGCTCAATACGGATTTCATCGTAATTTAAATTTGCCTCATATCTTACTCACATTTCAAACAGTGCTCAAGGGGAGAGGAGAATCCCTCATGGAGATATAATACCATGGAAACACTTTTAGCTAGGATTTTTTTTTAAAAGCTTTAATGTCTATTACGTTATGGCATCTGTCAATCTGGTGGGGTCAAGAGATTGCCAAATGAGGGCTGGATCCAACGCCTATTAAGGTCAATGGAAAGACTCCCTCTGACTTCATTCAGTGGTGCATCAGGCCCTGAGAAATGAAGGGCACTGGCAGAGCATGCCAAAGGGGTGATTTGTGAAATGCTCCACACTCTAAAAGGTACCTAGTTCACATTAACGTTGTCTACACTAATGTGAACTAAGTCCCTTTTAAAAAAGAAAAGGAGTAGTTGTGGCACCTTAGAGACTAACAAATTTATTTGAGCATAAGCTTTCGTGAGCTGTAGCTGTAGTTCACGAAAGCTTATGCTCTAATAAATTTGTTAGTCTCTAAGGTGCCACAAGTACTCCTTTTCTTTTTGCAAACCTTATTTCAAATGTTTATTGATAACAACAAAACCATAATAGGATTAATCAGTCTCTGGATACCATTGATAGGATGGGTGTGATGGGTTCTTTTACTTCCCAAATGACCCCCCAGGGCTACATTCATGGAAAGCAGGTGATGTGAAACTCTGGGTCACTGTATGCAGAAAGTGGAAAGAAAACAGAGATTAACACCTCCACTGTTCCCTGGGGGTGAGGGGTGGGGGGGGGGGTGGCAAGCTTCCTCGAGGAGAAAAGAGGCCTTGGTTTGAAATTTCCTGGTACAATTGTTTTCCTTCTGACACTTCTGGTAGCTCCTTTCCCTTGACTGGGATAATGCAGTGTTTTAACTTTAGCATGCATTTAGGGGGCCAGGCGGCTTACAGACACCTGCAGGCTAATGAGTTCTCACTCTTTTAAAGTAGAGAGAGAGCTACCAGGACAAACTGTGCCATTGGTCTCTTAAGCAGAACTCCTCATTGAAATTAATGGGATGTTATACTTAAAATGTGACAGGCCCTTGGAATTTGCTATGTCCATATTTCATTGCATTGAGGATCTTTGACAGAGAGTAAGCTCTTTGGGGCAGGGGCTGTCTTTTTGTTCTGTGTTTGTACAGCGCTTAGCACAATGGGGCTCTTGTCCAGGACTGAGGTTCCTAGACACTTCTGAAACAGTACAGTTACTACCAAATATCCATGTAGTAACAGGCAATGGAAAAGCACCAGCTGCTGGTCTGTCAACCTGCTAGGACTGAAAGATCCAGCGTATGTGCTCGAAAAAGCACCACAGTGTAGGATATAAAAGGTTCGGTCTCTCATGTCTTACTCAGCAGCTTTCCCAGATCAGTTTATAAAGGTTTAGGACCCAATTTGCAAATGCCCCGTTACATTCTCTGGCAGTGTAAAGGAGTCTTCAACTGGTGGAAATGCAATTTACGCCTATTTTAAGGTGCAAATTACACTGGCAATTTCATGTAACAGGGCCTTAGTGTAAATGCAAGGAGGAGAAATTGTGGCACCTTAGAGACTAACAAATTTATTTGGGCATAAGCTTTCATGGGTTAGAACCCATTTCATCAGATGCATGGAGTACCAGAATCTTGGGATCCCGGGAATTCGCTGTTGACCTCTGGAGAGCACGTAACATTTCAGAGACATCTGCACCGTACAAGCCAACAATGCAAAATGTGAAATCAGAGCATGTCTGGTTAAACATTGAATTCTGATGGCTTGAATGCAGGGGCAGCAATGGGGACTTCTTCCATAGTTGGGAAATGACCAAAAATTAGAATATTCGGGGCAGAAATCTTAGCCTCAGTAAAAGATACTCTGCATGCCTTCAGGACCGCACTGGGTCTTCCAGTCTGGGGTGTGTGTGTGCACAATAAAAACCTTATAAGTGTCAACTTCCTGCTAATTTGAATGGAAAAAAATGAACCTAGTAAAATACAATGGATTGGGAGAGGTTATGGGTATGTCTACACTACAGCATCTTCAGCAGGACAGTTGTGGCTGTGCCGCTGTAGCACGGCCATGTAGACGCGTCCTACAAAAGCAGAAGGGTTTTCCCATCTCTGCAGTTAATGGACCTCCCTGAGAGGTGGTCACGTGGTCCAGGGAAGACTTAGCTGCATCTACACCCAGGGGGCGAAATTTTTCACAGCCCTAAGTGATGTAGTTAGGCTGATCTAACTTTTGGGTGCAGGCCAGATCTAGGATAAATTTAGGCTCTGAGATGGCAAAGCCTTATATATGTGTTTAACTTTATGCACTGTGAGGAGTCCCTTTGAGATCAATAGCAAGTCCAACCGTGCGTTTAGCACAAGTGTAGGTGTATGCTGGGAGATCTTACTGCTGCTAGAAAATTCTCTTTAAGGACTTGCCCCTACTACTATTGAATTCAGTGGGAATTATTGTGCCATTGGCACCAGTTAGAACAAGACTGCATAATAATTCCTCATTGTATTGTTGCCATTTTTTTCATACGGGGGGCAAAAACCACACTCCCACCAGAACCATATCAAAGATGATCTAACTTGTATGTACTGATTTAACTTGACTACAAACACTAAGCTAAATATATATGATCTTTTGACTTTGGATTGATCACCCTCAATTATTTATACGCAACATCCTCTTAATTAATTTTACTTAATTCTCCCTATATTTTTCCTTCTAAACAATGATTTTTTTTTCTGTTGTAATGTATGCTGTTAAACTGGGGAAGGAAACGCTTAAGTGCATGCCTTATGAAATGTTCTAATGTGGTGTATTAGAGGAACATCAAAAAAGTTTATCCATCCAGAAAACAGACACTTATTTGCCCCAAATTTGCCACTTATGTGAAGAGCCCATGACTCACATCTCACTAGGCCTCAGTTCCCCTTCCGTAAAATAGGGATAATATTCCTTCCTTTCTTCCATCTTTTGCTGCTGTGTGCCCAACACGCCCCTTCCTCCTCCAGGCCTGTCCCTGGCATGCCCCCTACACCAAAGCTTGCAAGAGTATCCTCAGAAGGTGGCTTTGCACCTGTCTTCCTCAAAACCCATGCTGGAGGAATCCATCCTAGCCAGAATGGGTGGCTTTTAGGGACTCTTGATGCTGTTCCAGCCCCTTTAAATGGAATGACTTAGACTTAAGGGCTAGAATGAACCATTCTGATCAATTACTGTGCACCTCCTGCACAACACAAGACTCTAGAATTTTACCCAGTGATTTCATCAAGTCAAATAACTTGTGGCTGACAAAGTGTTCAGAAAATAAGAGAAAACTAACAAGAACAGGCACGTTTAAAATGTACAATTGCATTGTTTTCATGTGCCAATTAACCTATTTATGATTATTCATTATAATTAGCTGTCTTGTAGGGATATGGCTGCTGTTTAATATAAAGGATTCTTTAAAAGTTTAGTCTTAATGAGATGGAAAATGCTAAAACTTGAAGTGCCCTTCATGTGATGATCTCAAAGCACTTGACAAGCATCTGATTGCGCTCAAGGGATCATGCAGCAAACCATTGTTTAACAGCTAAGAAGGTGGCTGTTCTGCACCCTAAAATTAAGGATAACACATGCAGGCACTTCTCTTAGGGCCTAATCCAAAACCCAGTGAAATCAATGGGAGTCTTTCTGTTTACTTGACAGGTTTCAGAGTAGCAGTCGTGTTAGTCTGTATTCGCAAAAAGAAAAGGAGTACTTGTGGCACCTTAGAGACTAACAAATTTATTAGAGCATAAGCTTTCGTGAGCTACAGCTCACTTCATCGGATGCATTTGGTGGAATGCATCCGATGAAGTGAGCTGTAGCTCACGAAAGCTTATGCTCTAATAAATTTGTTAGTCTCTAAGGCGCCAACACCACCGAATGCATCCGATGAAGTGAGCTGTAGCTCACGAAAGCTTATGCTCTAATAAATTTGTTAGTCTCTAAGGTGCCACAAGTCCTCCTTTTCTTTTTCTGTTTACAGCAATGGGTTTGGATCAGGCCCCCAGTCAGATTCAATATGGAGTTCCGACAGGGGGAGCTCTACCACTATTTTTCAATCTCTGAAAGGACGCTTGCAAGATGGTCTATTTCCCTCAAGCAAGATACAGGAGAAGCACCAGTCTATCCATTTTTGTTTAAATAGTGTTAATCACATCCCGGTTCTCCACACTTATTCCCCAAAGGTCTCATCTGACCTCACTCACCAGGGGACACAGTAGCTTGGCTTTTGTATTGTTATCTTTTAGTTGAAAAATAACTATAGACTTTTAAAAAGCCAGAAGAAAAGCATCTAATTTTGCAGAACAAAAATTTACATTAATATTTTTATTCGCAAAATATCCATTTCCTCGCTTAAATCAGAGGGGTGGCTGATATTTTTTTTCTGACGCCTTTGAAAATTTAATTTACTGTGTGGCTTGTTTAGCAAAGTCTATACCCCGGTTTATATGAATCATTTGATAAGCGTCTGCGATTAAATGAAACCCCCCTCGGGCATGCTATATTAGCGTTTGATATTATTATTAACCTTCATTGTTAGAGCTAGAAGTGTGTGTCTTATTTGGGGGCGAAAGGGCCATACTTCCCCATTCATTTTGAAGGTGATTAGATAGATAGATAGATAGATAGATAGATAGATAGATAGATAGATAGAGATAGATAAAGTTGTACATGGAAAAAATGGATGCACAGGCGTAGTCCCCTGTTTCGTATGACAGAATTTTGTCAGCCAAGACTCCAGTCACTTTCTCTCTCGACAATAAGAAAAGGAGGACTTGTGGCACCTTAGAGACTAACAAATTTATTAGAGCATAAGCTTTCGTGAGCTACAGCTCACCAAATGCATCCGATGAAGTGAGCTGTAGCTCACGAAAGCTTATGTTCTAATAAATTTGTTAGTCTCTAAGGTGCCACAAGTCCTCCTTTTCTTTTTGCGAATACAGACTAACACGGCTGCTACTCTGAAACCTCTCTTGACAATGATAACTGCGGCATCCTGGTGGAGTAGAACTGTCTGCGGGGTATTAGCAACGAAATAATCAAGATTCATTCCACTTCACAGAGCCGCTGTTTTCTATTGCATGAGAAAGACCCGTTAAGTCCCTGATGAACCAACACTGTTAAATAAACTTGACTTCGTTTAATATCTCAAATAGCTAAGGTACCCTCTAGAATAAATACATGTTGTAGCCTTTGGTCGGATACTGACGCAGGAACAGCAAACAGGTCGCTGTGTGGGTTTTGTTAATAATGGGTGCTTATTTCTATCTATCTATCTATCTATCTATCTATCTATCTATCTATCTATCTATCTATCTATCTATCTATCTATCGTTAGATTTGAAATGAACACACAATTAGCAGCCATAGCGAGAAAGACTGAACACACAATTAGCAGAATTTGTACAGAGCAGATTACATAGCACCACCTTTCCTTTTGATTCTGTTGTGTGCTGGCCAGGAACATAGATAGTTTCGAGGTCGAAGTCTTGGGATTTTCTGTCTAGTTTCCTGATGTCTTAGGTGTGTGTGTGTGTGTGTGTGGGTTTTTTTTAAATTCCGACCTTGCTGTTAGTGTCACAATTTGACTGGCACGTGATGGGGTTACAGGCTGCTCGGGGGCTGTGGTCGAAAATCCCAGGTCCTTACCAGCGATTCCCTGGTTTATTTCTGTTGGCTACTCTCACCTTCCCCCTTGTTTGTTTTAGTTACGAAATGTTGTAGGCGCCTCGGCTGTGACTGGGTAACCTTGGAACTGGCTGTTCTGTCACAGACAAATGGGTGATCCCGAGTCCTTTAGCACCTTGCTAAAAAAAATCAAGGAAGCCCGGGGCCTGGCTTGGACACCGAGGTAAATGCTGCCTAATATTCCGCCGTCTCCGTGACTTGGGTCTGGCTCTCGCTCGCAGCAAGGGCGAGTTAAAGGTGTGTAAACAGCTCGCTCTAACCAGGACAGGGCTTTGCACACGTGCGTCCGAGCCGCTCCGGCAAGCACCGAGAGCCCCGGAGAAAGAATCCGGACTTGCTAAGCCAGCCCGGAGCCCGGCTGGTGGCCAGCCCTGCGGGGCAGCCCTGGGGGCAGTCCAGCGGCACCCAAGCAGGGGGCAGGGCCCCTCTCCCTCCCCAGCTGCAGTCACAAGCGCAGGGACCCCCGTCCTGCAGTGCCTGCCCGCATGGCAGCCCGCCCCCAGCCTGGCTCCCAGGCAGCTCGCCAGATGACCGGACACCGGCCAATAAAGACGGGTCCAGCTGCCGCCCTCGCTCCTTCTCTGGCTCGCTCTGCCTGGGTCGGGATTTGTCCCCCCTCCTGGCCCTCCGCCTGCCGCGCAGCTCGGGGCAGGTGTGTGCGGGGGAGGGGGCGAAGGCTCCCGCCTAGGTGTGAGCCGATTATTCAAATGGGCTGCCAGGGTCCGGGGATTGGAGGCTGGCGGGGGCGCCCGGTGCTATATCACTCAGCCGCCAACGTCACGGCAGCACTTGCCCTCCGCCTTCTCCTTTTCCCACCGCGACTCTGGGCTGCAAAAAAAAAAAAAAAAAAAAAAGAGAAAAGAAGAGAAAGAAAAAAAAAAAACCCCAACAAACCCACCCAAGCAGCAGCAGGAGCAAGGCGGGCGGGGCGGGGGCGGAGGGGGGGAAAAGGGGGGGGGGAGAGAAAAAAGCAGCCACCCCAGCCCTGCAGAGGCCACTTCTCCCCCTCCCCCTCCGCCCGGCTCCGGCAGAGAGGGAGTGAGACACAGAGGGGAGGGAGGGCTGGGATTTTTTTTTTTTTTTGGGGTTGTTCTCTCTCCTGTCGTCGGTGCTTGTGGCTGTTAAATTTTAAACGGCCATGCACTCGGCTTCCAGTATGCTCGGAGCCGTGAAAATGGAAGGCCACGAGCACTCGGACTGGAGCAGCTACTACGCGGAGCCCGAGGTAGGGGACAACTTCGTCCTCCTAGGGGAGCGCGCGTGTGTGTGTGTGTGTGTGCGTGTGTGTGTGTGTGTGTGTGTGTGCGTGTGTGTGTCCCGGTCCCCCCCTCCCTGCCCATCCCACACCCCCTTCCCGTCCCCCGGCCGCCTCCCGGTCTCCCCTCCTTCGCCCAAGCCAGGGCGCGGGGTGGATCCGGCGCCGTGTTAGCCTTGGGATAATATTAACTTTGCGACCAAATATTGACTCGCGGCGCCTCCAGATCCTCTGCCCTGCCTGCGCCGCGCCGGCCGCACAAAGCTGTGTCTGGCAAGGGGCTGCCTGGCCCCGGGGGGGTGGGGGCCACGGCAGAAGCGGGGAAAGGTTTACGGCCGGAAAGCTGGGCTTGGAGGCGGGCGGGCGAGGGGAAAGCGACTCGCTGGGCGCCGTCTCCAGTGGAGCCCCGTGCCCCGCGGCGCCTTCCCTGCCCACCTGGTGTGCAAGGCAGACCCCCCCCCGCCCTCCGCGCCCCCCCCCAGACCGCGGGGTCGATGGGTCTGGCGGCCAGCGGGTTCTTTAACGACTGAGCCCCCACGCAGCCCGGGGCAGCAGCACCCCCCACACCAAGCCCCTCAGCCCCGTTCCCCATCGGGGGCGACCGCTGCCCCTCCCCGGCGCGCTCGGGTGGGCGCAGCCCCCTTCCGCTACCGGCTGAGGGTTGCTTTTTCGGCCCCGGCTCAACCGGCGACCCGGCCGAGAGCAGCTCGCCCCGGCGGCAGCAGCGTCCGACGCTTTCCGGGGCGCCCCCGCGCCCGCAGCCCCATTGCTAGAGCAGCCTAGGGGTGGCAGGCACTGCACGGCAGCCGACGTTAATCACCCCCCCTCCCTCCGCTCTCCCCCCTTTTCCTTGCAGAGCTATTCCTCCGTGAGCAGCATGAACGCGGGCCTGGGCATGAACAGCTACGTGGGCATGTCGGCCATGAGCAGCGGCCCGGCCAACATGAGCGGGGCCGGCTCCATGAACATGTCTTACGCCAGCACCGGCATGAGCCCGTCCTTGGCCGGCATGTCTCCCGGCCCGGGGGCCATGGCCGGCATGGGCAGCGGCATGGGGCCCCACCTGAGCCCCAGCATGAGCCCCATGGGCGCCCAGGCCGGCTCCATGAACGCCCTGGCCCCCTACCCCAACATGAACTCCATGAGCCCCATGTACGGCCAAGGCAACCTCAACCGCTCGCGGGACCCCAAGACCTACCGGCGGAGCTACACCCACGCCAAGCCCCCCTACTCCTATATCTCGCTCATCACCATGGCCATCCAGCAGTCCCCCAACAAGATGCTGACGCTGAGCGAGATCTACCAGTGGATCATGGACCTGTTCCCCTTCTACCGGCAGAACCAGCAGCGCTGGCAGAACTCCATCCGCCACTCGCTCTCCTTCAACGACTGCTTCCTCAAGGTGCCCCGCTCCCCGGACAAGCCCGGCAAGGGCTCCTTCTGGACCCTGCACCCGGACTCGGGCAACATGTTCGAGAACGGCTGCTACCTGCGCCGCCAGAAGCGCTTCAAGTGCGAGAAGAGCAAGGAAGGGGGAGGAGGAGGAGGAGGCGGCGGCGGCGGCGGCGGCGGCGGGGGAGGAGGGGGGGGGAAGAAGCAGCCCCCCCAGCAGCCGCCCCAACCCGGGGAAGGAGGCTCCTCCGACAGCTCGGCGGGTGGGCCCGAGTCCCCCCACCCCGGCGCCTCGCCCTGCCGCGAGCACAAGCGGGCCCTGGCCGAGCTCAAAGGGACCCCCCCGCAGCAGGCCCCTTCGCCGGCCCAGCACCTGCTCGCCCCCCACCACCTGGCCCACGAGGCCCACCTCAAGCCCGAGCACCACTACGCCTTCAACCACCCCTTCTCCATCAACAACCTGATGTCCTCCTCCGAGCAGCCGCCGCCCCCCCACCACCATCACCCCCACCATCACCCCCACCACCACAAAATGGACCTCAAGGCCTACGAACAGGTGATGCACTACTCCGGCTACGGCTCCCCCATGCCCGGCAGCCTGGCCATGGGCCCGGTCACGAACAAAAGTGGCTTAGAAGCCTCCCCGCTGGCCGGAGACACCTCTTATTACCAAGGTGTGTATTCCCGGCCCATCATGAACTCTTCCTAAAGCTCCCCTGCCGGCCCCGGGGGCTGGATGTTGGATCACGCTGATGATGTCCTTGGCTCAAGCTGTTGTGTTTATTTGTGTTCCAAGCCTCCCAACCCCATCCTCAAAGGACAAATTTCCACCCATCCAGCCTGATCCAAAGTCCAATGGGCTGTGGGATCAGGCCCCGGAATTGCCCCGGCCTCTTTAAGCACCGATTTCAGTCGGGGATATTTGATTTCTTTGGTTGGATTGTTGGGGGGGGAAGGGGGGATTATTTTATTTCATGGGCAGCGAGGGTGGGGTAACCTTTTTGTTGCAGGGAGTTATAAATATATCTATTTTTTTTCTGTGCGTGTGTGTGAAAGTGACGGAAAACTTATTCAGTGTGAAACAATGCTAGTTTTTAAACCGAGGACCAAAAGTCTTGTCACGTTGTAAAAAGAGAGAGGAAAAAAATCACAAAAAAAGGAGAAAAAAAAGAGAAAATTTCACAAAAAGCAAAAAAAAAAAAAAAAAAAGTCAGGATAGATTGTTGTAATTGATACAAACGTTTGATGTTACCGGGAGAGTAAACTACTTGGATCTGATTAATTTATCGTTTCTGTATGCTTTATTTATGGCTTATAAATGTGAATTCTGGTCCCAAACAGCCAGAGTTTCACAAAAATATATTAAAGTGTTATTGGCGTTTTTTCCCCCTGAATCTTTTTCTTCGGATTTTCCGATTTTTTTCCCACTTGCGGGTGGAAAACACTGACAGGGAAAATGGAAAACAAATTGGTTCAATTTATTCAATAATTTAAAAGATATCTACATATCCCTGTATCTCTGTGTATATTTATTCTCTCTGTATAGTTTACCTTCATATATAGTGGGAAAATACATATGGAAAAGAATGTAAGATAACGTATGTTATATAAGATAGATAATATATACACATATGAAAAATATAAGCTATGTCTCTACACATACATCCACGAAAAGAGTATATATATAATACGCATTGAGTAAAAGATATATATAAATACTTATATATTATTATAAAATACACACATAAGAGAAGTATATTACTTGTACTATAGCCATATGTGCATCTTAGATATTTTTTCATAATTAACTGAAAAATTTTACAGATTACACGGATTTGTCCCGAGTTGTAGTCACTCCAGGTCTAACCAAAAGGAACATTTGATATTAACCGTGCTCGGATTTCGCTCTTCAAACAAGCAAGCAAGAAAACACAAAAGGCGTCATTACTAATAAACCCGCATTTGCCCTTGGGCTCCTTCCAGCCATTATAGATCATGTTAGTCTTATAAATCAGGAATTTACAGATGATTACTGAAAGCCACCCCTTTCCTCATTTCCTCTTGATACAATCCCCCCCCCCCCGCTAGTTATTGAGACTGTTCAAAGACCCGGAATTCCATCTGAAAGGCAGGAGCCGTGTAAAACACACCGGGTCGGTCTCTATGGCGCCAGGTGACACGCTGCAGACTGTCCTTGATGTCATGAACTTTGGAGTTTGCAGAAACCTTGAAAGGGATCAGTTGAGCTAAGGGCGGCCGGGAGCTACCTTAACTCCTTGAGTTGCCCGAATAGCCGGGCGCACAACGGCTCTAAGAAGCTAGAGGGGCGGCTGGAGGAAGGTGGATGAGCCTAAAGTTTGGGCAAGATGCAGTTTAGGATACTAGCACCTAACCCAAATACAATCAACTTCTTCGCCTTGACTGAGCGCCCGCAGCCCAAAGTTCGGAATGACCATGAACACTGTCCCCTTCCTGGAACAGGCCTGGCCATGTGCACAATATGTTACAATCCCGCCCTCGGTTTACTCACTGGGGGCCACTTTGGGGAGAAAAGGGAGGGACTGTGCGCCCTAGAATGGGAAATTTTTTCACACCCATCAGTATAAACACAGGGCTCGCACCCCCCTCCCCCTGAGAAACCACTGGGAATTTTACCCGTGACTTCGATATCTGCAGGATTGGGCCCGAATTTGTTGGGACAAGATACTTTCCCTTTATCTCACTAAAACTGAAGAAGACCCTGAATGTGCCGCTAACATATATTCCATATATGGACCTATTAAGGTGACAAAAAAGGATGGGGGGGGAGGGAATATAGTACTAAATGTTGTAAAGCTGTTTTCAGCATATTACATACATTTGAATAGGTTTTCATGCTTCCTGCTAATTGTGCATATAGAGAACTGTCAGGAATAATGAAAATGTTAATATGGATGGATCATAATGAAAACTGTGATAGCTACATAGTCACACACTACAATTAACAGTAGCAGTGTATGTGTGCACTGTATAATTTCAAACCTTTAATCCCTGTACGAACCAATGGAGATAGTGAAACAATTTAATATGTGAAAATATATTCACTATAATGATGTCTCACGTGTTTAAGTAGTGAAAATACAGTGGATTTCATGAATGGCATATTTTGTGGGGGGAAATTGTCCCCAAACTTCTGTTGTTTACCTGTCCAGCAGTCTATGTGTTTCTTCACAGATTTCAGTTATTAGAGGGAAAATAACGTTCAAATAGGGTAGATTTGCATTTTTCATATCCAGAAATATCCATGTACACATGGAAGGTTTACCAAATAATATGACAGGTTTTCGAGAAAAGTAATCGACGTTGCATTGAAAAAACTCCACTGTCTAATTGTTGATTTGTTGCATATCAATAGATAGATTCGTGGATCTGATTACAATATAATTAGTGTTTGTGTGAGTCCTGTTATGTCTGTGTCTAGACACGCATCACTACAGGTCCGTATAAAAAGTGACATTGTGTAGGGAATAAAGCACATTGTGTAGGGAATAAATCATACATCATACACACACTGGTGGTCACTTGGTTTTCAGAGAGAGTAGAATCAAATGACCTACACGTTTTCTTTTACAAACCAAGAATGAGGTGCTATTTTTAAAACCAGCTTCTGGTGCTTTGAACCCAGCAAACATTTCGCCCTGAAAGCAAGTCCTCTGCCTGATTAAAACACATCCCGGTGCTGAAACGTTTTTTCACGCAACACATTCACCCCGTTTCCCAGCCACTTGTTGTTTTCCCACGCGTTTAAGGAGTAATAGATCTGCTGCCCAAAATAACATTCAAATCCTTCTTAAAATTCGGCATTGTTCAGGGAAAGAGAAGGAAGGCGGGGGTGGAAAAAAAAAACCCTCCAAAAACAAAACAAAACTAGGATCCAGCCAGAAATCTGTCCGTCTCTACACTGCAAGGACACACACGTTGTGAACCAAAGCATAAAATGTGTTTCATTATCACATAAAAGGCTCCCGTAGGGAAGGAGAATAGAAGCAGGGAATGAGGCTGATTTGGGAACAATGCCGCGGGGCTGCGATGCTCTAACAGGTTATGTTCTGTATCACATGCCCATTGTTAAATGGTAGTTTTAAACTACTTAGCGTCTCTCACTCCGCTGATCCCAACCGATAAGATACAGTTCTGTCCGCATACATAAAAAGGATGTCATTTGGATGCCTGCTTTAGAAGCAGATCCTTTATGTGTTGCCTTGTTCGCTTCGCTCCCTTTCCCCATGGATCGTGCACACACCCAGGGTGGAAAAAAACACCAACAAACAACCTCTCCCCTCGATATATTTAGTTCCTCGCCACACCAAGCTCTTGCTGCTCCTGCTGGTTTAAGTAACCGTGATCGGTGAATAAACAAAAGTCACTAAACAACCAAAAAAAAAAAATCTAGATCCAAATTCCAGGAGGGTAAACTTTCAACACCACGTCATACTTCAGCAAATTTACACAGATATTAGAGTGCGTCCCTTTCCGGTTTTTTTCTCCTTTTGAGCCATTGTGCTTAACTGAATTTTATAAAGCTGATCGATATCTTGGTAAAATATTCATTTTTAAACTAGCGGGCAGTGAAATCTTTGCTTTGTGCTAAAGTCAACAGTCGCACAATTTGAGCTCCAATAAATGCAGCGATGTTGCTCTGGGCTGCCTAATGCTGGATTGTCATCGCCATGTGCAGCTCAGGGGGCAGCAGGTAGGTGATTTCCATCACTTTTTTTTTAATTCCAATCTCCAGCTTCCCCATTTCTACCCCCCCCCCCCAAATTAAACCAAGCGAGGTAAACGGGGGCGATCCTGGGGAATCGAATAGGGCTTTTGCCATCTTTAATTTCTTGGATTAAAGTGGAGGAGGTTGAAACAGGGAATGCCCCACGGGTAATGATCTTGGAAGGGTTGCTTTTTATTAAGTAGTCGTTGATTAAAAAATGTAAATTTAAATGTTTAAATTAAAAGGAAAACCTCCCTACGGGGGGGGGGGAGAGAGTAGGAAGTAGTGAAAACCCGAACCTACACAGTGGTCTTTCTACTGCTCCGTTTATGGACAGTTCTCAGGGACTAACCCGCTGAAACTCCACGAGTCTCGCTCGCATTTCCTTTGCGAGTTCTTTCCCGGAGAACAAAACACGCAATAGCCAGGTCCTTCCGAGACAAGCCGGGTTGTATTGCATTCGCCAGAGTTTCCTAGCACATGTAATTGTTTTCATATCGATTCACTTCGCTTTTTCCTGCTGATTGATCTAAAACATGCTCTTTTGTTCTTGTCGGGACGCACCCACTGGTTTAATGCACATCCGAGGTATTTGAATCCTCCCTCCCTCGACACACACACTAGGATGTGTTACCCTAAACACATGTGTACTGAATGAAAGCTTTACTGGGGAAATCATAGCATTCAATTCCACGGGAATGCCTGAAGCCTGCCAGTTTATGAAAACTTCAGGCAAAGCACAGCCGAGAAATGCTGTACGGAACTGACACTGGCGCTCAGCTTACTCGGGGATAACTTTCAATGAGTGGTGGTGAATTTAAAGGAATTCGTGGTAGGCATGCGTGCATACATCACTTTAATAGAGTTTACAATAGATGAAAAGGCAAAGGAGATTCTAAAAACGTTTAACTTATTCTCATTCTCAGGACATACAAATCCATATGCATTGAATTAACCTGAAAGAGGATAGCGGAAAGATCGATTTTAACTGGCATGAGGGGTGAATCCTCCAAAAACACAACACAAAACACCAGAACTGACCACATTAAAAATAGCATTAGCAAGTGCCACTCTTTAAAGCGGTGTCTGAGCTGTCCCTAGCAGCCCGAGTGCTTAGAGCTTGCAGAAAAGGGTTTCCAGTTGGCTAGGATATGTCTTTTCTCTCCCAAGCGTAAATAGGAAGGATTATTATTAAAAATCGAGGCGCAGAGAAAAGCAGGATTCGGGGATCTCTTTATCCCCTTGCGAGCGGGTTCCAGGCGGTGCGCGTTTGCAAGCGGTTTCTGCGGACGCGATCTTACTTTGGCAAACGGATTTCATTTCATGCCGAAGCAAGATGGGTGAGAAATTGAACGCGGCTTACACGGGGTATTCGGTCACTTTGCACAACAGATCGCCTATACAAAGGGGCCAGTGTGATCTCGTTCTGAAAATGGCCCAGGGGCGGTGGTGGGAGCCCGGGATTTTTCTCTAACCCACCTCCCACGTGAGACGGCAATTAACAAATTCCACGTGAAAAGGGAGGCGAACGGGCCAGTGGCTTCTGATTCCCCCTCGCTCTGACTGATGTGACAGGTTATATTTCCCCAACAAGATGAGATCTGGGCAGGACACACAGAGAGGCTAATGGTTTTTAAATAATTAATAACCTCCCCGTTCCACGCGTAATGCTGCCCCTCGGATTCCTCAATTACTTGTCATTAAATGAGTGTCTATCCACGTACTTCACTTGGGATCCTTTGATGGGGGGGGAGGGAATGTGCGTGTGTGTGTGGATGGAGACGGGGGGGAAATTAACCTCAAGTCAAGCCCACTCCAGGACTGAATTAAATAGGGAATGGCCTTTGTGATATTGGTTCACAGCTAGGCGGTCCCTTAATGCAACGGTACTTTGGAAAGAAAGCTAGCGTTTTAAAGAGATCTAATCTGCCAAATGGCCAATTTACGCGCCTGATCTTTATCGTGTCGATGCTCTCCCCCCACTTCGGCCCGGTTTTTTTTGTTTCGTTTTTTGTTTTGGTTTAATACGACATAAATAAATACATCCTCGCTTCGCGCCGCGTAGGAGAAGGGACGCAGAGAACGGCGGGGTTCCAGCGCTCAGAACCTGGGGCCTTTCGAGGCACCCATCAGCTGCTCCCTAAGGAGGCCTGAGTTCGTGGGGTCAATGTGAGAGCCCCCCCGTTACCTCAAGAAAGCAGCCGCCCCCGCTTCCTTTTCGGGTGAGAAAGAATGGACTAACTGGGCCCCTCCCCCCCAATTAAGACAGCTTTCCACCCGCACAGCCGAGAGCTACCTTTCCAAAGTGGGGCGCCCGCGGATGCACTGAATTCACAGAGGACTTGACAAGACACCTCGGGTGCAGCCCCCCCCCTTCATTTCTTCTAGCAAAAAGAATGGACTCCCCCTCCCCCGCAAAAAAACCCCAAAACCCTGGATTGCCAATGGTGCAAGGTTACTCTGATCAATCAAAGGGGAGAAGGCACTTTTCACCCTCTCCCGGCCCGACACCCCCCCCTTCTCACAAGAAGAAGAGAAGAATAAGAGGAGCAGGGTTTCAAATGTCACAGCGCAGGCCCCGAATGCCTTTAGCTGGAGGACATCACAGGCTGCGGCGTCGTCAGAGCCATGGCAACCCCAGGCTAGTGCAACCTTTTCCTTTAACTTTTTGTAACTCGGTTTAATTACACGGCTTGCCAGGCCCTCCCTGCTTTGCATATTCCAGCGAACAAAATCAGAGGCCTTCTGCAGCCCCCACCTCCCCCAAACTGTGTCCCCGCTGCATGAAACTACACCAGAGAGATGTGACTGTTTGACCCACTAGCTAACGTTTATTTTCACTCATCCTTCCAGTCCTGGGAGTGGTTATACCCCAGGGTCATGGTGGGTTTTTTTTTTGGGGGGGGGGAAGGAAGAGGGGGAAGAAAAGTACAGGGTCCATCCGATCAAACTTAATTGCTTTTGTGAAGTCTAAAGTCCGTTCAGCTAATCGAGCCCAAAGGGCCTAGGTTGCATTAAAACTCGTCTGAAGATGCAAAGTCAATTTCTCTAATCATTACAGTTAGATTAAAGGCAAAAATCGAGGGCTGTAACGTTGGTAAACTAGCTGGCTGCAGTGCAGCTTGGTTGCCTAGTAATCAAAGTATTCAAATGCCCCTGCTATGAAAAGTCAGTTTAAAGTTTAATAATGACTTTCTCCAGCGACCACAGTTAGCTCTCTACGGCCGAAACCATCCCAGAGGATAAAATTCGCTAAAATCATGGCTCCGTGTATTTAAACGTGTCTATTGATGAAAAGCCAGTTTAAGTTTAATCAGGAGTTTCACTATCCCACAGTTGAAATCGAAGGCCCCAAATATCTGAAGCTCTCCGTGTATTTAACTTGTCTATTTAAGAAATGAAAAGCCAGTTTAATAGTGAGTTTCACTATTCACAGTTAAGATCTGAGGCCAAAAATCATCTAAGTGTGTACAGAGCTTTTTTTCTTCTTTTTTTCTTATTTCCCGTAAAAAAAAGAAAAAAGAAAAAAAAAGGCCACTTCTTTAATTGTTTGGGCCTGGTAATGACATGCAGAGATGGTCTCAAAAGACACCAGACATCAAAGCACAAAGAAGATGACATATCCAGCAGTTTGATAAGAAAGTCACACTTCCAACTTTTAAAGAGAACTGCTTTGCTCTCCGTTGTGTACCTATTGTGGCAAACTTTCCCAAAGTGTATCGCCCTCTAAACAGCCAGGGAAACGACCCCGCCAGGCCTTTTATAATTCTATGCAAAAAATGCATTTATTGATAATCTGAAAAAACCTTTGGGGTGAGATGAGGCTAATTATTGTCGGGCTAACAAGGAGTGGAACACCCAAGTAGAAGTTGAGCCGGTCTCCTGGGAGACTGATGGGGACCGATTTTACAAGCTGTAATTCTGCTTTAGACTATTGCAGGCTAAAGTCAGTTCACATTCGCCTCTTTCTTCTAAAAATATTCCTAATCCGATATTGCGGTGGGGAGAAGCTCGCTTCTCCTCCATAGTATATTGATCCATAAAACCAGGTATGGGAGAGAGTGGAAACAAAACCCTCAAAGTTTGCTACCTAGGCAGTGTATAACCTTCAGATAAGTAAATATTAAACAGCATGCCATTGGATGATTTATAGGCTGCTGCCCTGTTATTTACTTGACAGATTCCTCTCCAATAGAGCTAAAAATGGTTTCTGGAAAAGGAGTACTCAATTTCTATTTGGGGCATATTTTCAAGAGCGCCTTTGCATTTTGCTTTCCTTGGTGCGTGATAATATTCATGAACTAGTCAAGGCAACCGAAATAGTTTGTTGTAGACTACATTCGGGAAACGATTCATCCGGAGAAACATGGTACCTGATTGCATTCGAATCGTACGTGTGAACTTTAGATTCCAAGTCATTTTGCAATGTGGGAGGATGTGAGTTGAAATAAGCACAGAAAACATTGCTAGGTTTGATTTTGTTCTGGAGATAAGGAGAAGAGATCCTTTTAAAGGAGAAATTTCGTTAGAATGTCGGTAAAAGCATAAGACTGCTCAGGAAATAAACTTCCAATTAATATGGAGAAGGAAGAATATATAAGAAGTTATCATCTTAAATGCAGAGTTTCGGTCTTTCGTTCGCTACAGATGATTTATCCATCAAAATATTAATGAATCTTACTGCACTGGAAAAACCTTTGTTTTAAATCATAATTTTAAAATACAGGGATTTAAACCTAACATCCTTGATAATAATCTGAGTTAAAACCATTTCTAAATTCATATAACGCAGGAGAGTTTTTTCAACCCCAGTTTTGCTGAGTTAAGCATTAATCTCCAGTTATCCCTCAAAGACTACACACGCATATGACTAGAAAATCTTAAATGTAAAATCATCACACGAGAACATGCTGCCACCAATTCTAACGGCGAAATCTTCCTTGATCTCAATGCAGGCTTCTGCGAAAGTAGAAAAGAGATGGTCCGAAACTTGCTGCTTCTAATGACAATTACATTAAAACAACCTGAAAAACCCTGTTGCTTTGGGAACTAGCATGATATGAAACCCGAAGGGTGAACATAGCGGGTATTTGGTTGTGTTTAAAATTAATGACTTAACAGTTGGTCGCTTCAGCTTTTGAGCAAACAAGAATAGGATACTGGACTAAATTCGTTTTCTTGTTTTGTTCTGTTCACACCGCATTTCATAGTGTCCTTCCTCACCTTATCTGCAATCCCGTATCTATGTTAAAGGCCTCCTAGATCTCCCTGCAAGGATGAGCAACCCTTACACCGAATTCTATTCTCGGCTCAGCCACCGACTTCCCCTGTGACCCCCAAGTTGCCTCAGTTTCCCCATCTATAAAATGGAGCTAACGAGTCGGCTCTTCTTCTTTCGAGTGCTTTGAGATCTAGGGCTGAAAAAAGCCTGTATCAAAGATCAGTGAACTCGATAGGACTCTCACAATTTTCTTCAGTGGCCTCTGGATCAGGCCCTAAAGAATTCAGATGAAGATATTGGAGGTTAGAATGGCGTGTCCGCACTAATGACATTATTTGTAAATACCTCCATTGCTGTATATTTAAACACTATTCCCCTCCCCTCCCCATTCAGGAACAAAAATCTGAGGGCTCCTTTTGATCCCTATGCTCCCTGGTTCCTGAATCAATAGGTTGGGAATTATGCGGTGCTGTCCTGAAGTAAAGATCCACTTTATAACAGTGACTCAAACTTGGCGATCCACTATATGCAAAACAGAAGAGCTCCTGCTGTTTATACATCCGATGAAATGCATCCGATGAAGTGAGCTGTAGCTCACAAAAGCTTATGCTCTAATAAATTTGTTAGTCTCTAAGGTGCCACAAGTCCTCCTTTTCTTTTTGCGAATACAGACTAACACGGCTGCTACTCTGAAACCTGCTGTTTATACTGTGGCTAACCATTCCCAGGTCCCAGACATAACACCGGGCTTTGACCATTTGCTTCGGGCTCGGAGTTCTCGGGGGTGGGATAGTCAGACCCGGGATGTGCTCAGAAATGATTGCCGTACAACGCTGGGGGTTTTTAACCCTTTCTTGCTACCGTCCATTTATCCCGGTGCTGTTTTGCCATCAAAACTAGCCTTAAAAAACGCACTCCCTCGCCCATAAACCGTGCTTATTTTCCAGCGCTTTATTGATTGATTTGCAGGGTTGCTTTTCATTACTATTATTATTATTTATTTGGGTGGAATTGAAAATACTGTAGATGGCAAGCTGAAAAGAATCACTCAGCCGAATGGCTCCAACCGCAGCAGCTGGGGAACATCTGGCTGGGCATGGAGAGCGCACTGGCAGTGTATGGGGGGAGTGTGTGGGGGGGAGCTTTTTGCCTTAGATCTGAAAATCTGGCGCTGCGGAGCCATTCCTTTTTGGTGGATCCGTGCGCGCAGGGAATGATGGAAACAGGAACCTGTAGGCTGCTTTAATAAGCAATGGGAGAGGTGTCTCCCACTGAACTCTGCCTGGCCTTCTCCTGGAAGACTCGCTGAATAAGGGCTGCGCCATTAACCGCCTTGCAAACCAGGAGAGGCTTTGCGCGTGGATCTGGCTGTCAGACCTGGCTGGGGCTCCCCAGCTTCCAAGATCAAACGCAAACCCGCGGGTGGCCGCGTCTCTTCAACCTCCTCCTGCAGCCTCAGAAATTCCCCGGACCTCAAAGCGCCCAGGAGCGCTATGTATGCAGCTAGGGCTAAGCCAACCGGGGTCTTCCCACTGCTAGATGCTGGTGTTCCCGCAAGAGGAAGACACTAGACAACACATGGCCTCGGTGTCATTCAAGATGTCAGCCAGGGCGGCAGTGAAGAGGGGAGAACCCATTGAAACCATTGATCGCTTTAGATCAGGAAAGTGTCGCTTAACAGGGGGCTTCCCTTCCGAAGGGTTTCTGGAGGTTTGGCAATAAATACATTCTTGTCATTGAGTTTAGTATTTCCCCCATCAGATCCCCCAGGAGGGCCAGCGGTACATTTCTGGCAAGAAAGCCAAAGTAACAGCTGCACCTCGTTCAGAATGTACCCCCGAAACACCAACCTGTCCCCACTACCCTCAACATGACCGAAGGCTTTTGAAGTTGAAACTCTTAAGTCAGGAGGGGAATCACTAGGTATAGATTTTGTGCTGGCCCTTCAGAAGTCCTAGCCACTCCAAAGGAACCGAGCTAGAGGGGAAACAGCTTCACGCCCTGTAATAAGAAAAGGAGTACTTGTGGCACCGTAGAGACTAACAAATTTGTTAGTCTCTAAGGTGCCACAAGTACTCCTTTTCTTTTTGCGAATACAGACTAACAGGGCTGCTACGCCCTATAATGATCATCAGTCCTGCAAATAAGCACCAGGGTACAGCGACTTCTTCGCCCAGCGCGTCTCCTCTGGCTCATGACAACTGCGCTGCTGCCAGTTAGCCCATGCACCATTCTTTGTCCTTTTCTACGCAGGGGCAGGCAAATTAAGGCGCCTCTCCACAGCCGCAGATCATGCCCCAGATCCTTCCCTATCTCCTGCGCCATCAAGCCCTTGGAAGGAGTTTATCTCAGGTGCCTACCCTGCAGTTATCAGCATGCCAGACTCATTTAGAGAGCCCAGCTCTGTAACCGGAGACAAGGGTCCATTGATTGTCTGAAGCGGTGTTTAGATTCTGCCCTTCCTTTGTCAACAACTAAAAGTAACCTGCCCTTGTCCCCCTCTCCATCCGATTGAATCGCCTCTCTCACTTTCAGCCTGTTCTGGTTTTCCGGGCATGCACCTGTGTCTCGTTTGCTTGCTGAAATACATTTAAAAGGGGCCAAGAACAAAGTAGCAGGTCTGATGAGGGAGAGGGGAGGGGGACCGGCACAGACGGATTTTTGGAAAGACACGTGAACAGCGGAGGAAATCCAGGTTGCTGTGGCTTTTGCTTTTATGACCCCCTCAAGTGTCCTTCCAGCTGGTTTGCAGAGCGATGCTAAATTCAGGAGGTCTAGCTGTTTTCCCCAGGATGTCCTTCTCTACCCCACTAATCAACTGCCCCCCAAACGCAGAGAACCAGCTGCTGGCCAGGCGTAAATACGCGCAGCTCTTCCGCTTGACATTTTGCCCAAGGATGATTGTTTATAGGCGGTGATTTCTCATTGAGGGTCTCTCATCTAAGTCCCCAACACCTGCCTAACTGAAAGGATTACATTAGCATGAAAGTTGCCTGCAACATTTTCTGCTTTACGCACTTGGGGAGATACATGAATTTATATATGCCCGGGCACGCGGGGAAAACCCCGGAGGGATTGAAGCCGTGAGGGGGATATAAGGGGCCCCCCTATTTTTGCAAGAGACAGACAATCCTGAAATCAGACAGGAGCTTTGTCTTAAAAAAAAAAAAGCCCCCCGCCCCCATCGCTAGTGGAATAAGTGTCAAAATTAGAAACAATCACCCCAGCAAGAGGAAAACTTTTCCCCGGGGCAGAAACCGACACTTTTACCGGTGGAAATCAGGAGAGGAGCTCAATCCGAGTGAGGACATGTGGGCTATCGTCTAGTTTTAAATAGAAGGGAATTAAACGATACTATTAATAGCTTAGATAGATTTTCTATCCATTAATCAAATACATGCAGTGCTTGCCTATCAGAAAGTAGTTCCTCATCCCACTCTTCTCTTGTGAAGAATACATACCGATGGCTATAATTATTTTCCTTATGATCTATAATTGCAGCAATAATCAATGATGAGTGATTAATAAAGCCAACAGGGATTGAGTAGTTTTTATATCTCAGTCACTGCCACACAAAAAGCAGGGACCTGTGACAGAATATAGGTAAAGTATTCGTTATGATTCACTTCTTATGTTCTTTTGGATAAACTTTCTTTTTACGGGAATGACGCTTCAAAGACAGTTGCAATGTACTTTCCCTGTCCAACAAATTCTCTTTGCAATGGGTGGGTTTGCTGGGGAGTTTTACTGGGAAATACGGGGCCGATCCTGCTTCCAAGAAATGTCTATGGCGGAACTTCGAAGGGAACGCAGGATCACATTATTCGCCACACTTGTCATCCCTTCTGGAGTTAAAACTGAGCCAAGAAATTTCCTAACTCCTGGCTTTGGTTTCTGACTACTTTCATTTACCCCCCCCCCCCAAGACTCCGGTAGCGTAGCTCCCAGGTTCGCCGAGCCTTGGGATAGAAAACAATTCAAAATCGGGTTTCACTCCGCAGCATTCCGGACCTGATACAGACCAGCCGTGCAGAGAGCTCCAGCCAGCCAGCAATAGGAAGGGACAGCGGTCGGCAGAGTTTAGTCCACAAAGGGCCGGGCACAGGTGTCAATCAGGAATCCAACCAGACCTAATGTTGGTCTTTACTCCCATTGATCAACGAGAAAAGCAGGAGTTAGCCCATCAGGTTATTGTTTAATCTGATAGACCGTTCTGCGGGTCGACTCTCCTGCCAGGACTTCAAGGCGTATGAAGGATTGTCCGCACCCGTCGTTGTTTAGGACTTTTTGGACAGGTGCTTTTGAGGACGCCCTATGTGTACTTCTAGTCAGTCACAGCGCTGGGCTTCCACTGGCTTCACATAACAAAACAACAACAAACCCCCCCCCAAACCAACCAACCAAAGCCAGGACTGCGGGAACCTGCAAACCGGGACTATTAAACAGAGATCGAAACATTGAAGCAGACCCCATCTCTGTCTCTCTCTGGCTATATGCACAGGCAGAAAGAAACTAATCTGTGCGCATAGATATCCCAATACACGTGCCTGTTTTGTACAGCTCGGGCGGACACACACACACTCCTGTATCAAGTCCATTTCTGCGAAGCTGTCCGCACTTTAAATGTGTCTTGACAGACAGGCGGGTCGGTGTGGAAGGAACGGATCCAGCCCAGAATCCTCCGCTAGCCCCATTGCTCCAGCAGATCCTGTTACAGGATATGGGACATTACTAATTTAGGGACTGATCCTGCCCCACTGAAGTCCATGGGCGCTTTACCATTGACTTCAACGGGGGTGAGGCTCGAGTCCCTGAATTCATTGCCTGAGTCAGTAGCCCAGGACTGGATGCAATCTGGGGGCAGTGAGACCGCGTCTGATCTTTGCTCAGTTATACTTGGTGTGTGTGTGCGTGTGTGTGTGTTTGTGCGCGTTCAGCGCAACTCCAACCCCAGCGATCGGCAAAGGAACGGTTAAAAAAAAAAACAAGTGATCAAAATCTCGTTACAGAGTAGCAGCCGTGTTAGTCTGTATTCGCAAAAAGAAAAGGAGGACTTGTGGCACCTTAGAGACTAACAAATTTATTAGAGCATAAGCTTTCGTGAGCAACAGCTCACTTCATCGGATGAACTGTAGCTCACGAAAGCTTATGCTTAAAATCTCGTTAGGAAGCCCCATAAAAAGCCCGCATGAGCGTCCCGCCGTGCACGAGCGGAGGACAATGCAATTCAGATACGCTCCGTCTTGCAAAACTATTTCAGGTGGAGGCTGCTGATAGCACCCCGGTAATGCCTTTTGCTGGAAACGTGATTTTAAATAAGCATATCTCTGCTTGCTCATTACAGCCGGGCGGAGGGCGGCATGACGTGGCACTGTATTTACCAGTGTAGCCAAGCATGAAATTGAATGTTCAAAAAGTTTTTTAGAAAATGCAAATCGCATTAAAACAGAAGCAGGCGTGTGTCTGATTTACAAGCACCAGCGGACCTGGGAGAATTTGCTCCGAGAGAGAAATGGAAAGGAGATCGGGGCCCCAACCCGATCTCCTTTTAAATCGCTCTTTATTTTTCCACACGAACTATTCTTTCCCCCCATAGCATCTCATCCTCATGCCAACAAGCAGTTTGGAGAACGTGGGATCCTGCCAAAGTTACCAAAGTTAGCCAGAAAAGCCCAGACCGCTTCAGCAATTCTCATGGCTGGCCAGGAACACTTCACCCCCCAGGATCACAGCGGGGGGTGTGGGGGGGGGAGCCTTCCCCATGTGGAGTTAAACCCCACCCATCTAGTCTGGCTCGGGAAAGCTACACTGACAGGATAGTGCAATAAACCCACCCGCTGCCTCGGAAACAGCCGTCAGATTTAGTCTGTTAACTGCACACAAAGTGTTAACAACGCTGTTGTCTTTTGCCGCACACAAAAGTTTGTTCAGGTGGATCCTCCACAGATCCTGCACACCCAATTCGCTGCAGGGGATTCCCCCATTTAGTCCGCTGACTGCAATTGTAGCGGCTGGTGAAGGAGGACAACAATTGGTTTTCCCCGTTGCCCTTCATTGGACAATGACCCACAGGACAGGAGTTACCAGAGCAATGGGGTTTTTTGGACAAACACCTTTGCTAGCCAAATTCGGATGGCAAAGTAAAATCGTAGCAAAGACAGAAAGGAACCAGTGGGTGCATCCTAAAACAATAATCTGGCAAGGATTAGGAAATGCCCGGTTTTGAAATAGTATCTAGCAAAGCAATAGGTGCAATACAGCCTGTATTGGTTTTATTAATGCAGAATGGCTGAATGCCTTTCCCTAAAGGATCTAGCCAGGTACCACAATGTCTCCAGAACTTCTTTGCCACAGACTAACCAAGTCTTTCTGTCTTTACCACCACAGCCCTACATTAGCGCCTAATTTTGGGGTTTGATTCCACGCATTTTATTTCAGGCTAACCTCCTGCTGAAAATAAGGAAGGATTGATTTTCCTCTCAATCACACCGACTACCGGTGTGAATTCCCCCGATTCCAGCAACTGGATGTACTCTGAAGATCCTGGGAGTGGTCCCAGGATCGGCCCCTGGGTGAAGGATCGGGCACCTCCCATTGGGATTAAAAACCGACACAAGCCATTCTGCCGAAGTCAAGAGAGAGAAGACCAGGGAGATTCTTTGTTCACATGCGACCCGTTTTGGAATGAAGGCTCGTGTAAAAGCATAGCCGGCACTTCGAATTCAGTGAAGTGAATGTAACCGAAGCATTCGAAGAGATTAAAGCGCATGTATGGTTTATTGGTTTCAGAGTAGCAGCCGTGTTAGTCTGTATTCGCAAAAAGAAAAGGAGTACTTGTGGCACCTTAGAGACTAACAAATTTATTAGAGCATAAGCTTTCGTGAGCTACAGCTCACTTCATCGGATGCATTTGTATGGTTTATTGTTTCAATAAGAGGACACTGGTTTAATTCGGATGACATGTGAATGCATGTGAATACATATCCTCCCCTTCCCTCCCAGCCTCTTCGGGCAATCGGCAATAGCAAAATATGATCATTTCTCAGAACTGGAGAAAACGGGTCCTTTCCAACTCCCTCCCCCATCCTCTATTCCATTCCAGCTCTTCCCCCCCCCAACTTTTGTCACATGGTAAAAGTTTTAAATATTTGCTAAGCCCCTCTCCTCTGTGTCCCCCTCCAGAAATACCCTGCTCCTACCGGGTTTGGGACAGTCTAGCTTCCACTCCGAAGCTTGGTGTTAATTGCCACCTGCACAAAAAAAAAAAAAAAAAAAGCCCTTCTCAGAACAGACCTTCAGCTGCCAAAAGGCTTTGTCAATAAAACAAGCGAAAAACAAACAAATGACCCCCCCAAACAAACCAACAACCCCCCCAACAAAGCCAAAGCAACTAACCAAACCCAACCCCCCAAAAACAAACCATCCACCCCCCCAACAAACAAACAACCCCCCAAACCCAAACTAAAACCAACCAACCCCTCCACCCCCCGTGGAAGTCTCCCTATATCTGTGGGGGTGACATTCATAGAATCCACGTAACATCTTTTTGCTCCTAGGAATCCTTGGGAAGTTTGCCGCAGAGTGGAGAGGAGAAAGCTCAGGGGCTGGGATTTGGAAGCTGTGCCCCCCCCCCACCATGATGGCTGCTGGGCTCCCTTTTCTTCTCTGTGCAAGTAAGTCGGCCTCACAGCAGAGGGACAAGCTGGAGTTGTAAAGGGACCAGCAGGGAAACGACCAGGGAATATTTTTCACTCAATTCCCACGTTCTCTCTCATGTCTCTCCTTATTCCCTGGAGAGCCACCATTCCCCCAAGCCTGTTAACCCAGGACAATGAGTGAGAGCCTCGTCTAATTTAATTTTCCTGTCAGCCTAAAGAGAGCTACACTGTAAACCCTACACTTACTCACACAGAGCGGGGCTGCTTGGTGTTGCCATTTGCACCAGAAAGACCCCCAGAAGGGACACTGGTCTGGGAACTCCAGGCTTGTATCGGTCAAGAACCTAATGACTTTTTCCATTTGAAAAAGGGGCACTAATTGCCATTGATCCATAGCAATAGTAGATCCAGGACCAAACTACAATAGCCGGCATGGGGCTAAACAACAACCCAAACCTGCAAAATATTAGAGGGGAAAGGAAGAGAGAGATAACAAAGGAGGAAACTGCAGAGAAGCCCAATCGTAACTATTCAACACAAGTGTGTCCAGACAGCATGTGACACAACCTAGGTTATAACGCTTCCCTCAGTGCAGATGATGGATCATTACCTCCAGTGGGGTTCATTTGAAAGGAATGAGGAAGATGCCTTGGAAATGCAGCATTGTTGAATTATGCCATCGAGGACCCGACCCTGACACACCGACGTCAAGAGCAAAACTCCCATTGACTTGAAATGGTAGAAAGGATTGGATCCCCTAGCTCCCAGCAGAATAGCTTAGTGCTAGGTTTTTTTCTGCCCTAGTGAATTTTATCACTGTTTATCCTACTCAGTGGGGGGAAAAAGGTATCACTTTATAGAAATACTACTTCCATGTTTGCTGTTTGAATCAACTTTAGTGTTTCCAGGAAGCCTTGTATTGACATATCTTCACCATAGCCATTCCCAGCCCTTAAATTAGTTGAAAATAGAAGCTTATCAGTCTAAAAAGTAATAAGTGGTCAGCAGCAAAGATATGAATGTGTTTATTGCCCCATCATCCAGTATCTCAGCCGAGGAAAAGAAAAGAAACTGCTTGTGTTTGTAAAAATGCCTCCTGCTTTCATCATTTAAAGGAAGGGCTATCCTAGGAAAAGCAAAAGTCTTATTAATATCCTTTGTGTGACTTCAAAATGAACAGTAGGAACTTGAATTAAGTAACTATTTTTAGTGCACATATGTTTCCTTTTAATATCTCTGCTCTCTTCTGTACTGCAGACATTAATCTCATAAATGCTTTTTTTATTACAGTCAGACAAATTTCAGCCCAGACTGTTCATTTAATTGACAACTGATGTGACATAGGATGCTTTATGTAGTTAATGTGTCTCTTTGTGTTCTTGGGTTCATGTAGCAATATTTTGGGTATCTCCCTGGGAAATGAAATGCATTTCTAAACTTTACGGTTCTATTCATAAATGTTTTTGAAATACATTTGACATGATCACCACATGCAGCTACAATCTCTAATTGTATAATGCATTTGCACAGCATTTTAAACCAGGCATGCTTCTGCAAACTACTAGAAAGGACAGCATTTGTAGATATTACAGAAATATGCATACACTGGTATAAAATGTGATTTTTCTGTAATAAAGCATGCTGTTAAGAATCCAGAAAATTTACTAAATACAAAATGAAATCTCATATACATTTTTACTACATGCAGGATGTACGTTCTTGTGGACACTAAGATATCTTTACACTTCTATGGGAGTGTGAAATGACCTTTCTGAAGTGTGCATACATTACATTTACACCCCTCCCCTCAGCCCCTACTTTAAGGCATATTTACATTGCCAGAGTGCTGGAAGGGAAACTTAGTGTAAATGAGAATCGGGCCCAATATATGTAACAGAGCAGTTCACTGTACTCTATAGAGATACTTCTTGGGAAGGACTTCCTTTCTAGACATTTTTAAATGTAAAGATTATCAGAACAAAAATGATTTCTCTCACTTCAGCTGGAAGGAAAAAAGAAAGCTGAGTAAATATGTGCTACATAGAATAAATTAGAATAAACGTGATGTTTTGGCTGTGATTCCAATTTCAGACTGAGGGCATAAATATGAAACAAGGTTAGAGTAAACCCATTGCAATTTAGGATAATGATTAATTGATATGTATTAATCTTCATATTTCTTATTTTAATAATCCCAGAAGTCATCGATGGTGGGTATAAACATTGTAGAAAATATGTAACTAACTGATGTTATTGCTGCTTTATATATTTCTTATTAAATTCCTAGATATCATCTCAGTTTGCCTCTTGGTGTCTGTATTTGTTATGGCGACTCTTGTTTTAATACCTTGAAGTTATGTTTATATGTCTTTGAATGACGCATAGACTAATTATATCTGTTTATAGCAGCAAGTTTAAATGTGAACTAATGCATCGGTATAAATCGGTGTAGTCCCACCTAAGTAAGTGTCTGGCATGGGGTAAAAAGCATAGCATCTGAGTCACCACTGAGTTACTCCACTTTTACACTGGTGGAAGTTCGTTGATTTCAATGAAGGTACACCAGGGTAAAACTGCAATGATACAGGTGTGAATGAGGCCCATTGATCCATTGTGATGTTTTGATTTGTTTTGTTTTTATTATTTATATCACAGCGGCGCCTATAGCCCCAGCTCAAATCAGGACCTGGTTGTGCTAGGTGTTGTATGTACATATAACAGACAGTCTCCACCCTGAAGAGATCACAGTCTAAATAGACAAGACACACAAAAGATTGGAAGGGAAACAGAGGTGAAGTTACTTGCTCCTGGTAACACAGCAGATTGAAGAGTAGAGCAGGAGGAGAATCCAAGTCTCCTTAATCCCAGTTTACTTACCTATCCACTGCTTCTCTAGGATTTCAGTGAATCTATGCTGGTTTGCAGCTGCTGAAGATCCTTTAATGGAAAAAGAAATCTTCCCCTGACAAATATGAGGGGATTTCCACCTTTGGTCACCTAACGAGGAAAACTGTTTCCCCGCATGGTCATATATGATAGATTAAACTCATAGGGTATCTACAGCCGTACATTTTTCACTGTTGGGGGGAAATAAATGCCTCATTAAGAGGAATATTATGAGCCATTATGAGATTCCTGGAGAAAATGAGCTATGCACGCGCATCTTCACATGGGCAGAGCAAGGGGCTTAGGTCCGGATTCAGCAAAGTATGGAAGCACTTGCCTCGTTTTAGAAGGTGAATAGTCCCACTGATGCTTACAGAGTTAGCCATCTGCTTCAGTATCTTGATGAAATGGGACCAGATGCCCCAAGGCTGCATTCCTTGCCCATCTGAAACTCCTACTGACTTCAGTGGGAAGGTCGAGTTGGTGAGGAATGGAAGATCAACCTCTGGAAGCCAAATCTCTCCCCCCACACCATGCCCAACTAATCCAACTGGGCAGGTGGGCAAACCGGTCTGACACCATAGGAGGCTGGACACAATATAGCATCAGTGATCAGCACTGTAAGAATTTAACATCTTGATCCTGCTCCCGTGGGAATAAATGGCAAAACTCACATGACCCCTGGGGCACAGGATATTTTTTCCCCCAGGTTTTGATTTTTTTCGTTTGCTGAAAAAATTTGGTGTGAATTTTTTTTAAAAAGGGAGTATTTTGAGGATTTCTTCTTCCATCAAAAACTCCCAAGCAGCTCGAACGCAAGTCAGTGCCACTCCTAAGCCCTGCCTCCCATTTAAAGCTGCCCTCCTTCTGCCGTATCCTCAAGTGAGCGAGGCACTAGTACTGTTACCTTGTCTACATGTTCGCGGCAAGCTGGGGTGCGTACCTGCCCTGCACTAGCCTGCCGTGCTCTAATTCCACATGCACCTTATTCACGCCATTAACAGTTCTAGTCCCATTTCGACAAGGACACAATCAAAGTGCATTAACTAACTATAAACATGCAGAAGCAGGTTCGACAGGAACCGCTTGTCTGTGGCAAGCTAGTGTGGGGTAGATTCGCATACCATCTTGCTGTGAACTAAATGTTCATGTAGACAAGCCCTTTGTCGCTATGTTCTTCAGTTCCCCATCAGCACTTTCCTACCTCATGGGTGTGTGTGAGCATAAATTCGTTAAAGACTGTGAGGTGCTCAGATACTGCAACAATGTGGAAGACATATGTACACAGGTAGCTGATCAAAAATAAGAATTTATATTACCCTGAAGGTTCATAAATGTAGTGCTGTGGTTTTATACTGTGAATGCATGTTACGAAAAGAAAAAAAAATAGGCACCCCCTCCCATCAATCTTGGCATAAAAGAGAGAGGGTGGCACTCCCCCAGGTTGAGATCCCACAAGCTAGAGACTAAGGTGATATATGTCAATCGGTGACACTGGAATAGAGTTCTCATGTAAATAAAACATATTGTTATAACCTTTCAGGAAAATAATTTTACCCTAATTTATCTTTTTCTGCTGCCATTGGAAACCAGCCAACTGATTATTGATTTCACTGGGGGATGCTCGGGAATAACGTGATGTTATTCACAAAGTTACTTCTTTATTCATTTTATATTTGGAGGCGTTTCTCCTGCACTCATCACTACGGGTATGTCAACACTGCTCACCGAGGCCAGGTCTGTGGGACCTGAGCTTGTGGACTTGGTTTCCAAGTCTGTGCTTGAGCATCCACACTGCACTGTAAAGCTGGGTTTACAATTGCTAGACCTGGGTCTCACAGCCAAGCTAACACAAATGTATTCCACTGTGCAGACTTTCTGATTCAGATCTATGGCTTGACCTGGGTTCACACTGCAAAATTACAGGCTTGGACCTGATTCCCAGTGGGACTCTGGTTCTGATCTATGCCCATAGCAAGTCCCTAGGACATGGGTCCTGAATGCTTGTTGATCTGAGTCAGACTGATTTGTGTGTGAACAGAGACCCTGGGCTTAGTGTGCAGTGTAGACATATTTCAGAGTAGCAGCCTTGTTAGTCTGTATTCGCAAAAAGAAAAGGAGTACTTGTGGCACCTTAGAGACTAACACATTATTTGAGCATAAGCTTTCATGAGCTACAGCTCACTTCATCCGATGCATCCGATGAAGTGAGCTGTAGCTCACGAAAGCTTATGCTCAAATAAATTTGTTAGTCTCTAAGGTGCCACAAGTCCTCCTTTTCATAGTGTAGACATACTCACCCCCTGCCCTGATTTTAGCGCTCGAGAGGAAATGTCTACATGGCTATTTTTAGTGCCTTGTGAGCCTGAGTCTGAGCCCTGGGTTATGAGGCCTATCTACACTACAGGGTCACCGTAAGCTGCCTTGTGTTGACCTAGCAGTGGAAGTGTCTTCCCTTAAATTTGGCTGCCACCCAGAGGCGCTGACTTTCTGAGTTCCCAGAGGAAAAAGGAGGACTGCTCGACCTCTGTTCCACCCCAGGCCTTGCTCCCACTCCACCCCTTTGCCCAACCCCCCACCCCTGCCCTGCCTCTTCTCACCCCTGCTCCATCCCCACCCTCACTCCACCCCTTCCCACCCCATTCTGCCCCCTCCCCCCACAGACCCTTCTGCATGCAGCTGAACAGCTGATCATGGCAGGCAGGCAGGTGTTGGGAGGGAGGGGGAGGAACTGATTGGTGGGGCTGCTGGTGGGTGCTGAACACCCACTATCTTTTTTCCTTGGCGCACCCACGGAGTCGGCACCTATGCTACCGCCAACGTAAGTCTCTCTACGCCAATTTAGTAACACCACCTCTGTGTGTATCATAGAGACATGGTCGATGTAACTAGGTCTATGCAGTGTCAGTGGAGATGCTGCATTGCTTACGTCAACTGTTACTGGGTTTCAGGAGCCATCCCACAATGCCCCACACTGACAGTACAATCAATACAATCTCTCCAGGAGAGGACATGCATCACTGACACCGGAAGCCAACCGTGCACACACAAAAGTGATTTAACCACCGCGGTGGCTGGGTGACATAATTTTGTAATGAGATTCACTGCCGCGGGGTTTTTTTTGCAGTGTAGACATAACCTAAGAGTACAGGTAAGGCCTTATCTACAGAAGAGACTTGCACCAGTTTTAAACTGATTTGGTTGAGCTGGTGCAAACTGATGTGTGAGCATTTATTTCAGATTCAAAACAGGCTTACTTTGGTTAAGTTTAAATCGATTAGGAAACAGTTGAAGTTAAACTGAAATAAGAGCATCCCCACATACGTTGGCACTGGATTAAACTAAGTCGGTTTAAAAACCCGATAGTGCAGGGTAAGGGCCTTGGCCCTGCTCCAGAGCTCTTTGAACTCAATGGAAAGACTCCCATTGACCTCTATGGGCTTTGGATCAGGCCCCCAGGGACATCCCTTCTGCTTCTGGTACAGAGGGAATAAAGGGGCACAAAACCTGTTCAGATTGTCGGGTGGAGGGGAGATGCACCATACATACAAGCAAGCAGATCCCTCTGTGTGCATGACAATGGGGATTGAGGACTGCATGGCTGGATGGGGTCAGCCAGTCTGCACGGCATCAGATCCCAGTGCACAGGGGAGGAATCTACACAGCAGAAAGGATTGTCATTCTGCTGGCAATAATATCTGCTCATGTCTGCAACACTTCCTGATTGAGAACTGGGGGCCAGGTAGGGGCAGAAGAAAACTAGAAGCCTGATCCAAAGCCCAGTGAAGTCAGTGGGAACACTCCTACCGATTCCAGTGGGCATTGGATTAGGCCCTAGGGAGTTTGGATCCAGAGGGAGAAATGCTGCCAGGTTTGGACTTCCTTTATTCTCATGGATGGGGACTCCATACATGCCCTGAGTCATTAGGTTTGTCCATGGAGATCTGGATGTCCGCGGGATTAGACGGTCACTCTCTTCAGCCACACTATGGGGTGGGAAAACTACCTCCCCACTGCATGAGGCCTGGGGAATGCCGGGCCTGATCCAAAGGCCATTTAAGTTGATGGAAAGACTTCCACTGGCTCCCAGGGGCCTTGGATCAGGCCCTTAGTAAGTGTAAGCTACTGGGGTGAAAAGCTGGCTCTTCTGATGTCAATGGCAAAACTCCCATTGATTTCAGTAGGACCAGGATTGCACCTCCCGAATTTCCCAAGTATCTCTAGCCCTGCCCCTCCCTGTGGGGTCTTCCATGGAAGGCAGAATCTGATCCAGAATGTCTCCCTTCACTTTGGATTTCCTGTCCCCCTTCATCTCACAAACTTCCCCTGGGGCCAATGTGCCTTTGTACCTGGGTCTAGAACTTTGCAATGCATTTCCATGAAGACAGCACTAAGAGTACAGTGCTAGCACAAAAGGGGCTGCGGATTACAAGCTGAAAAGGAGAGAGATCAGCTCATCCTGGGGGTTGGGGGGGGAGAGCTAAGAGCTGCTTTTCCTTCAGAGTTACTCATTAACCACTGTTCATTTGACAGGATCCATATTTCAAGCAAAGGAGTAAACACTTAAGATCCAACACTGCCTTGCTCCTTTTCCTTTCCAAGATGATTTATTTTATAAAATGCAGCTGCCTGAAGAGGAAGAGGAGACTGGAGCCCTGGGCCTTTTATCTGCAGGATATGCAAAGCACATTTATTTCGCCTTTTATCTCTCAAATTGTATGTTGATCCCATACATATAGATTGATTTTGTTCAGGTAGATAATGAAAAGTCAAGTGGAAAATTTACACAATGGCACTTAGGAGCTCAGCTTTCTATTGGTATATAAATTGCTTTATTATTTCATTCCCTTAAAGAGGGACTTCAGCACCAGGGAACTCTTTAAAATATATCATATTTAAACACAAATCCATTTACCTTTTGTGTGGGTTTTTTCAGTAATTTCCTTGCCACTTTTGTTAATTATCAAAGATGTTTGTGTTTAAACAAGGGCTTACTCCTTGTCAACCCCCCCTCACCATCCATCTTCTTCGACTTGTTCCCCATGTCATGTCCTAATGTGGAATTTCCGACCTGACAACCAGGCCTGCAGCAGCAAAACATATACATGTTTATATCTCAGTCTGGCAATACCTTGTGAGCTATTATTAATTCTCCCTAAGCAGCTTTTATTCAGCCACTCTAACCCAGAGGCAGGCATGCTGCTTAGCTTGTGAATAGAGGGCACTGCATAGGAAAGAACAGCTTGGAACAAAACCAGAGGAAACATTATTAATAAACATCTTCTGGACATTTGGAGGCACATATAGGCTGCTCCAGCTTAAAGCAATTAATTCACGATACTGACAAACTCTCCAGCTCTTTGACAGCTTGGAGCTGAAATAAAAATGCTAGTTCTCCAGGGAAAAGAAGAGCATAGTTGGCTCTTTTCTGGACTGTTTGCTTATAGGCCCAGAGAGCAATCTTCCTTGCAGAATGAAATGCAAGGACACAAACAATGTACCAGTGAGAGAATAGAAGATGGGAATGAACAGTTTGAACTATTTGCTCAGCAGAAGGGCAACCACAATGGTCGGCCAATGGCTTTCCCATGCATCAACTGGGGCTTCTTAGGCCCTTTTGTTGTTCTTCTTCTTCCTCTAGCCTGATAAGAACACAGCTGCAGAGTTGCAGTTAAGTCGGGCCTTCTACTTATTCACGTAAATCTCATGGCATATTTACTATATTTTCTACTGCAAAAGACCTTTCCTCATTTATGCATTTCAGTATTTACTTGGAAGCCAGAACTGTATTCACTTGCAATCTTTCAAATGCAATTAAATCTCTGCATATTCTCGGTTTATTGCTGGTCCATAGTGCAGCTTTTGGGGTTGCTTAGACTCATCTCAAGTCTCAGCGGAAATTATAGCTTTTCTCCCCTGCCTAAACCTATTAACGGGCGTCCCTCCCTCTAGGATTATTTAACTCTATAACTAGAACTGATCTGTGGATGCTGTTCTTATGAAAAAGTCACCGTATAAAATAAAGTAGCATTGAACAAGACAGGCAGATGTGACTCAGTTTGCGGCAAATGGGAAGAAACCCAACAGCCAGCTCCGAAGTGATCCCAAAATATTACACACACACCGAGACACATGTATGTGTGCACACACTTGCAGAAAAGCACTTGTGCATATATGCACGTGCAGACATATGCACACAAACAAACATGCATGAATGTTGGAGCACACACACTTACATACATGCAGGACAGATCCAGATGCACATACACACACACACATGCACTGAGGGAAAGTCATTAAAAATGAAGGGCTTTAAATGCATCGTTATTAAAAAAATTAAGTCTGTTCTAGGTCTCTAGTTCCTTCCGGTAGTGTATGTACTTATCTGTACACCACAACGGGGTCCTTGGTTGAGCTTTGAGGAACTACTATAATATAAATAACACCTAATAAATATTCTCCTTTATAACATATGTATACAATATATACTCTGTCTGTCTGTGAAGATCGTCCTTTCCAATTTAACCCAATAAGGGCAAAATTTGATTTGCTCTTATGATATCATTACAGCTCAACGAATGCTGTAATTAAAAATAAGTAGGTGGCAAAGTCAACCGCCACCACGTAGATGCTCTGAAAGATCAGACCTACCAGAAACGCTGACAGTGTTGTGTATGTATTTTTACTCTTTGTCCTACCCCCCAATGTTGGTTTTGGGAGCAGGGATACAAGACTTAATTCTGTTGTAATAGGGCTGATTTCTTTGAAAGGTTTTACAGGGTGAAAAGGAAAAATGCGGAACACTAAAGGAAATGACGAGCTTGCAAAGATCACATTAAACCTTGGTTGTCAAGGAGCACACCTGCAGGAAAGACAAAGTTTAAACACTGCTTTCTCTCTCACACAATCTTGGAAACCTCTGGTTGTTTCTTTTTCCCCCCTACTGGGTGGTCAGGAAGAAAGGCTGAAAAGCAAAATGACTCCTATTGTCTCTAGGCTGTCTTAAGAACTGACCTCACGTGTCTGTAAAGAAGACAAGCACCTGTTATCTCAAGCGATCCCCTGCTTCTAGGAGCACAGAACTCTCCCTTCCCCAGGCGAGTACCTTCATGTGGCATAGGAGAAAAGCATACATTTTTTTTTCTACATCCATATTCTCACTGAGCAAAGTTCAGTGGCAGCATTGCAAATCACAACGGCCCACATGTCCCGTGTTTGGAGGGGTGTTGCTCCTTTCAGATGCCTCCCTCCTACACAGATTTCTGGGTCCCTGTCTTTTTAATCACTGGGAATTATTTCCATCAGACATACAGACTCATCTTACTGAGGGAGACAGTGTTGTCTAGTGTTGCAGCTACTGGCTGGAGCGACTTGGGTTCTGGGCCTGGTTCTGCCAGTGAGATTGGGTGATTTGTTGCACTTTTCTGTGCTTCTGGTCCCCCTTTTGCATGTTTAGATTGTAAACACTTTGCAGGGTGAGGGTCTGTCTCTTATTATGCGTATGTACAGTGCCTAGCACTGTATGGAGCCCTGACCTCAGTTGAGGCTGCTAGGTGCTACAGTGAGACAAAATAATAATGAAGTTGTGGAAAGAGTTATTTAATAATAATATCTAACTCTTTAGCTTAGATCTCAAAACACTTTACAAAGGAAGAAATAATCATTATCCCCATTTTACAGAAGGGGAAACTGAGGCAAGGAGCGGTGAAGTGACTTGCTCAAAGTCACTGGAAAATGGGGGAATAGAGGTTGCCTAGCCACTAGGTCACACTATCTCCAGGATGATGTGTCCTGCATGAATAATTGGGATCTTTGTCACATACTGTGCCCCACCCTGGTAAACCCAGATTTCTGTTTTAATAGGCTGCATGTTCTGATGCCACTTAAGCGCTGAGAAATTAAAACTTTTATGTGACATTTCCAAACACTAATCTGAAGGGTTTGTAAACAAGTCATCCCCTACCTTACTGTAAAGTTTGCCCACCGGAAAGGACATAATAAAACTCATTGTAACAAAATTCTTTTTTTATATATATTCCTAATCCCATAGTTGCTGCAGGGACCTCGCACAATACTAAGGAAAACACCCCCCTTAGGACACTGATCCTCTGCCAGGTCACTACCTGTTCACATAGCTAACTCTGATCTGCCTAACCACAGCTCAGATCTCTGTCCCACTGGTCATCTCGTTAGTTGCGAGGTGATTCATTGGCCATCAGGAGACATTTATTTATACAAAACCCTAAAAAAGGGAGCCACCCATGCACTCCAGGCAGCCTTGACAATATGTAAAAATGCAACACAATGAACATTCAAACACAATGCGAGCACAAACCAGGCAACGCAAAAGCTGAGATCCCAACTATGCATCTTCCTAGGGAGGAAGGCTGCTTCATTGGTTACTGCACTAGCTGAAAGCTGAGTTCACGTCCTTGCTCTGCCACAGAGTTGCTCTGGGACTTTGGGCAAGTCACTTAGCATCTCTGGGTATGTCTACACTGGTGCCAGGAGTGATCCTCCCAGACCAGGCAGACAGACTGATGCTGGCAGAGCTGGAGCTAGTGTGGACATTTTGGGTCAGGCTCGGAAGCTTAGGGGGTCAGTGGGCTTGACAGCCCAAGCTTCTGCCTGAGCCGGAACGTCTACATTAGTATTTGTAGCGTGCTAGCGTGAGTCTGTCTACATGGCTTGGGAGACCTGCTCTCAGCTGCAGTGTAGACATACCCTCAGCCTCTCCGCTCCCCATCTGTACAATGGGTATAATAGCACCCCCCTGCCTTTAAATACACTAAAGATCGGCAAGTGCCATGACACTATGGGAATGGGGGCTGGTTAAGATGAAAAGCCCTGGAAGTTTCCCGCTATTACAGATCAACCGAGGGAGTGAATTCTAAGAGCCAGCAGCCCACTCTTTATATCAGTGGGGTTCCAGACTGAGCATCTCCGCTGATCTCAGCTGTGGTGGTATGGCACATGGAGAGAAGAGATCTCTCAGATAGGTATGTCCTGATGCATCATTTCACCATATTTCCAGTGCACTTCCATTAATGGCTCAGCAGCTGTTTTTTTTTTTTTTTTTTTTTTTTACCACTCGGGTACTAAACCTGTGGAAGTTCTCAGCCATCTCTTTCCATTGGGGTTAACAATAGAGCTGGTTGCAAAATGGATTTTCCATCATGTGAAAAAAGGTCAAGATTAAAAAAAAAGGGAATTTTAATGTTTTTCCCACAAAACAACCTCCTTCCCCCCCCACCAAAAAAAGTAGTTTTAGGTCACTCAAAACATTTCATTACTATTTTCTATTTTGAAAATGTTTAAGATCTAATATAAAATACATTTTGAATGGAAAGTTCATGTCATAATTGAAGGATCGAAACTTTGAATTCCAAAAACACGCGGAAGCAGGACATTGTGCCATTTTCAAATTAAAAATAAAACATTTCACCAGCCATGATATGATTTCGCAAAACAATTTTTGGCTTAGTTGAAAGGGCATTTTCCGATGGAAAACTGCTTCACTGAAAAGTTTCTGACCATGTCAAGCTAATGATGGCATGAAGTAGAGGAGTGAGGATACATTGAAATAACTGTACAAACAGTGACTAATTAAAAACAAGAGGCCAGTCCCTAGCTCCTGTAAATCAGCAAAGTTCCAATGACATCGATGGAACTAAGGATCTGGCTCAGAGCTGGCCAAGTGTGGCGAGCATGGAATATTGATCTTCCATATACTCCTGTTCCTGGTCATCCCTCCTGCAGCTAAGACACGTTAATTAATGAGACATTAAAGAGACTGAATGACACTTACCACTAGTTACTTACAGAGCTAATTTCCAAAACACTTTGCAATAGACGAAGAGAGAATGCTGTTAATGCAAAGTAATTTGTGCTTTGTTCCTGGTGAATGAATTTAAGGGAGCAAATATAGTTATGCAGAATTTAAATGAAGGCAGACACTAATGTAAATATAGCAATGCAACTGCATGCTTAAGAAATCTGAGCAGGCTACGATTTTAATCAGGTCTCTTTCACTCAGGTGGCATTTTAAATCCTCATCGTTTAAATTGGATAAAATCCTTATGCTATAGGAGGGTGAAAAAGAATTGTGCTCTCTCTGTCTCTCTCTCTCTCTCTCTCTCTCCCCACCCAGGGTATTTATCTGGCCACCATTGCTATCGTATCTGAGTGCCTTACAATCTTTAACGTATTTATCCTCACAATGCCCTGAGACTATTGTCCCTATTGTACAGATGGGGAACTGAGGTACATGGAGCCTGAGGGTATGTCTCCATTTTGAGGCGGGGGAGGGGGTGGAGGCGATTCCCACTCGAGGAGACACACTAGAGCAGGTGAAACTTGGGAAGGTCCCAATGTGTCAGAGGGAGGCACCGGACCCTCCAGCTGCCCAGCTCTCTCCTGCCACACAAACACTGCCACCCCAAAGATCCCTTCCTGATCTTTCTATTGCCTTGGGGGAAGGAGGGTTGGAGGAGCTCTGGTATCTGTCAGGCGGCACCTGGCTAGCTGTCTCTACTCTCCTAGCAATTTAGGGGCTAGTCATCTGGACTATTCCCTTCTTCCGCTTCTTTGGCAGGCTTGTCAGTCTGTTTTCCCGAAATCCTCCAGGATCTGCTTCTTCTAGGGGTGTGGGAGAACTTCCAGCCCCTCCACATTTCCACAGTGGGACCCCAAAATATCCCTCTGGACGGCACACAGCCACTGAACTTGCCCTTTGCCAGCCTGGGACCGAGATGCCCAGAATGCACTGGGACTGAGTCTGGACCCTCAGTTCTCCCAAGTGAATGAGAATGGAGACTCCAGCTCAGCACTTGCTAGGAGGCTGCCCTGGATTTAGCATTCTCCAGCTGAGGTGGGCAAGTGAACTTAATGCAGAATTGAGGGCAGCGAGGGACAGGAATATTGGCTGAGACAAGGTTTGTGTTTAATAAAGAAAACTCATTTATTTATAGGGAGGCCAGATTTTTAAGGGGGAACACCAGGTCCCCTTGTCCTGGGTGGAGGGTTAGTCAGGAGTGGGTTTGGGGAGAGAGCGTGGTTTAGTGGCAGAGCACAGGACTGGGGCTCCAGAGAGCTGGGTTCTATTTCGGAGACTGTGCTACTGGGTAACCTTACTGCCCTGCTCTGAGCCTCAGTTTCCCGCTCTGTAAATGGGGGATGCTGGCGCCGCCTTCCTTTGTAAAGCACTTTGAGCTCTATTGATGGAAGAGCCAGGTGCTGTTATTAGTGGGGTTAGGAAAGTGTGAAGAGGGAGCTGGGGCGGGGCAGGAGAGGAGAGGCAAGACTGCCCATTCCTTCCTTTATACAATCGTTCTCTGTTTCCTTTTCCTCATTTATTTCTTCTACCTCTTTCCATCCCCTTTGTTATCTCCTTTCACTCTTCCTTCCCGTCTCTGTCTGCCATGTTTATTCATTCACTCTAGCTCATCCACCCTCAGACCCTTGCTTCCCACCCCTCCAATACCCTGTCCTGATTCAGAGCCACCAGTGGTACAGAGTCCACATGCATGGCAGGGGCTGGTGAGCGGCCTGTAGGCTCAGCACTCGTGGCAGTGCCTAGAGCTACTGACTCCGCATGGACCTGACTGTGTGAGTGGGAAGTGGGGGCTTGAGGAGATGCTCACTGACTGGTTGGTGTCAGGGTGGCAATACGTTTGTCTAACCTAGCTGGGGTCAGTCTTCCTGATGCCTCGCTGCTCCCCTAGCATCAGTTGTCCATAGCATAGATTTTAAGATCAGAAGGGACCATTATGATCCTCTAGTCTGACCTCCAGCACATTGCAGGCCACAGAACCTCGCCCACCCACTGCTGTAATAACCTCTGGCTGAGTTACCAAAGTCCTCAAATCATGGTTTAAAGACTTCAAGTGACAGAGAATTCCCCATTTACACTAGTTTAAACCTGCAAGTGACTCATGCCCCTTGTCATCTGCTGCTTATACAACCATAAGAGCTGAATGCCTCACAAATGTTACTAAATTCAGCCCCACTGCACCCGTGAGGTAGGTATCCATCCCCATATTACCCCTAGGGAACTGAGACATAGAAACACACTCAAGACCTCACAGAGGGATGTTCTGCTATAGTGGGGAATTGAACTCAGATCAGATGAGCCTTCACCACAAGACCCCTGTGTCTCCTCCACGGGACTCCTCTATTGAGGTTTAAAAACCAAGGCCAAAATATTTCAAGTACAACTGAGGGGGAACACAGGATAGGCCCTGGAAAGAGGCCTTGGGGGACTCATAGCTATTTATACACTGCTTAGCCACAGATGGATTTATTCCGGAATACCTATTCCTGAAGAAAGACTTGTTTATATGGGGAAATAAACCGGTCTAACCATTCTGCACTAGCTCCCCATGTGGACACTCTTATTCCGCACCAAGAGTGCCTTTGTCCACTTTAGCTTAATCCACTTTCAAGGGGAATTAAGCTGCCCTCCCTTCTCCCCCCAAACGTGTCCATATGTGGAATAGCTATTGCACTTCACATTCACACCCTATCTTATTTCAGAAATCATTTCCCCACATCGACCAGCCCTCACTCCATGTGTGCCCACTCTTTTTCCAGAATCAGTGGACTAAGCGAAAAGGGAAGAAGGCACTGTTCAGAATGGAGTTATTCAGGAACAGCTATTGCACTTTAAATTCACACACTACCTTAACCCGAATTAACTTTCAAGTGCAGACAAGCCCTTATGAAAGCAGAGACTTTGTTGTTCATTCACATGAATGCAGAGTTGAGTGGGAGGATGACAGACAGGAAGTAGGGCTGTTCTAGTTTTGAGTTGCTTGGGGGAGGCAGGAGTCAATACATTTTGGGGAGGGGTTGTCAGTGTAATGTTCCCCCACCCCCCACAAATGCCAAAGTCAGCCCTGATTGCAATGCCCTGTTACTGGAGATTAAACAGAAACATGTGCAAACAGAAATATTTTGGAAATCTTCACCCACCACATACATATCTAGGGTCATTTTGCACATCTCTCCCTTTTCCTAGCCAACTGAAGCATGTGGAGATTCCTATTACTAACTCAGAGAGGCAGCATGGTCTAGTGGCCAGGGCCTGGGAGTCAGAAAACCTGGGTTTTATTGCTAACCCTGGCACTGACCTTGGACCAGTCCCTTCCCTTCGCTTTCTTTGTCTGGCTTGTCTATTCAGACTGGAAGTTCGCCAGGGCAGGGACAGTCACTGCCTATGTATTTGTACATAGCTAGTACAATGGGCCCTAACCTTGCCCCGGCCCTTTGGTGTTACTGTAACACAAATACTTCCCTCAGAGTGCTCATGGCTGGGTACAATGAGGGATCAGAACCCCAGATTATAGGAAGCCTTTTTTTTGTGTGTGCCTTGGATGACCAGATAACATGCTGCTGTCTGCATGCCCACTCTCCGTCGGTCTCCATGTCTATCTCACGGTGATGGATGGCTCACAGACACTCCTCAAGCTCTCTCATCTAGCTGGCAAGGGAGTACAGCCAGAAAGGTCTTTGCTCCTTTTCTATTATTGCACATGTAAATGAACTGACTGTCGGTTCAACAAATATCACAAAGTAGCTCACTTTGCACACCGGAGCATAGGTGATGCAATGTATTTAGCTGTGCCCTGCAAACTATGGCTGGCATTTCCAAAGTCAACTAGGGGGATTAGGTACCTGGGGAGTTGGCCCCCTAACTCTATCAGATCCCTTTGAAAATCACAATTTATTAAGCTGCAATATTGCGGCTGGTTCTGCATGAGCAGACTCTTGTGCCCATATATTGCTTTTTCCAGGGGGCTCTGTACAGGTGCACTGATCTCCTTGCATAGAACCCATGACAGGATCAGGGCTTTATTTTGCACATGTAGACCGATGAGATACATAAGCTCAGTCCTGCAGCATGAATTTGCGGGAGAGTTTCAAAAGCACCTAAAACATTTAGAAACACATAACCCACTGAAAAAAATCTTCCCCTTCAGCTGAAAAAGGCAGTTCGAGTATTTAGAAATGAATTCTGGTATGATCAAAATGAGTATGGAGTTTTATAAACTGCCCATAACTGTATAATACACTTCCCTGCCCAGCCCTGCAACCAACCAACTTCCGTTCTTCCAACTCTATAAAGTATACATAGAAATGATATTTTATTTTATACAAATCATAGTTTAAGATATGGGATACTTCTGAGCCCAAAGATAATAAGGTCTCAAATGAATTATTTTATTTTTAAAAAAGTCATCTGTGGTCCTACATCTTTGTGGGGTTTCAGCCTTTGAAAAATGAAGGACCAACAGCACTGTGTGACTCTAAGGCCCAGATCACGAAAGGTACATGGTGCCTAACCATTCGGCAATTACATACTTTTGCGGCACTGGCCCTAACTACACTCTTCTACTACAAAATAAGTGGAGGAGCATGGCTGATCCCACACACCACAGCTTCAAAAGAGTCATGTCACAACCGACGACGACGGAGTCTCAGCATACTTAGCAAACATCTGACCTCTGCTAGTGGCTCATCTTATAGCAGAACACAGCAGTCCAAATGCATGGCCCATTTTCCAACCAGATCCAGTATGCTCTGATCCTGCTTCCACTGAAGTTAGGGGTAAAGCTGCCATTTACGTCAGTGGGGCAGGACCAGGCAATAAACAAGAATCTATGAAAGAACCCAGGCAGGCTTGGATGATTGACTGACTGCTAGCTCTGGGATAGGAAAGCTTTTTTTTTGGGTGTGCAAGTGCTTGATACAAGCAGCTGATTGGGCTGCTGACTTTCTTTGAATGAATTCCTCCTTCTCTGAACAGTTAGGGAGTGCTGCTGAAAATCAAAAATGTTTCAACTTTTTTATTCAATCTATTTGCCTGCCAAAAACATGGATTTAATGAACAATGAAAATTTCCATGAGAAAAGGTTTTTTGTGAACATTTTTCCTTTTTTTGATGGGACACCTGGAAATGAAAAACAACAACCCACCTTTTGTTTAGTTTTAAATGGGAATTTTCCTTTCATTTTGTTTTTCAAAAAATAACCTGAAATGTCAAAAGTCTGTTTGTGTTTTTTCTGCTTTCGGAATACAGCAGAATGAAGGATGTTTTCAGGGCTTTAGGGGTTTTCCTCCCACTTTTGTCTTTTTTTCTATTTTTCCTTCCTCCCTCCCCCCATGCCGACATTTTTCAAAACTCCCTCAAATTTGAAAAAGTTACAGAATGGCAAATGGAAAAATGAAACACAGAAACTTTGCCATTCTGTTACTTTTCAAAAGTTGGAGAAGTTTGGAAAAACTAGGGAAAACGGAAAAGTGGGCTAACTCACTCAGTGTCAAAAATGGGCAGAGAGTGGGAAAAACTGATTTCAGAAATTATGCCGAGAAAATGAATTTTGTTTCCATTTTGAACACAAAATTAGGCATAATAATAATAATAATAATAATGATACCTGGGCTCTTATCTAGCATATATCAGTACATCTTGAAGCACTTTACAGAGAAGGTCAGTATCATTATCTCCATTTTACAGATGGGAAATCTGAGGCACAGGCTGGTGAAATGACTTGCCCAGGGTTACCCAGCAGGCCGGTGGAAGAGCCAGGAATTAGAACCCCAGTCTCCTGAATCCTGCCCAGTGCTCATCTTAGTCAATTAGGTCAGAAATGAATAGATCACTAATGCAGTGTTGTTGTAACAATGTTGGTCCCAGGATATTAGAGGGACAAGGTGGGCGAGATAACATCTTTTGTTGGACCAACTTCTGTTGGTAAAAGAGAGAAGCTTTTGAGCAACACAGAGCTCTTCTTCAGGATCCTGGTCACTAATGGGCAATTGTCACTTGTTCTTGGCCATTGTATAGGTGAAGAGTGGGGGACAGGGTTCAAGAAATCGTTGCACTCCCATTGCATGCTGGGAAGTTGGGAAAGAAATTAAGTCTCCTGGGGCACAGTCACTTTCTGAGCTCCCCTTGGGGACATGTGGCTGGTGTTGCCTTCACTGCCCATTCTCTTACAAACACAATCTGGCCCTTTTGTCCATGTTCTCCCACATACTCTTTGTCTTGTGCCTACACAATACCTTGGTGGCCATTATCCTCACCCATGGGATGGTCCCTCATTGTCAAGATTGAAAGGAAGCTGGATGCCACTCAGATGAATTATCTCCAAGTGACTGAAAATATCAAATGGTTCGATTTCAAGTTGGATGAACGGATCCATCTTCTAACACAACATGTCCCATTCTCTCAAATGGTTGCCCAATTCTCTTTAAAGTGGTCTGGTCGCCTGCTCCGAATGCATACCAGCTTCCTGGCAAGAATTATCTTAGCTTCGACCCAATGAAGGCAGGATGGAGAAGACATCCTGGAAGATGTGAAACATGAAGTTTGGATGATGTCAACAGATACCTGTCCCTAACAGGCATTGTACCTTGTCATGCACTAGATTTGGTTCTGGACAGAATATCATGGAGGCACATAATGCTTTTGGTGGGCACACTGCTATCTAGACAGCATGAGAACTAACTAATTGTAGATCTCAGGCCCTTTGTGACCGGACGCTATCTGTTCAGCACTCGCCTAGTGCTGTGCATGTTTACAATGCTATACAAGTTGCTTATAATCACTAACACCCACCAAAGTTTGGGAAGACCAGTATCAAAGTCTTTCAGCGCATATTCAAAGAATAGAAACAATGGTTTGTGAACAAAAAGTCCCCCCCACCCCCATCTGTGACATACCAGGACCACAATCCAGACTAGTGGGAGTCTGTGTCACCTCTGCCCTGCAACCTTGGATGCCTTATAATGCCTGGGCTGCTCACAAACAGCCTTCTAGCATGCAGGACATACCCTGGGTGTCATGTGTAACTGCAGCCTGCCCAGCTACACCCTGGCTCTCACCAGCCTAGGTTATACTGCAGGGTGACCACAACACCCTCTCCCCTCCCACTCAATCCTTGATCCTCCTCCAGACATGTATGTCCTGTACTGCCCAACCCTCCCCTGGACAGTACAATATATTAAGTCCATTATTCTTTTAAGGGGATAATATGCCAGTTTATTACCTTAAATAGTTACGCAAACACTTAAATTTAAACATGCTGGATTAAAAAAAACAATAAAGCAAGTTTATTAACTACAAAGAGAGAGATTTTAAGTAAACTTAATGAGGTGTAAAAGTCAGAAATGGCCACAAGAAAAATAGAGATAAAATGCTTACTAGGGCCTAACTTAAAATATATTAGATGTAAGCAAAATTTCTCACCACATGCTACCAGCAGGGTTACTGATCAAACTCTTCAGGCCAGGACCCCTTCTGAAAAGTCCAACAGTGGTTTCCTTTTGTCTTTGCAGGGGCGGAGAATGTGATGGGCACGAAGAGAGAGAATCATAGAATCATAGAATCATAGAATATCAGGGTTGGAAGGGACCCCAGAAGGTCATCTAGTCCAACCCCCTGCTCAAAGCAGGACCAAGTCCCAGTTAAATCATCCTAGCCAGGGCTTTGTCAAGCCTGACCTTAAAAACCTCTAAGGAAGGAGATTCTACCACCTCCCTAGGTAACGCATTCCAGTGTTTCACCACCCTCTTAGTGAAAAAGTTTTTCCTAATATCCAATCTAAACCTCCCCCATTGCAACTTGAGACCATTACTCCTCGTTCTGTCATCTGCTACCATTGAGAACAGTCTAGAGCCATCCTCTTTGAAACCCCCTTTCAGGTAGTTGAAAGCAGCTATCAAATCCCCCCTCATTCTTCTCTTCTGCAGACTAAACAATCCCAGCTCCCTCAGCCTCTCCTCATAAGTCATGTGCTCTAGACCCCTAATCATTTTTGTTGCCCTTCGCTGTACTCTTTCCAATTTATCCACATCCTTCTTATAGTGTAGAGGGTGGTGCCGTGGGGTGTTTGCCCCTGCTTTTAACAGTTCCAGCCCCCCCTCTTGAAAAACATTTCCAGTTGAGACCCAGGAGACAAAGAGTCTATGGGGAAGGGTGCTCCCTGCTGTTTTTTTTTCACCTATTTGAATTTCCTCTGTCTTCCCTTCCTACTTGATGACTCTATTTATGGTTTAAATGCAAATTAAGGCAACCACTCCTTCCTTCTTTTGTTTAGGACAGACCTGCCTTCTGCCTGAGCAGGACTGTGGGGTTTGGAACATGTATTAATAACACCATACAGAGAATCTTACAACTTTACATGCAATGTTGCCACACATATTTTACCAGGACAATACTGACCAGTAAATTATGAGTTTTCAAATGATACCTTACAAGGCATACTCTGTACAAAGATGATTGCAATAGTGTATGAATACAGGGGTGTAATTCTATCACACCCTCAAAACCCAGCCTTTTTTCAAACAAAATCATTGACATTTTTCATTTTTTGATTAAACATTCCCTGCTATTTTATCTTAAAAAATGATTAAAAAGTGTCATTGGCTGAAATCCAACACAATTTTGTGGTGGTGGTAGGGGAGTTATATTTGTGAACAAAACAAACAAAAATCGTAACACCCTGAAACAAGAACAGCTAATACATTCCAAACATTTTCACAAAAATCCATTTTTATTTTTGACTGGCTCGACTGCTCACACAGTTACCATCACAGCCACCTTTGGTTCACTGGCTTCTCAGGCCTGATCCAAAGCCTATTTAAGTCAGTGGGCGTCTTTCCATGGGCATTGGATCAAGGCACCTACGCAGCACACACCTGTAATTCACAACTGATGCACCTTTGACTTTACTTCATTGTGAGAAATGCCAAGTTCAAAGCTAACCTCTGTCATTGTTTCCCAGAAAGATCTGATTACAATTCATGGGCCTGATCCAGAGCGCATTGAAGTCAATGCCAAAGCTTTAATTGACTTGGATGGTGCATGCTTAAGTTATGTGCCCACCATTTGAAAGTTGTCAGGTGAATTAGTGATCACTTAAAAATACTCTAGATTTTGTGCTTTTTTTTTAAAAGGTTGAAATTAAAAAAATGATGATCAAACCCATGCTTGCCACAGCTCATAAACTATAGTTTATATTCCTATATTCTCTTAAACTATTGGTAATATGCTTTATCTATCTATCTTAGGTACTTACTGGGTCTCTCTCCCCATAGTATCTGAATGCCTCAGAATCTTAATATATTTACTCTCACAACACCCCTGTGAGGTAGAGCAGTGCTATTACCCCCATTTTACAGATGGGAAACTGAGGCACATCAACTTGCCTGAAGACACATGGGAAGTTTGTGGTAGAACAGGGAATTAAGCCTTGGTCTCTCAAATCCTAGACTAGAGCCCGAACCACTGGACCACCTTTCCCTTCCCACTGGACCACCTTTCCTAACAAATTATTGCCAATATCGTTATGTTTGCTTATATTCCTATATTCTAATAACCTATTGTGAATATTGCTATGTCCTAGTGATGCTGATATGATTTGATTGGGATGAACAAGGAATGCAGTGTTGGTCTTTTGGAGGTACACCCGCCCTGCAGCTTAGGGTGATTCCAATCAGTAGGCCAAATTCTGCACTGATTTAATCTCCATGCAGTCCCAGTTACAGGTAACAAACAAAGGCCACTATCCTGTGTTGATTTCAGGACAGAGGGCTGTCTGTCTGTCTGGATCAAAGGTTGCTTCAACCCTTTCCTGAGTCAGAAGTGGCCCTCGTGGAATGAACCCTCATTCTTGTTGTCCTAGGAGCAAACTGCTTTTTTTACATTAACTGCCACTGTATACTGAACAAGCTAATGTTTGTATCACAGGCCAAGGAAAGCCGTGGTCATTTTGTTCCAATTGTTTTTTCAGTTAAAGGAGACATTAATAAAGACAACTGAAAATGCAGCTTGTAAAATGATTTGTATTAAAATCTGATTTATTCTGTTAACTCCTGCCAACGTTTCCCTGCTGCTTTTGAACAATCTGTTTCTAGCCTAAATCATGAACTTTGGGCTTTGGGGGTGGGGAAAGCACTTAAAACTGCCTAACCTACTTCAAAGCTGGGTGATCCTGAATCAGAACATAGGTGCTTGGAACAACAATAGGTATTAACTGTAACCCTGAAGGGGCTACTTAACTGGAGCTCCTTAACCTGGCAAGAGCCACTCTCCTTTTTGTTACCATTACTGGAACAATATACTTGGCAATTTCATTTTATTTTTAAAGTGAGTTTAATGCCTTTAAAAGGTACCAACTGCCAAATTATTGGGCTGTGTATTTATCTGCAGAACAGACATATCTTGGGAAATAGCCATACAAACTTTCCCCTGCGGCTGATGTGCTACAAAATTGTCTTAGGCCTGGTCTATATGGTGTTTTTACGATAACTATTTTGATTAGATATGTGATTTTTTTTTTTTTTACCAATACAGTTACACTAGTACAATCTCTAGTGAGGATGCAGTTACACCGTTGCAGTTATGAATTTGTTTTATACCAGCATAGTTTATTCCACGTCCCATATGGGAATGAGTTATACTAGCCGAAGCACCTTTATGCCAGTATAACTGTGTCCACATTAGGGATGGGTGGGGTTGTACCACTTTAATTACACTAGAATTGGTAAAGTGGTACAATTTTTGTGTGTAGACAAATCCTCAGAGGGACCTCCTCTTTGAGTGAGATAGTCCATACCCAGCCTGTTTTATTACTAAAATGGTGAAATTAAAAAAACTATTCTCTGCATTAAGCATTTCTGATTCTAAGCAGGACTGTATCCTTTACACAGATGTTTCTAAGACTGGGTTGTGGAAGCATATTCACAACAGGAGCACCCTGGCCTTTCTATGATCAAGAAGCCAACCAGACAAAAGAGGGGAAAAAAGACCCTTGAAAAAGAAATGGATGGTTCCTTGGAATGGTCATGGGATCTGGTGCTTTTCACCTTGAAGTGTCAACTTCAAATTCAGAGCAGTAGTGACAAAAGTCCTAAACCACCTGACAGGTATTCAGTGACCTGCGAGAAATGAGTTTGGTCCTAGTGGTCAGGTGGATATGATACAGACTTCGCCTCTGAAGCTGGTTGCAAAATGAGCACTGCTGCTTATAAGTAGGGACTGAATGGAGTTATAAAGGGACCAACCCTGTCACTCTCTGTTCAGAGCTGAGACATTGGAAGGGCAACGTGGGGAAACGTCCACTGTGCTCTCGGCTGTATCCGCTCTGTAAATAAAGACAATGCTGCAGGGCATTTTCAAAGCTCCCTAAGGGATTTGGGCACCTGGTTCTCATTACAGTTCATGGGAACTGGGCATTTGAGTATCCAGGTCTGCCATCTGGGTGCCTGGCACCAGATTTACATGCACTTGACCCAAGAAAGCTGGCTATTAAGTGACCTATTTTATGTGGTTTTAGCTTTATAAAGCGCATATGGCACAGGCCTTCGAGCACATGGACAGAAAGTTAACGTATTGACCTACGGGAACCAAATTCCCTCCATCTTCTGTCGCTCTTTCCCACCAGCATCCCATCTCTCTTGTTTGGACAGAGGCTTGGTCAGCTCCCACTTGCCTCATTCACACCGCAGCACCGGTAAAGCAGAGACGGCACCATTCCTGTCTGAAGAAGAAAAGGGACATGGAGCCCAAACCACTTTGCTATCCCCCAACGAGCAGGACAGCCGTGACATCCCCAATGAAACAACCTTAACAGCAGTTGAGCGAATTCTCCAAAAGCCCTGAATAGAGCCACTACAGTACAACACCATCCGTCTCTGGTGCCACAGTCCTCAGTGAGCCAGAGAAAATCACCCCCGGTCATCAGATGAGAGAGCCAAAAGGATTAGCACAGACAGATGATTTTTATCCATTGGCAGAAAGAGGCTGTTGCTCAGAGAAACCCCCAGAGTCTCTGTATTGTAACCCAGATATTGAAAGTCAGATCGAAAGGGGTCTGGGAAATGCAGGGACTCCAGACAACACCAGAGCTGGTGAGCCACACCCTTCTCAATCTCCTTTCCTCCAAAAGCCATCTATTTTCATCTCGGACATGAATTTATGTTTGTGTCCAGCGATTACAGTGTATCATGAATCACCCTAACAAGGTACAAGAGCTACAAAGCAGTGCTCATGTTGAATGCTGAACCATAGGACTCGGTTTGGGTCTCGGGGTCGATATGCTTTGCAAACCTGGCTGCAGGAATGGGAAACGAATGAACCTCAGCAGTACAGTCTCCTATCAGGGGTCTCATTTGACCCCTTTCCCATAGCCACCCCCGTTCTTCTCTTCTCCCACTTCCAACAGCTAATCTTCAGTCTTATAAGTTCAAATAGCCTTCATAGACAGCAGAAAAATGCCTATTTCCTATAAGATCATGCGGCTGGGAAAAGGGGAAATGTTTTCCCTCAGGTTTGAAGATGTATGTGAGAGTTACAGACTCTGTCAATGGGGAATTAATAGATTCATAGATACTAAGGTCAGAAGGGACCATTATGATCATCTAGTCTGACCTCCTGCACAACGCAGGCCACAGAATCTCACCTACCCATTCCTGCGGAAAAACCTCTCACCTATGTCTGAGCTATTGAAGTCCTCAAATCATGGTTTAAAGACTTCAAGAAGCAGAGAATCCTCCAGCAAGCGACCCGTACCCCATGCTACAGAGGAAGGCGAAAAACCTCCAGGGCCTCTTCCAATCTGCCCTGGAGGAAAATTCCTTCCTGATCCCAAATATGGCAATCAGCTAAACCCTGAGCATATGGGCAAGATTCACCAGCCAGATACCCAGGAAAGAATTTTCTGTAATAACTCAGATCCCACCCCTTCTTACATCCCATCACAGGCCATTGGGCCTATTTATCATGAATATTTAAAGATCAATTAATAACCAAATCATGTTATCCCATCATACCATCTCCTCCATAAACTTATCGAGTTTAATCTTAAAGCCAAATAGGTCTTTTGCCCCCACTGCTTCCCTTGGAAGGCTATTCCAAAAGTTCACTCCTCTGATGGTTAGAAACAGGCTGAGACTTGGAGACTGGTTCTTCTCTCCTTGCCCTGCAGCCCAACCCCCGCTTGTAGGTAGGAGTGCTGGCTAGCCTGTCCTATCGGAGGCATGGCTACTCTGGGAGAGGTAGATGGCTCTTTGTATTCACAGTATCCAAATGTTCCTCTTCTGGAGCCACATGTCCAAGGGTGGAGCTTAGAGTCCTAGGGGCTGTCTATCTTGCAATCACTGCTCGAGTGCACGTACCCCGGCTAGCTTTAATCTCGCTAGCTGGGGTCCTGGAGCAGTGAAGATAGGGAAAGGCACATTTCACCATGGAGTAGGCCTGTGAATAATTACACAGGATTCCACGGGGCTCCAGTGCTGGAGCTAGCTAAATCAAAGCCAGCTCAGATATGTCTACTCAAGCTGCAATTCCAGTGTAGACATAAGACGCAGAAACAGATAACATAAGACACACCCGTGACCGAGAAGAAAGTGCAAACTCGGGGGGTTGTGTGTGGGGAGCTAAATTGTATTTTCCCTGATCTCAGTGTCCTTCTCTCTATTGGTGGCGCAGAGAAGGGATTTGATGAGAGTCAGCATGATTAGGAGTGGTCTGATCTCCTGTTGGAACGCCTGGTCCAAAGCTCATAAAAGTCAGTGGTGAGGCTCCTGTTGGTTTTAATGGGCTTTGGATCAGATGATAAATGCCTCACTGCCCCTTTTACAACATATAAACCAACTTTTAAAATAAATACCTTTGTGTTCCACAAAACTATCCCGTGGAGGCAGGGTTTGTCAGTAATGTCCCAGCGCACATTAAGTTGGGATTTCAGAAATCTCTAGTAATATTTGTAATATTGAATCAGTCCATAGGGGCTCAGCTAAGTCCAATGCAAGTCTGTCGAACAGTTTCAAGGTTCCTCTTTTTTATTATTTATAAAATAAAAAGGGAAGTTTGAAAAAAATGGCACTACAGCAAGAATAAATCATATCTTACTGGTGCTGCTAGAGACGGATTCCGTATTATTGTTATCCGTATAGCTATCCTTTTCGCCATACAATCATTCAGCATTATTATAGTTACCTCTTCTATACCGGAATGATTCAGGATAATTATGAATCATTACGATTCAGCATAAGATACCGATGGAGAATAAAACCAAAATATTATAATGCTACAATATAAATCAATAGTGAGGCCTCTTCTGGGATACTGTGCACAGTACTGGTCACCATACCTCATCTCAAAAAGGCAGAATTAGAGGATGTTCAGAGAAGGGTGACAAACTTGGTTAGGAGCAGGGAAAAGCTCTCAAATGAAGAGAGATTGAAAAGGTTGGGATTGTTTACTTTAGAAAGGAGATGGATAAGAAGGGGCATGATAGAAGTATAGAAAATGATGAATTATCTAGATAAGGTAGATTGGGAGCTTCTGTTCTCCCTGTCTCATGACACAAGAACAAGGAGCCATTCAATGAAACAGAAAGTTGGCAGATTCATAACTGATAAAAGGAAATACTTTTTTCACACAATGTATTTAGACTCTGGAACTCATTGCCACAGGATGTCACTGACATCGAGGACATAAGACTAAAAAAGGGATTGGACATTTATATGGATAACAAGAATATTCAGAATAATAATTAATGTTTCAGAAAAAAAAAGAATTTTAGAAGGGAAATAAAACATCATTCTTCAGAGTTTAATCCTGAACTATTACAGGCGAGGGTAAAACTTTAATGTGAGCAGAATACCTCATATCTGCCTATGGCAGGGTTTCCTTTATCTGAAATATCTGGTCCGGCAGCACGAGAGTGCCAGGTGGCCACCTTGAGCAGCGATTCTAAACAGTCACAATTAATACCACAGCCTCTAGCTTTTAGGCGGAAAGCTGGAAAACATGACATGAGCGTCAACTAATGCGATAATGCCATTTCTTGTTCAAAAACTTTCTACTGCTGAGAAAATAATGACTTCCAGCATCTTGATGAGCCACTGCTTAGAAACCTCCAAAATTTGTATGGTGACTTGAAAGTGGGTGGGCCCAAGGTCAAGATCATCCAGCCCATTTCAGACAATTCCCCTTTTCCCAGTTTCTCCAAATCTTGCCAGAAGAATTTCAGGTTTTGGAGTAGTAGCTAGAGTTGTAGACATAGTGAAATCATCGCATTTTGGCTCCAAAGTCTACAAGGGAAAACTCGGTTTTCTTTCTGATATAAAAAGATAAGACAAAGAAGTTCTCTCTTCCCAAGGAAAACCGCTGCTAGTTTGAACTGCATATACATTGTGACTCACCAAAGAGAATTTATTACCACATTTGCTCCCCTAAGCAAGACTGGCAAATTAGTATTTAAAGTCATAATATTGATCATAAATTCATACTGAATTCCTGGCTACTAATGTGTCTGCTGTTCACATTTCCTTAATAAATCCGCTTGAGTTCAGTGATAATTAACGTGCAATTAAAGTAAAGTGTTGCCACTATTAGCTCGGAAACAAAAGGAGAAAGAAAACAATTCAAGTCATTTCATACAGCTGGAGTCTGACCCAAAGCCCTTTTGAAGTCAATGGTGTCGAGGAGGGTCTTTCCACTGACCTCAGTGGATTTTGGATCAGGCCTCATATCAGCAGACTGACTTCTGCTACTACATGATCATTGACAGTGTGTGCTTTTCTACTGCTTGAGACTTTCAGGAATGTTTTTCATGCAGGAGTGTAGTGCATTCAAAACACAGAAACCATCTTAATCTCAGCAAGACCAACAAAGATAAGCAATAGCTTTAAGTTGGCTGAAATTAGCAAATGGATCTGCCGCACAATGCCCTTGTTACCATTAGCTGTGACCGCTGAATGGCACCTAGTAAAATATGCTGGCAATGTTTAACAAACCATCCGTCTTTTACCTGTTCCTACTCAACAGAAACCTTTGTTTGAACCATGGGCCTATTCAGCTGCTCTGCTATCTGCTTATCAGGAAGATTAATCTCCTTGGTATCACCATATTAATTTTAAAACAGCCTTTATCATTTTGAGTCCTCTTCTGGAACAGCTTAATACTGGGGAAAAGTTTGTTTTGTTTTTTTTTTTAAATGTGGCAGCCAGATTTTGTGTTTGTCAAACTGCTATCTACATGTCTGCGGGTGAGTCATTCGCATTAGAAGAATAAAATCAGGAAAAGCAAATACCGTGTAACCGACAGCACCTGTAGATGGCATCTGAATATTCATGCAAAACTGGTGCTTCTGCATGCCAGGCTTCTGTTATTTCCTTCCTATTCCAAATAAGATCATTCTAGTCATAGTACTCGAGGAGCGGCTAGAGGCCAATATTGAGACTGGAGCCATGGTGGGCTGGACGCTTTGCGAACACAAGTTAAGAGACAGTCCCCGTCTGAAGAGCAAAAAGGACAACCACAAGCATTAGGGGTGGTGCTGTTTGCAAACAGGGAATTGAGGCACAGAGAGATTTCCAGTGGGAGTTTGGCCCCAGATTTGATTTCAATGAGAATTAGGCACCTCATTAGTTCTGAGGATCTGGGCTTAGGTAACTTATCCAAGATCACATAGGGAGCTGTAGCAGAGCCAACTATTGGCTCCTGATGCCCAGATGAGTGACTTAATCACAAGACAGGTTTCATAGTAGCAGCCGTGTTAGTCTGTATTCGCAAAAAGAAAAGGAGTACTTGTGGCACCTTAGAGACTAACAAATTTATTAGAGCATAAGCTTTCGTGAGCTACAGCTCACTTCATCGGATGCCACCAAATGCATCCGATGAAGTGAGCTGTAGCTCAGGAAAGCTTATGCTCTAATAAATTTGTTAGTCTCTAAGGTGCCACAAGAACTCCTTTTCTTTTAATCACAAGACCATCCTTTACTGCCATGCTTAGGCAGCAGTGAGCTGGCTAAAACTATGGACAGAAAATGGTGTTTTCCCATGATTACGAATCAAGTCAGCTGGTATTCAATAACCACACCTCAGATACTCTTCCTTGAGTCTGAGGGCCTGGTAGGTCCCCACCTGGACACTGTAAGAGAAGGAGACACCTCCTCTACAATATCCTTCCAGTCTTCTCCTGGAGTCTGCAGGAACACCTCCGTGGGAGCCACATGCGGACCGGGGCTATGGTCATTCCCCAAGAGTTCACCACATTGAGCTAGAGCAACACATCCCAGCATCTGGAGACTCAGCTAGATTTGGAGTTGGATCTGAACTTTGCAGCTACATCAGACCCAAACTGGGACCTCTGACCCAAATGCCTTGCATTTGTGCTCAGCCCAATGTTGGGTTCATCTGCACTGCTCAGCCCCAACACACGTTTAACGATACCACAACACAGGACATACTATCCAAACCGACTGGATGCTTATCGGGAAATGGGAGACCTGGGCTTACTTAGTATACATTGAAATAAGCTCTCCTGGGATACGTCCTCACCAAGGCTAATTCTGCAGTAATCAGCACTGAGCCCTTGGGGTAGCCTCGCCTCAGTATGAGCAACCACACTGCGGAGCCTCACCGGTATTGCACTCACCTAGGTGTGTCACAGGAACATCTGGGGGCATATTCCATGGGTCTTTGTGCTGCAGTAACCTCTGGATTCTTTCCCAGTGAATTGTGGGAGAACTTACCTGCCCTTCCGAGCACACAGGGGGAATTGTGGGAGGGCATTGGAGGACTATGTGCCCTGCAGTGATTTAGCCTGCATTCTCACTGCAAAGTGGGTGGGTTACCAGCCTAAGTGAAAATGGAACCTGGGCTCTAACGCAGAGGTTCTCAACCTCTCTCTTTTGGAGCCCCTCCCCCCCATATGCTATAAAAACTCCATGGCCCACCTGTGCCATAGTAACTGGTTTTCTGCATATATAAGCCAGGACTGCCATTAGGGGGTAGCAAGCAAGGCAACTGCCTGGGGCCCCATGCCACAGGGCCCCCCACAAAACTACATTGCTCAGGCTTCAGCTTCAGCCCCAGGTGGTGGGGTTCAGGGACTTGGGCTTCAGCCCCATGTAGTGGGACTTCAGCTCTCTGCCCTGAGCCCCAGTGAGTCTAATGCTGGCCCTGCTTGGAGGCCGCCCTGAAACCTGTTCAAGGACCCCTGGTTGAGAACCAATGCGCTAACAAACCCACCTTGCGGGGCCAGCTAGCCTGAGTTAAAAGCACCACTTAACTCAGGTGAGAGATTTTGTGTGTGGGTGGGAGGGGGACTTAGGGGGTAACACCTGAGTAAGACCCCAGGCTAACTCTGCAGTAAAGACATAACCCTATTCAATGCTTATGAGGTCTGTGGTCACAACTAGAACTAGGAGAGCTGGAGAAAGCCACCTGAGCCTCTCCTTTGTATTTATTTATCACACCAAAACCCTCCAAGTTCATAAGCCTAGTGAGAGATTTCTTTTAAGTTTCACAGCATTCCTTTCAAGTTCCCCCACTCCCTGCTTTGAGAGGGTCCCACTTCAATACTGTATTGTTTCAGGAGTGGGCATACTTTAAAGGGACTCTCTTAGGACCAAAACTTAGAGAAAGAAAGGTCAATCCCACGCAGCATTCCTAGAAGATGGCTTATATTGATATGGACTCACAATTTTAAAACTTCAGCTAGTGCAGCTCCTTTGACTTCTTTTACACCAGCTACAGATCCGTCATACTTTGCTTAAAGAAAACCAGAGCCAAAACACTTCTTCAGCAACCTATGCATCAGAATGCAAACTGGGTTAATTAGTTTTTAAACTATTAAGATACCATGGGGTATTCTATGCTTTTCAACATGTCGTTCCCAGCTTGTTGGTCCACTGGGCTTCCCCTGCTCCTGCATACTTGGCAGGGGGCTCAGTCCCCTAAATGTGCAGATTTCATGAGATCTGCATGTACCCCGAGGTATCCCTAAAGTCCCTGTACCTCCACAGAGCATTCTTGCTGATCCATATTCTCCATGATAGCTTTGCTTCTCCATAGCTGACTGTTCTGTTACTGTGGGCTGTCAGGTATGGGATGAGAGGGTCTCTGGCTGGTCATGCTTGGAGCAGCATTACAAATAATTGTGATATCAGTGATCAAATATCAGTGAGCAATGGGAGAACGCTGGAAAGAATAGCTGCTCCTCAGTCAGACCCCTCCGGGCCTGCCAAAAAACCTGTGACACCCTAGCCAATTTGTGGGATTTTGTTAAAAAAAGGAAATACGGCCAGACAACAATGCATGGACCAGCTCCTCAACTGGGGTGAATCAACCTTCGCTGAAATGACTTCAATGGAGCTGAATCGATTAACGCCAGCTGAGGATCTGGCCCTGTGGTTTTAAATTTCATCGCCAATGATGATGGCATTGCACAAGGGAGACCCGAATGCTGAGTTAGCACAGGACCTGTTTCTACAAAACCTAGTGGCAAAGCAATTTGAAAATGCCAGTGTAATGAAAGCAATTGCAAGATGGTGTCCAGCAGTCTGAGAAATCTGCAGCCTCGACGCACTCTTGTTTTTTAAAATTAACATAATCATAGAATCATAGACTTTAAAGTCAGAAGGGACCATTATGATCGTCTAGTCTGACCTCCTGCACAGCGCAGGCCACAGAATCTCACCCACCCATTCCTGTAACAAACCCCTAACCTATGTCTGAGCTATTGAAGTCCTCAAATTGTGATTTAATAATAATATCAATTTCTTCTTTTCATTTCAGTAATATTATCTCGCCCAATGACCAGTGTTGTGTTGTAGCTGACAATACGTTATTTAGAAGGCTCAGGCTCCAGTGTTTGTTGAAGCACACACAGGGATGGGTGGAGGAAGCAATAAAAGTTTAGTAGGACCAGCAGGTTAGGGAACAATATAACCTTTATCAGTTCATGTTATCCTAGAAGAAATTAGTCTCTTGTTCCAGGCTAATTGCCTTCTAGCCCATCACATAGAACACAACAATAAATTCCCCAAGGTTTATTTGACACATAGGTTTTATAAGGACTGGCAAACCATTGACTGTCATAATTATGTACTTTACCATTAGTGGTAATTCAAAGGCACATAACTAGAGCATAAGATTTCTGGAGCATTTACCTTGTTTGTTGGGGGGGGCTCCTGGGAAGTTCATCATCAGAAATCTTGATCTGATACACAAATGTCTGGTTAAAAACAAAAAGGCAACAAACTGTTGACCCATTGCGCTCCAGTTAGGCGTTTTCAGAGGAGCTTTTCTGCTCCCTGTCTGCTGGATGCAACAAATGACAAATCCACGTGTAAGGTAAGTCAGCATGGCAGCCTGCAATAACAATAATACCGAGCACCTTTCTGCAGGAAACCGGTGGCTCTAGAACGGTCTCATGAGGCATCTGTGCCCATACCTCTGCAGAGCCAGACCCCCCAGTTCCCAACTCATGGACAAGTCCTTTGGAATTTGATACAGGTGAAACCAATTGGGTGCTACAGAAATTGGGTGAGGTACTATCTTTTATTGGACCAACTTCTGTTGGTGGAAGATATAGGCTTTGGAGCATCACAGAGCTTGTTTGCAGGTCCTGGGTAGGTAACCAGAATGTCTAAGCGAAGTAAAAGTTGGGACAGATTTATTCAGCTTAGACACTCTGGTTACCTTCCCCAGACCCAAAGAAGATCTCTGTGACACTCCAAAGCCTATATCTTCCACCAACAGAAGTTGGTCCAATAACAGATATTCCCTCACCCACTTGCTGCTCTCATACCCTGAGACCAACATGGCTACAACAACACAGCAGACAATTATCTAAAATTGTACAGAATGTAATAACAATACCTAACTCTGATGAATCACTTTTCTTCAGTAGATCTCAAAGTGCTTTATGAAGGCAGTTGGGATCATTATCCCCATTTTAAACAGATGGGGAAACTGAGGCACAGAGTGGTGAAGGGAATTGCCCAATGTCACTTAGCAGGCCAGTGGCAGATCTCCTGAGTCCTAGTCCCTTGCTCTGTCCACTAGGCCACTGCCTAAAACACAAAGAAAATAGCTTTGTGGTTTTAGCAGTGATGCTTTGCCATGTGGGGGTTGGATGGGCCACTGTACCAACTCTTTTGATTTTCTCATGAATTTTGCAATATTCCCTAGCCTCTGTTTGCCAGAAGCTGAGAATGAGTGACAGGGACTGGAGCACTTGATGATTCCCTGTTCTGTTCATTCCCTTTGGGGCACCTGGCATTGGCCACTGTCAGAAGACAGGATGCTGAGCTAGATGGACCTTTGGTCTGACCCAGTATGGCCGTTCTTATGTTCTAATATTTAGTGTTTCCTTAAAACCCCAGCTCGTGGAGCAATGTGGTGACATGAGACTCTCAACTTTCATTAAAAAAAAAGAAAGGTAAATTTCTGCCCCCATGGTTCTGGGAAAAGGCTGGAAAGGGTGAGCCCTAAAGGCTCAGGAACCAGAAGACATATAAAAACTAACAAATTTGGGGTTCTTTTTATAGCTCATGATTTTTAAGTTCAACTCATACTTCTGGGGGATTTTGGAATGCTTGCAGCTGGTGATACTAAATCTCAAACTTTCAGGATGGAAGAAGAGTCACCAGCAGGGAGATGAAAGGTCCGGGAGGGCGCCCTCCAAAGGGAATGTTGCAAAAGCTCATGAGAAGGGTTCCGTTATTAGTGTAGCAAAAAGGCATTAGCTTTTCCCTGATGATGGCCCTACAGGCCAGTCCATGAAAGAGGAAAACAGAGCCATGTGAAAAGGAGAAACACAAGAAGAGGGGGGAAGCTGGTATGTCTCATTTATTTCTGCTTTAGTGACCATGAAATAAATCCCCCAATGTGAGATATGTCATAGTCAAATGGGCGTTACTACTGCCGTTTGATCAGACCTGCATAAACATCCATTCAGCTCCGTAACCCAGCATTCTTTTAACCTCATTCGTACCCAGGGCAGGGCTTAAGTCCTCTAATGCTCTTTCTGGATCCGGTACGCAGCGGACATGCCAGTTCCAGATATAAAGATCTGTGGCACAAATGGGGTTCGCCTTAAAGTGCCTAGATCTGTTTGAAGAGGCCTTTCTGTTTAATTGCTAGCCCAGGGACAGTGATAAACAAAGATCTACTTGCAACAACATACTTAGGGATACCAGGGAACTCATTGTCCTGCCGGGCTGGAGAGTTCAGGTGGAACCTTGTGATTTTTCCCTTCTGAATTCCAGTGAAGGCAGAGTGCACTGGAGAGCAAACATGCTAGGGGTGAAGCCCTGGCCCCTTTGAAGTCAACGGCAGAACTCCCATTGACTTCAATGGGGCCAAATTTTTACTCTGCCAAACCTTTTCTCTGCATGTTTCTTGTCCTGCTATCCTCACAATCACTTTCTCTTTCACGTCAACAACAACAACAACAACATGGGCTTTTGTAGCGGAGTGAATTTGCTATACTCCCTTATGGTTAGAAGAACTTAAATACAAAGGCTCTGATCCTGCAATGTCTACCCTGCCATAAAAATACCCGTGGCAACCACATCTCAGAACCTGGAGCAATTGATTCAAGCTCATGGGGCTCAAAATCACAGCGTCGCCATCCGGACTGGGGTGGGAACCTGGATTTTCAGACCCATGCCCCTCATGGGCTTTTGGATCCCGTGAGCCCAGATCAATGGACCTGGGTTCTGAGTTGTGGTGCCACGGTTATTTTTATGGCAGCTGCACCCATGCCATGGGTCTTTTATTGCAGTGCAGGCATGCCCTAAATGACTTTCCTAAGGTCAGACAGGAAGTCTCTGGCAGGGCAGGATTGAACTCATCTAGCCTCCTAACCATTGGGCAAAACATCCTCTCTTTTACGCACTGATTCTTCATTCATTTCACACAAGCTGCCAGAATCAGGACCACTGGTGCATTTTATGGTCCTCTCCCTTTAGTGATTTTTGTCTCCATATTCACCGGTGTGTGTGGTGGAGGGGAGGGTTATTTGCTTCTTTTTTCTTCCCCACCCCCCAAGACAAACATTTTCCCTGGCCCTCCTCCTCCAAACAGATCAAGAACACCTTGCTTCATGGAAAGCTGATGCATTGTATTAGGATAATTTTGCTGCCTATGCTTCCTCCCTACTTGGCGATAGCTCAGGCTGTGTTGCGATGCGTTCTGTGGAAAGCATTCAAATCATTATTAGCACAAGCCGGCAAAGCAAACACAGTTGCAAACACGGTTTGAACTTTGACCCACAGTTCTACCATTGCTGAATGCATCCCATCCTATCAGAAGGTGCAGATCTTTCTGTTTCATCTAACTGTAGCTGGAAAGAGGTATTTGCAGATTATTGATTATTTGAATTAAATGGGCTCCATTGTGCTGTGTGCTGCATGTACACACAGCAAGAAACAGTCCCCGTTCTAATTGCTATATTGCACACTGGGAAGTCACGTGCAGAGAGATTAAGTGACTTGCCCAAGGTCATGCAGGAAGCCTGTAGTAAAGCTGGGAGCAGAACCCAGATTTCTTGAATTCCATTCACCTTCTGACACTGCACTACTCTGCTGAGCTGGGCCAAACTGGGATACACTGGAAGATTTTTGCAGCTGCGACTCTCTCTGGGTCTGTCTACACTGCAATGCAAGCCCAGGGTTTGTAGAACTTGTGTTACCAAACCCTGAGTTTGTTAACCCCAGGTTAGGAATTGCTGAACCCTGGGTCCCAACCTGGGGCTTCATGTCTACACTGCATTATGTGGGCCTGAGTCCAACCACCCATATCCCTGTCTTCCTAGTGCCCTCCCAAATATGTGGCCACTCTAGCCCTTTGTTCATAGTGCAGTGAGAGAAAATTGACTATCCACCAAACTTGACTGTCCAGAGAACAAAGAAAGTTGGCCCATGGGATTGTAGGATACTTTTGGAGGACTCCCAGAGCATGAGTCCAGTGAGGCTTTGTTTACATTGCAAAGCAATAGGGTCCCAGCTTGACTCAGGCTTGGACCCTCCAGCCCTATGGGGTTCTGGGACCATGGGTCTGAGCCCTGGGTTATTGCAATTTGTGTAGACAGAAGGGGGAAGTTAGGCTTGAGTTTGAGTTTGAACCTTGGGCTTACATTGCAGTGTAGGACATACCTTCTCATTCTTGGTTGTACAGTGCCTAACACCATGGGGGCCTGATCTCTGCTGGAGCTGCCAGGGGCTACTGTCATGGAAACATCAGAACAAACAACGTGACTCTAAAACTATGCTTGAGGAGGTATTGCACAGAGAAGGGAACAATAGTTCAGGAAATCAGGCAATTGGTCACTACACGTGCTTACTGGGAGCACCTCTTTTCACTATCGTTTGTTGTTCCACACCAAAACCTATTCCGTGCACCACACTTGAGCATGTGGATTCAACTCCAGAGGGCTCAGGGGGAGAGGGGGAGAAGAGACATTTCTTCCTCCCCCTATCTGGGAAGTGGACTGCAAGAACAGTCTTGGTACCCCCTTTCTGTCCTGTCCACTCTCTTTGCTGGGTAGGAGTAGCAGATGGATGTGCCTCATAGCTTGCTTCCCAGAGCTATGGGATGTAAGAGGGATGAGGATTCTGCTGGGGTGCCTGGCACCCTGCCACATCTTTGCACAGGCACTACCCCCTTTTGGCAGATTTCATGTCTCTCCCAGGAGGATGGCACAGACAGGATTTGCCTCTAAGTGAGAAAGATCTTTCCTTGCACTCTCTAGGATGTAACTCGTAGGAGTTACCAGCTCCTGTTTCCGGGTGTAAGCTGCTCTCCAGCTCTGATTAGCGAAGAACATGTCCCCAGTGGGGTATATTGCACAGGCAGGTGCACTGGGGCAACTTTGTGCCTTCCTTTGAGGCATCTGGCACTGGGCCCAATCAGACAGAGGATATTGGATTAGATGGACCTTAGCTCTTTTCCAGGATGGCTGTTCTTATGTAAAATGTCCAGTGCAGAGCTTGCATCCCCATCTGAGTGAACTCTCCAAGGAGTACATTCATTACACACATCTATTGAAATTTAAAAAAATGTAAACATGATGCCAGAACAATGGATGGCATATAAATGCCTACGTATAGAATTTTTAAAAATGGTACAAATGTCAAATATTGTCTTTTGATTTACTTACCCCTCTGGAAACATATTTTTGTTGTCAACAATATCCCAATTCCGTCCATTTCAGAGGAGTCTTATGGTTAAGAGATTGAGCTAGACTCAGGAGATCTAAGTTTAATTCCTGGCTGACACTGGCCTCCTCTGCGACATTAGACATAATTTCTTTGTTTTCCATCTTTAAAATCTAGATAATAATAGTTCCTTTCCCCCCTGCTTTTTCCTATCTTCTCTATTGAGACACTCTCCAGGGCAAAGACTGTTTCCTACAATGTGTATGTATAGAGCCTAGCATAATGAAACCCTGAACTTAGTACATTCCTCACTTTTTTCAAAGCTGTATTCTCAGATCCCTTGCCAATGGACAACGATCAACCATTATAGTCCAAAATAAGGGAGAAAAAACATGACGTTGCCTCCCTCTTTTCTTCAAAATTTTGACATGGGAAAATTTTGAATATCTGAAAAAGGCTGTCCGGCTCCATAGCTGATCTGAAACAGGAGAAAATTTCAGATTGGCATGAAAGTTTCATTGGCATTTCCCCAGATTATTATTTTATTTATTTATTGTATTTTGAAATTTCCTTGAAATTTGGAAAAAAAAAAATCAGAGTCATTCTACTGGTCAGTGGGTGAGAAATCGGTCATCTTTATTCAGACTGCAGATCTATAGTAAGAAAAAAAAAAGATACTCTGTAAGCAGCTAACTACATACAATCTGTCATGGGACTGAGGCCACTGGGCAAAATTCCACACAATTCCACTGACTTCCACAGGATATGAAAGCAGGCACCAGGGCCCAGATTTTTAGGTATTGCTCCTCTCAGCACTGCAAGACCTAAGAGATTTATATGATTAAATCCGATTTTTGTCACTGAACGTCAATAGGACTTAGGGTTCCTAAGAAGTCACTTTAGAAAAATGAGATATAGGTGTCTAAATCACATAGGCCTCACAAAGCTAAGCAGAGCAATGCCTAAATATCTTTAAAAATCTGGGCCCAGAGGTATCCCTTTGACCTGGGGTAGTGCTGGCTTTCAGAAACGGTTGCCACTGAGCCACTGTCATTGTGTGGCAGGCCATTGGCTTAAATGTTTATCCCCTTTGTAAGCCATCCTTCTGTCAGTGAGTCACTTTGCCTCAGGAGAGGAGATCTATCTTTTGTTTTCCCGTCTCCACAGCATCTGTGAAACTAGTGAGGAGATCTGGGTGAACGCTGAGTGGAAAGAAATTTTTAGATGACTGGTGGAAAGTGCTATATAAGAGCTAGGTCTTTAGATGACTTTTACTTTCCCTTTGTTTGTGAATTATGCAAAAGGACTTTGATTTTTCCAGATTTGGGGTCATTTTCAATAGGGCCAAAGTCATTTTTGAAAATGGGATTTAGGCGCCTTTGAAAATTTTACCCTTGATCTTTATTCAGAGCTGTCTGCTTAACATTTTCTGCAAATGTATTCCGTCCTGTAGCTTGTTCTCCAACTCTTCTGTTTGACACTGTGCTCGTGGTTATTCCTGATAAGTGATTATTTGCCAAAGTCTTGTGCTATTGTGTCTCTTTCTGGACTGAAACTTTTATAAACAGGAGAAAGGAAATCAAAGGCATATTCAAGAAAGCCACATGTATATTTCCAGTGCAGCCTTGGGGCAAACACTCTTTCGCACAAATACTCCTGAGACTTTCCATTTCGGAAACCATTCTTCTCCCATTAAAAATCATTCATATTAATATTCATGAAAAGCAAATATAAAACTTGGGCAACATCACTGATGCAGAGTTATGTTTTTTTCAAATGGATGTGCCTGGGCACTTTCTTGAGAATTTAATTTTTTGCCTTTTCCTGTGATTATGTTTGTATGACAAGTAGAGCGGGTTGGAAAAAAGGAGAGAAAAATTGACATTTTGACCAGCTCTATCACTGATGGAAAAACATGGGAAAATTTTCATGGAAGTCTCATTGACATGTCCTTTCCCCCCCCACCCACACTTTTCTTTTGTGAATTTCAAAATTTGAAATTTCATCAAAATTTTGAAATGTTACCAGCTCAAGGAATGAGACTTTGATCATATCGACATTTATATAACTGCCTCTTTTTGATTCTTATAGCTCAGCTCTGCTAGATAAAGGAGGGGTGACAACTGGATAGTTTGCAACTTCTGTATGTTGTATAACCCACCAGGCTAAATTATTGCTTTCAGTCTGATGGCTCCCAGCTTTCTTGCTGCTTCTTTACTGTATTGGCTGTCCTGGAATGTATAATTTAATGTTATTATGATAGGAGTTTTACCTGCATTTGCCCTTTGTTGTTCTCTACTTGCTAAGACTAACACAAATTAGAATGTATTTGAATGGGGGTAGGTAAAAAGGCAAATTATTAATTAAACTTCATCATAAAGGAGGAGTAGGGGATTAAACTTGAGCTGGACACAGGTTTCTCAATAAGCCTTTGTATTTTAGTAGCATCGAGGAGTTGCAGTAACCCCAGCACAGTGGCTTTAACCAAGCTCGGTGGGTTTTGGGGAAAGTCTTAACTTATGTTGGCCTGAAACTACAGAACAACACTTCAGTTTGCAATCTGCTACAGAAGGGTGGAAATTTTCTTATCACCAGACACATCCACAATCTTGGACTTCAGACTTGAGAGGCAGCAGGGGGATATCACCTCGTGACATCACTCAGCCTCCGAGCAGGTCTGTTACAGGCTCTCAGGGAAACGGATATATTCTCCAAGGATGAGAACTGGTCCGGATGGTGATAAGGATGAGGAAGTCAACCAGAGGAGATAGCAGGGGAGCAAGGAGTCCATAATATTCTTCTCACTCACTCTCGGAGCTAGACTGGGCCCTTGTCTCAACAAAATTTGGGATTAAAAAGGAGTAACCTCCCAATCATGGGTTGAGATCTGGGGAAGAGTGCAGCTCCTGCTCTATAGAATCTCCCTACTGCAAGCACTTGGGTGGGGAGCGGATGGCGATGGGTGGGGAATTATTAAAGCATTGGCCTGCCCCCAACTCATTGGCTGGGCTGGTGTGCGTGTGAGGGAAGTAGCTGCACTTTTACCCTCTTGGGACTGAGGGAAGCAAGGGAGTAACTGCGACTGAGCATGTAAATCACATCTCTTTCCTGGGGCAGAGCAGTGAAGCACTGGATAGCTCCCAGTGTACGTCTACACAGCAAAAAACTGCCCTCCAGGGCAGAGAGTCACCAAGTCTGGGTCAACTGATTCGGGCTTACTGCGAGACTAAAAAGAACAACGTCAACTTCCAGGCCTGGGCTGGAGCCTGGGGGTCACAGTCAGAAGGCAGCGTAGTTGTAGCCATGTTGGATATTGGAGAGACAAGGTGGGTGAGGTAATATCTTTTATTGGCTTTTATCTTTTAATATCTTTTCATAAGATATATTACTGTACCCACTGTGTTGCTCGAATAGTCAGAAGGCTACAGGTTTTATCAATGGTGTTTTCTTAAGACCACCCTTTCCCGAACATCAGTTTTGCACCTGCCATGTTACACTTGCAAGGCTGGGGAGTTCAATCAGGTGAGGCTGCAAAAGGCAGGATGGAGACATCAGACTTCTTGATTAGCAGGTGGAGATAATATATGTACTCGCATATCAGGAAATTATACATCTGAATGCTAAGTCTGGACACAGGAAGTGCTATATACACATAGGAATGGATTTTCAAAAGAGCACCGCTCCTATTTAGGCACCTCAACAAGGAACCGGATTTTCAAAGATGTGTTCATCTCCCATTGAAAATAAAAGGCATTGCAGAAAATCTGGCCCATAAGTAGAGTTGGTTGGTTCCTACAAGAAATTTTGGCATTTGTTTTCTTTGTCCTACATTGGCAAGAAAAAGTCAAAATATTAAAAATGTTCATGGGACAAAAAGTTCCCAAATGTTTTGAATCAAAAATGTCAACAAAATTCATCATTTTTGATTGAAACAAAATGCATCAGTGCTCGAATCATGATGTCAGTTTGAACCAAAACATCTGGTTTGGACTGGACCCTTTGAAAGGATACATTTCATTTGAATCAGCAATTCAGCACAAAAGGTTTCATTCTAAATGCCACTTGGGAAAATCAAAACATTTTTTCTAAATTGGCATTTTTGGTGGCAAATCTGGATTGGAATAAAACCACAATTTCCAACCATCAACTTTTTTGCTGGAAATTTTTCAGCCAGCTCTACCTATAAGAATGATTTTCCTAGTTATTGTGATGTTATACTTACACTGACTCCAATAAGGAGACACAGCTTCCAGACAGTGCTTGAGCCACCAAACCATCAAGCAAACATGGTAAATGCTGTTCTTCTGGCCTAGTGACTCAACAGATTGGTCCTATTCTGCGCTTTACCACAGGTAGGCTGAGTGATGCTGGGCAAGTCACTTCCCCTTTCTGTGCCTTAGTTTTCCCATTTGTAAAATTGGAATAAAGATACTGACCTGCCTTGCAAAATGCTTGAGATCTACTGGTGGAAAGTGCTATATAAGAGCTAGGTCTTGCAATCCATAGTTACATGAGGGTAATTCCACTGGTATCAAAAGAATTCTGAATTTACACTGGCATAGCTGATATAAGTATTTGGCACCCCTAATTTCCTTCTCTCAGTGTGTGTGGGTCCTTGGTTTTGTTAGGTTTGTGAGTCTCTGCTCCATTGTGGAAAAGAAAAAAACACTATCAGAGACTGTATAGAATAGATTTGTTTAATTATCCTGCGGATTGGTTGGCCTACATTTATTTCGCACAAATGGATTAAGTCAATCGCAGAGCAATACATTCTATGCCTTTCCTTTTTCATAAGTAAAAGGCCTGTTTATTGTGTGCTACAATAGCTGTATGTGCAATGTACTGTGCAACTGTCCAGGGGTGTAATCTGGTTTCATATTGTAACGGCATGGCTTTCTTTGGGCTAGATGGCGCCTTTATGCACAGCCCTGACAAAGAGGTGGTGTGTAAGCCGCCTGGCCCCAGGCGTAGCCCCAGGAGAAATTGGAACTCAGTGACACCCTTCTGAGTCCCAGTGCCTCCTTCATTCACTCCAGGGGAGCAGTAATGTGCTCCAAATTTACACCAAGCAGCAGATTACGACACCAGTGAGGATGGAATGGGGAGCCAAGACTCCATTTCCCTCCCCTCTTTGTCCCGCGCGAGGGCATAGATTAAGCATGCACGCTGCGGCTGCTTACTCCAATGCACCTGGACCCAAGATCCTGGTAACCCACGCAGAGAGTAAGGGTGAGTGTGTGCTAAATTTTACCTCCCATGTTTGCAGATGACCTAAGATCCAGGAATATCTTCAAAGAGGCTGAGCATCAACATGGGCCTCCATATATTTCACTTGCCTCAGTGCAGCATGGCTGCCTAAAAAGTAATGTTATTCAGTGCCCTGCCAGAACCCACTCCCCAGGGCTGGCCCACAACATTTTGGCATCTGAGGCGGGGAGCTCAAATGACACCCCTATGCCCCCTTGCTTGGGCCAAAACTTTGAAAGGTCTCAATTCTGCCTTCTTTCTGTTCTGCTCCTCTCATGGTACTGCTCTACTACCTACCCCAATGCAGGAGAACTAACAACTTAAAATGCCTTGTTCAAAAATTTTAACAGGTTTCAGAGTAGCAGCCGTGCTACTCTGTATTCACAAAAAAGAAAAGGAGTACTTGTGGCACTTTAGAGACTAACAAATTTATGCATCCGATGAAGTGAGCTGTAGCTCACAAAAGCTTATGCTCAAATACATTTGTTAGTCTCTAAGGTGCCACAAGTACTCCTTTTCTTTTTTGCAAAAATTTTAAGTAAACACTTAACTTTCAAACGCCTGAACAGCAAATGTAACTTTTCTTGTCTGCATAGTAAACACTGGCATTTTTATCTGTTTGAATAATCAAAGTGGTGCTTTCCATGCCTTCTTGGTTGCAAACATTTGAACTGCTTCCTGAAAGTCCACAGTCTGGGCCAGCCCCTGCTCTATTGAGATGGTTGCAAGGCAGACCAGCCTCTCCTGTGTCATTGTGGAGCGTAGATGTGTTTTTATTAACTTCAGCTTGGAGAAGCTGTGTTCTCCACTGGCAACTGTTACAGGAAGTGTTAGAAGTATGTGCAGAGCAACAAAAGCATTTGGAAAGAGGGTGGTCCTCTTATTTGCGCACATATATTCCAGAATAGCCTTTGGGGTTGATCCTGCTGAAATGTATCTTGAAAGGGTTTCAGTTCATTAATTAAATCACTCGCATCAATATCGCACATGTCATCATGTGTCAACACTGTCCCTAGTGCCCTGCATTGCTGGTGTAGGTCTTTTTCAGGTACAGTGAGGAGTTTTGGAATATCATACAACATCCCAAATATACTGCTGTGTTCCTTGAGCTGCATGAAACGTTCTTCAACTGACTGTATTGCACAATCTAGCACCTGGTTAAAGAATTCAACTTTGAATTGTTGTTTGGGGTCTCTTATGGGATTATCCCGTGCCTTGTAATCAAAATGTCTTCTTCGGTGATTCTTGTACTCTTGAATGGTTGGGAAAATAGCTTCAGTGTGAAGTTCCTCTGCCAACTTCTGTGCACTCTTCAGAACATTTTGAAATCCCTCATCTCACCAGAAAGACTGTAGGTATGACTTCACTTTTTCCAGTTGTTCCATTGCTCCAGATATATCAAGGTCAATACCTTGGAGTCTCTTGCTTTCAACATTTATTTCAAACTGTACGTCATGCCACACCACTAAGCCACACAGAAATTTGAAGTTATGTATGTTTTGGTGATTCCATTTCCCTCTGTCACTGTTCTCTCATGAACAGTTCCTGTCATAGCATTATCCTCCATGATGACAACTATGGCATCATCTGTCTTCCTGTTTTGGTGTTTGATAGGCTTTATCGCCTCCACTCAACTTTCCCATCATGTGGCACTCAGTGGTTTCAGTGTCAATGAATGAGAACTGCATGGGACAAAAAAAAGTTTGAGGGTTTAACTCTCGGATCCATATCTGCACCCTTCTGTTCTTTCCTCTCATGTTGGCACCATTATCGTAGCCCTGACCTCTCACGTCAGCTATCGCAATTCCCATATCTTCCAGCTTTTTAAGAAGCACGTGTCATACCAGCTCCTGTAGTATCATCAATGTCAATAAATTCTAGAAAATGCTCTTTGACAGTCACCATTGCAGGAACATTTTCACTAGGTTCTGTTGTTGTTACAAAACGCATCGTTAAAGTCATTTGTTCTGTATGGCTGATGTCAGGTGTGCAGTCCAGAATAACAGAGTAATATCTTGCTGACTTCAGATCTGCCACAATCTTCTGTTTGACTTTTGTTGCCGGTAACTGTATGATCTTGTTTTGAATTGTTTTTCCAAGGTAGTGGTGTGTGTACATTTCTTGGGTGGTAACTCTTCTTAGATGCTGCTGGAGTACAGCATCAAACTCAGTTATCAGCTCCAAAATTTTAAGGAAGTTTCCATTGTTTGGCACATATGGCTGATCTGAAGTGCAACACGGTGCTAGGTTTTGGGTAGCAAGCATTCTCACAATGGCAATGAGCCTTTTCAGAACAATTTGCCAGTAAAGAGACTCTGATGCAATCTTTTCATGATGCTGATCATCTATGGTGGCCTTTAATCTTAGTCTCGTCTCAAGCTCTTTCCACCTGTGGAATGCTCTCTGGTGATTTGCTGCCTTCTCATGGCATGCAGATTTCTATCCAGATTTTTCCAGTCCTTTGTTCCTGTAGAACCCAATGTGGCTGGAACAATAGACTGGAAGAGTTTGCAACAAAAACAGTATGCAGCATTCTGGGTTTTTGAGTACATAAGCCATGGCCTCTCCACTTTGTCACCATTGGGGATTTCATGCGAGTAATGTGTTGGATGGAAACTTCTATTCTCATTGTCTCTGGGAAACATGAAGTTTTTCACTTGCTGTGGCCCATGCACTACAAGGAAGTCCCTCAGGCTACTGCTCAAGTGGGTCCACAGTCCTGGATCATCTAGATGTAAGGAACTAAACTCAGCAGCAGCTGTTTCTTGCGCCTCCACCACACTCTTCTCTGATCTACACTTTTCTTCAGGAATGTGCACGGTTACATCCATTTGAGACGGAGATATGGATGCTGCAGTAGCTACCAGGTCACCTGCACTCTGACCAACTGGAAGATCAGGCATCTCTGCACCACTCACATCCTCACTGGGGCCGGAAGGCTCACCAGGAACATTTGTGTCTATGTATCTCAGGAGAGGTCCTTCTTGCTTAGATAGAAAAGCTTCCTTTGCTTTCTTTCTCTTTCTGAGTGCTGCCCCAGAGGGGCGTTTTCTTCTTTCATCATGACTGCTGTTCTGTGCCAGCTATAGTGGCTCTCAACACTCAATTGAAGGGGACAAATAAGCAGGCTGGTAGCAGGGCCTGAGTGAGGGAAGATATATCAGTGTCTTAAGGGCCTAACTGGCTCCTACTACTTCAGTTGACTGCTTGTTCTCCTCAAGTGGGTTCAGGGAAGCAGCAGGAAACAGGAAGCTCCCTGAGAAGCTGGGGTTAATCAGTCCAGGCTCCTGGGGGTGCTAGAGAGGTACATAAGAGGCTCCTCCTCCCCTCTCTCCCTGCAGTGCCTGCTGCTTTCTGTTATTCCCTCTCACCTTTTCTCCTGCCTGCCTGTTCTGTCTCTTGTGCCTTCCTTCCTCCAGCACCGTACTCCCCCATCTCTGTGCATCTGGAGCAGAGAGAATCCAGATGCACCAGAAGCAGACACAATTTTCTACACTCTGGGTCCTAGTGGCGCCCCCCCCCCCACCCAGACTGGCACCTGAGGCGGCTGCCTCAGTTTGCCTCATGGTAAGGCCAGCTCTGCCACTCCCTCTAGAAAACACAATCATAAAGGGGAAGTTACTGTTGCTTCAACCGGCAGTAAAATTGGGATAGAAGTCTGCTCTAAAATCCACCTGGATCTTAGAGGACATACTAGACAGAGCAGCTATCCCCCAGTTATCCCCTCCAGCTTATTCCCAGCTCTGGCCTCCAACCAGACATGCAGAAGACCATTTGCAGCCCCTGGGCTCTAGGGAAGAGAATACAGACGAACCATAGCTCTCACCTATTCTTTGCTGGTTTGGACCTTAATATGCCTCATTCTGAGTAGAGCTAGAGGAAATTTTTTGACCAAAAATCCTGATTCGGTGACACAAACATTTCGTGAATTTTTGCAGGTTTTGCTGAATTGTTCATGTCCAATTCCCCCTCCCCCCCAAAAATATTCAGAAAAAGTTGAAACATTTTATTTTGACATTTTCTAAATGAAATGTTTTGATTTTTTGGTCCCCAAAGGACTTTTTGTTCAGAAGCTTCCCTAATTTACTACAAAAATAAAAAAAATGCATGGCAGGCCAATGAAACATGGCATTGCAGGTCAAACAAAACATTTTGTTGGACCTCAGATGAATTCTTTATTTTACTTTTTGATTTGCTGAAAATTTTAAACAAATTTGGTTTTGGTTTGACCTGAAACGTATTTTTTCTTTTTCCTCTATTTTTCAGACTTGCCAGGGATCCAAAAAATCTGCTATTTGCATAGCTACAATTCTGAGTCCTATACATGCTGCAGCAAGGAGTAGTATGTGATTCACTGATTTTAAAAACTCCCTCTAATCAGATTGGGCCCAATTCTGATTTCCATTATGCTGAGTAGTACCTTACTCCACGAGTGAGCCCGTGCAGTCATTCAAGGAGTAACGCACTACTTAGACTGAGTAAAGAGCAGAATCTGTCCCACTGTACGTAGGCATTTAGGTCTTTTTAGATTTAATCCAGAAGAAATTATTTGCCTTGCTTTAGAGAACAATATTTAAACTATATGTACAGTCTTGTCATATGACCATTATACAAAATATTTTATCGACTGCATAAAAAAATAAAGAACGCATATTGTTTTAGGCTGGAGTTTTCAGTTAGGTACCCAACTTGCACTGAAATTCGTTCCTAATTCCCTTATTCCCCCTTTGAAAATTTCAAGGCTAATAATTAGGTGACAAGTTTCCTTTTTCATGCAGTATGCCATCACCAGACATAATACCACATGCGTTTTGCATTGCATTCAGGGAGAGATAGATCACTCTTCTGTCTGCACTGCGTTTAGCTATTATCAATATTTATATTGTAATTCAGAGGTTAATAAATGAATCAAATTCAGCTCCAAAATGCACCAAATTGCCTAATTTTTTAGTGCTTTACATCAGAAACAGAAACGACTCCTGCAGTCAGTGTTGGAGTCATTGGAGCAGCAGCATCTCCATTGCATATCCTCAAGCAATTTCTTTTGCAGCTCCAAATAATAGGCGATAGGAAGCCCTGAATGCATTGTCAAGGGACAGAGACTTCCCTGCTTTGTTTCAGGGCATTGTGATTTCTGTGGCTGAAAGTACCTGAATTATTTTCCCAACAGTAAATCTTCCTTTTAGGTTGGCTCCACCTCTGTGTGAGGTGCACAGTCAAGCTGATTACAGTGATGAAGGAGGGGAGATATTTAAGCAGAGTATTTTGTATGAGTTTTACTTTCTAGTTCATAGCCTTGCTCCTTGTTTCCAGGCTGAAGGGTAAATGATTGGCCCTAAAAATCTACCCACAGCCTAGTGAATTTATCTAGGACTTGGTTTAGCTAAATAGATTTTTAAGGCTAGAAGAGACCATTAGACCATCTAGTCTGGCCTCCTGTATAATAGTTTCACTCAGTTACCTCTGTATTGAACCCAATAACGTGTGTTTGAATAAAGCATCTATTCCTCTCTTCTGGAGGGCATTTAGTCTTGATCTGAAGACCTTAAGAGATGGAGAACCCACCACGTCCCTTGGTAGTTTGTTCCGATGGTTCAGCATCCTCAGCGTTAAACATGAGTGCCTTATTCCTAGGTGCGGAAGGATTAGATTTTTATTGGTAAATGTGGAGTTCACCATACACATGCAAACTGACAAAAATATATTTCCATCAACAGTAGTCAAAATTTACAAAGTAAGAAAAATGCTGCTTAAGAACTTATTAGAGATTTGTGTAAGGATATTTACTTTGTATATTTGGTCATGTGATGTTGACAATTTGTGTTTTAACAGTTTAAATTTTGAATGTCAGTATCTACTTTCAATAATAATTATCTGTTCCTTCCTATTGTCTACCTCCCATAATTTCCCACAACTATGAAAAATTTTAAATTGATAAAAAAAGAAAAAATGCTTAAACTCCATATTTTTGTGCCACTGGGATCATTTAAATGGATAAAAATTGCCTGAAGATAAACATCAGTATCATCTGTCGAAATTATAAAAAATAAAAGTGGAATTCTGCCAACCCTACTTATTGCTAATTTGAATTGTTCTGGTTTTAACGTTCAGCCATGGGTTCTTGGTATGCCTTTCTCTGTTAGAATAAGAGCCCTTTAGTATTCAATATTTTCTCTTTGAGAAGGTACTTATAGACCAAAAATCAAGTCACCCCATCATCATGTCATATTTCTTTTGACAAGCTAAACAGATTGAACTTCTTCTGCCTCTGACTGCAAGGCATTCTCTCCAGCCTTCTCATCATTTTTGTGGCTCTTCTTTGCACCCTCTCCAATTTTTCAACACCATATAAAAAAAAGACGCACACCAGAACTGGATGCAACAACCCTGTATTGGTCTACCTGAGGCTTTTAGGGCCTGATCCAAAGCCCACTGAAGTCAATAAGATTCTTTCCATTGACTGCAATGGGTTCTGGATCCGACCCATAGGAGGCAGCTGCACCACCTCCGTGGGAGCATGAGGAGACATCCCACCTCAGAGAAGCAAGATCCCACCTGCTGCACCCAATCAGCCAGGAGCAGCACTGCCTCCCCTGTGTGAATGGCTAGTGTGGCGGGAGGAGGGACATGACCTCACTTCCTTCCTGCCTTTCTCTGCCCTCTTCATGGTGTCTTGTGCCCCAGAGCATTGTGGAAGGGGAACAGTCCTATGTTTAGGAGTGTGCGGATGGTCAAAGGGGGTCAGGCTCCTAGCTCCATCCCAGCCCTGAGAAGTGATAAATCAGAACGCACTGCTCTCCCGGTTTTGTTTTCTCCCTGCCTGGCAGAGCTCTCTGTCCTGTTCATCATGTAACAGCTGATTGTCCTTATTTGGTTTGGATGCCTCCCATAGCCTGACTTTAAAATCCCAGGAATTGTCTGGGTATTTTTAAATTAAAAGTAAATAAATATGTAAATACACACACACACCCCTGTTTACAGAGCCTAGCTCATTCAGGGGCAAATCCTGGCCCATCTTTGCCAGGCAGTACGGGACACGGAAGCACAGATCCAGAATGTCCCTGCCTCTTGCAGCAGTGCATATAGATTGTGCATCAGGGATTCAGAGAAAGGTGAAGCTTCAGTTGGTATGTCTCCACTGCTTTGTAAGCCTGGGTCTGCAGGATCTGGGCTTGCAGACTCCGTGTTTCCAAGCCCACAGTTGAGTGTCCAGACTGCATTGTACACCTGAATTTACCATTGCTGGATCTGGGTCTCAGAGCTGTGCTAATGTGTCTATGCTGCACTGTGCAAACCTTCTGACTCAGGTTCATGGCTTGATCTGTGTCCACACTGCAAAGGGACAAGCTTGGACACACATCACAGTAGAACTCAGGCTACGATCACCTAGGGACGAGGGTGGGCTACAGAGCCCAAGCTCCAGCCCAAACCACGTCGTCTACCTAGCTACTTTTTAGCACCATACTGCAAGCCCTGCGAGGCCAAGTCGGTTGATTGGGGACTCCAGAGATCTGTGAATTTTGGTTTCCAACAGCCTGAAATGGAGCGTTTTGATAATGTCGAAACAAAACACATCCATTTTTCATTTTGAAACGACTTTGCAAAACAAAATTCATTGTCTTTTTATTTTTTTAAAAAAGCTTTAAAATGTCAACATTGGAAGAAAATGTTTCAAATTGATCTCAATGAAACATTTTGACCAACTGGAAATGGATTTTTTTTTCCCCCTCAGAATTTTGTTTCATGGAAAATTTTTGAATTTTTTGCTTTTGCTCTGTTTTGGAAAAGAAAAAAACCCATTAAAAATGGCAGCATTTCCCACAACATGGAAAACCCAATTCCCACCCACCTCTAACAAGAATATCTTGGCTACTCTCTGATGGCCTTGGTAGCAAGAATATATAAGGAGACAGAGTCTCAGGTCTAGATGACTTCAGATAAAATTGTCAAAAGTACCTAAGTCCCATTGTAAGTGTAATGGGATGTAGGCGCCTATATCACATAGGTGCTTTTGAAAGTTTTACCTCAAAAAGCTTTAGATTCCATCAACTGACCTTTAAAATCCAAAGAGTTCTCCGAGTGGCAGGTTTGAAATGACACATAAATGATTTTTCTGTTTGATCTAAAGGAACGTGGCATAACAAGCAAAGGGCCCAGCCAGGAATTCCTCATACACCCCTACTTTGGGTGTACAAGAAACGTGGACACAGGCTCTCTATGTGTCATTAACAAAGTGAGAATAATGAGCTTGGCTGCCTGAAATCCTTTGAGCACAGTCATAGCGTCCTCACTGCCAAGAGAGCATTTTAGTTTTTTAAGGTAATGTGACAGAGTCAGGCCAGATGGCTATAGGAGAGTAATAGAAGGCAGATATATCAGCCCCAGGCTAAGTAGGTCCCTTTTCCCTGGGTAAGGTAACAGGGAAGGTTCCAGAACAATCAGGAACCTTCTGGAGACAATTAAGACCTACAGGCTGATTAGAACACCTGCAGCCAATCAAGAAGCTGCTAGATTCAATTAAGGCAGGCTAATCAGGGCACCTGGGTTTTAAAAAGGAGCTCACTTCAGTTTGTGGTGTGCGCGTGAGGAGCTGAGAGTGAGAACGCAGACTGTTGGAGGACTGAGGTGTACAAGCATTATCAGACACCAGGAGGAAGGTCCTGTGGTGAGGATAAAGAAGGTGTTGGGAGGAGGCCATGGGGAAGTAGCCCAGGGAGTTGTAGCTGTCGCACAGCGGTTCCAGGAGGCTCTCTAGACAGCTGCATTCCACAGGGCCCTGGGCTGGGACCCAGAGTAGAGGTCAGGCCTGGGTTCCCCCCAAATCCTCCCAACTCCTAGTCAGACACAGGAGGAGTCGACCTGGACTGTGGGTTCAGAAAAACGGCCAAGCTGAGGGCTGCCATGAAGCTCCAAGGCGAGCAAATCCGCCAATAAGCGCAAGACCCACCAAGGGAGAGCAGGAACTTTGTCACAGTAAAAACAGGAGGAGCAAAACAAGGGACATATTCTGCCACTCTTTCTGATGCTAAGTAGACCCTTGCTATGGGAGAAGTAGCACCGAAATCTATCAGTACCTTGCTATGCCAGCAGTCTCACTGAGATCCATACTTGAGCAGTGACATACCACCTAGCAGCAAGAGTAACGGTGTCTGAACTGGGCCCAAAGAGCTTGTGGATTGTTTAATTGCTCCTTAGTTTTGCACTTATTTACTTTCTCTTTAACTGCAGACACACAAAGGAAGAAGTCACATGTGCCTATGAAGACTGAGGGGAACCTGGTAATAGGCTTCAAATATGTTAAGAGCTATTATAAAGAAGACAGTGATCAATTGTTCCCCATGTCCACTGAAGGTAGGACAAGAAGTAATGGGTTTAATCAGCAGACAGGGAGATTTAGGTTAGATATTAGGAAAAACTAAACTGTCAGAGTAGTTAAGATTGGAATAGGCTTGCAAGGGAGATTATGGAATCTCCATCATTGGAGTTTTTTAGGGACAGGTTGGACAAGCACCTGTCAGGGATAGTCTAGGTTTATTTGGTCCTGCCTCACTGCAATGGGCTGGACTTGATGGCTTCTCAAGGGCTCTTCCAACCCTACGTTTCTATGATTCTGTGAAGCGCTCAAATATGTTTTGTGTCGAATCTGAACTGAAAATAGCTAAGGAGGGAAATGCTACATTCTGTACATGATCTTTATCTGGCATGAGTAGTCTTGCTGCGTACACATGCTTTATTATTTATTTGCATTACTGCCTCATGTAGGAGCCCTAGTTGTGGACCAGGACCCCATTGTGCTAGGCGCCGTACAAACACAGAACAAAATGACAGCCCCTGCTTTAAATTCACCGCTAATACTATTTTAATTGCATCTGCTATCAAAAGAACACATTGCTTTATTGTTTGTTTTTTCACGTTGGTTTGTGGTCTTGTCATTTCTGAAGCATTTTGGTAGCTAATACAACAACAATTTTTGTTATCTGCAGTGACAGTAGGATGCCTTGAGTACAGCACGTTAAAAAATTTAAAATTTGGATATGTCATGGAATTTTTAGTCAACATTTCAAATTCTGATGAAAAAAGCGTTAACATTTTTGCAAATTTCTCTCTACACCACATTTTTGGAGTGGATCTAGCCTTGGGAAAGATGACAATGGAGTTTTGCCTGAGTCAGCATAAAAGACCAATGTCCAGATCCGCAAAGGTATTTAGGTGCATAACTCCCACTGATTTCAGTTAGGCACATAAACACCTTTGGGGATCTTGGTGAAGTACCTAGAAGTTTCAATAAAAAGAAAAGGAGGATTTGTGGCACCTTGGAAACTAACAAATTTATTTTAGCATAAGCTTTTGTGAGCTACAGTTCCAATGAAGTGAGCTGTAGCTCACGAAAGCTTTATGCTCAAATAAATTTTAGTCTCTAAGGTGCCACAAGTACTCCTTTTCTTTTGCGAATACAGACTAACGCGGCTGCTACTCTGAAACCAGAAGTTTTGATGTGATTCTTATTTAGGCTACCTCAAATCATGTTTGCATAGCACCTTGATTAAAGCCTGGAGACCTATCTACTTTTTTGGGCTGCTCAGATCCATACAAAACTGCAATGGATACCTGCATTTTATTTACTAAGACAGAAAAAGCAGAACTGCCCACGTGGGCCTCTGGTATTAGTATGTCAGAGAAGAAAAACTGACCATGATCTCATTTTAAAATCTCCTTTAGTCTCACACACAAGAGCTTGAATGCAACCCAACCTAAATTGTTCTGCAACTATGCCCTCAAATAAAAATGATTCTCATTCACACGAAGTCCCTTTACACCACTCTGGCAATGTAAAGAAGCCTTCCAGTGGGTGAGAGTCTAAAAGGAGATTTTGTGTGAATGAGAATCTGGCCCTGAATTCATTTCAGTTGTGTCTGTTCACGTTGTTTGTCCTTTTGTGTCCATTGTGTGTGTGTATATGCTAGTGAATGAGCTTACTGACAGGAATAGTTGTGGAAACAACAGCTGTTAAGCACAAAAATCAGGAATTTTAACTTTGTAAATGGGAAATTTATTTTAATGGGAAACCCATGCTAAGAGTTACATTCATCCAATCAGGGAGGAGGAACAATATCATTCGGCCTGTGAGGCCAATCAAACTGAACCAACACTGCTCAAATTCTACGAGGAGTCCTTGTGGCACCTTACAGATTAACAAGGTGCCACAAGGACTCCTCGTTGTTTTTGCTGATACAGACTAACATGGCTACCACTCTGATACCTGCTAAAATTCTGAAAACCTGCTAAAATTTCAAAAACCAGGTACTCAAAACAATGCTAGCAGACAGTCTATCAGCCAAGACATGTTTAGTCAGGGCGAGACTGTGCATTTAAGTACAGCCCAGAAACTAAGGAGAGGTGTGGATCTGCAGAACCCTGTGAGGAGCACCGGGACACATTTTGTTTCCAGGAGTGCAGCCTCTGCACAAATGCTTCTGCTGCTAGCCCTGCCTTGTCTCTGACCTTCCTTGCTCTTTTTATTATTTATAATTTGTATTACAGTAGCAGTAAGAAGTTCGAACCAAGTTCAGGACTGCATTGTGCTAGGTGCTGTACAAAACACATACTAAGGCTTAGTCCCAGCCACAAAGAATTTACAGTCTAAACAGACATAGCAAAGTGGGGGAAAACAGTCACAAAGAGGTGAAATGACTTACCCGCCATTACCTAGCAGGTCAGTGGGAGAGGGGGAAAATACAAGGCAGATCTCCTGATTCCCAGCCCAGTGCTCCATCCACTAGACCACTTTTCCTCTTCACACTGAGTAGGCTGCTGTGTGTTTCGCCCAGGGGAATAAGAATGGAACAGCCCCTGGGCTCTTCTGAGTGCAGAGGCTGGAATTCTGTCTAAGACAAGACATGAAGCTCCTTGTGTCTTCCCCCACTGGGCACACACATGTAGGAGCCAGGAAGAATCTGGCCTTCAGTGAACAATTCTGAACAAGGAATATGCTCCAGAAAATTGCAGGCTCTTTGCTGACAAACCAAGACTAGAAAAAGAGGCAAAGTTCATCCTAATAAGTTATTTGCTAGGGATTATTTGCTGAATTCTAAAATGCATGCATGCATGGGCACACACCCAGAGCAGTAATTGACAGTTGCTAGCAAGCGCACAGAATTATATTCAGATACTTATTTGTATATTTCCCTGTTCTTGGTTCCCAAAGCAAAAATAGCGATTGGCCATATTTGTTTGCTGTCATTTAGAATTAGGTAATGTCATATTTTCTTTTGTCTCAGAGAGAGTATAAAAGAAAAATACTAGTTTTGGATAAATAGGATCATAACCACAGCTCGTGTAAAACAGCATAGCAATATTGGGGTCAGTAGAGCTACACCCATTTTGCACCCATTGAGGATCTGGCCTGTCAATGCAATATTTAGAAAAGGAAATGCACTCTCAATTGAAAAGGAAAAAATAGATTAAAAAAAAAAAGTTGAAGCCAGGTGAAGTGAAATCTACAGCCTACAGACAGAGCACATGCGGGCAATGAAAGAGGGAGCTATGAGTCAATACGTTCATTAGTACCTGGTTATGACTGCAACTGACCTGATGGCAAATATGAAATATCAAAGCGCTTGTCAGCACTCCTGAATGGGACAAAGAAAAGGCACATTAATGATTAACTCTGCTAAAAGCTCAGGCTTTTGTATTCCCATGGTGCTTGGACTATCTCGCTGCCATGTGACATGCTTGGGCCATTTTCTAGCAGATTGGGGAAAGCTAGTGAGCAAACACAGGTGCTTTAGAGTCAGCAGTGCTGTCAGGGACAACCACAAACAACACCAGCTATGCCTGGCTAAATTAGCTCCTGTGTTTGCCTCCATTTTTGCTTCCTGGAGATCTTACTTTCTAAGTCCAATGTCTTTTGCTCTCGTCTTCAACTATTCACACGCAGCATTTAAAAGAAAATAAAAGGAACACACAGACAGTCTCTTCTTTGAACCAGCAACAACATTTGGTGATCAAATGCAAAGACCCAAGTAAAGTAATTAAAATGGCTCAGGTCTTTAACTCCAAAAACAAAACAATTTTTCTCAAGTAGAATTATATCGGTGATCCTAGCCAAACAGAGAGCCAAACAGCAATAGCATCGTAAACATGTGCAAGATGAAAGCCTGCTACACTCACTCCTTTGGTCTTGATGGCATTTCATAATAGACCCAAAATAGGAAATAATCTCAAAAGGGTTCATCTGCATTCTTCCAAACCTGAAAAACACATTAGGATGCTTTTTCTTTTTTTCTTTTCTTTTCTTTTCTTTTGCTGTCACTTATTGTAAGTTACATTGGGCTATATTGCTGTACAGTGTGACCTCTCTGGCACTGTAGTTCAGAGTCAAGGTCCCTCTAGTGGTATTGTTTTTTTTAATTTATTCCTTCCATAGCACAAATCAGACAGACTTTCTTTTCCTGTTCAAATATTTATATATGTGTATTATTGCACTGTGCTTAAACACATTGCAATCACATTGGAGCAATAAAGAACAGACTATCAGTGTGAGATGATAAAGGTGCTTTGAGTAAACATCAGAAAATGAAATAAAGTTATAAAAAATGGGCCTGGGAGGGTAGAAATGACTACAAATAATCACTGGATCTGCCCGTTGATATCCAAGCAATTAACAACAAAAAAGAAAGAAATTTTGTCCAAGCCAAGCTATTGAATTTAAATAACGCGTTCTTTTCAACTCTTGAATGAGGGAATAAACCACCATGCCATTCCCACCACGGGGCCCTCAGCCATTCAGTTTTGTATACTGGCCTAGATTTTGTGCTTGCATCAATCTGTTAACTCAAGGAAGATGGGCTAAAATAATTCACTGGGACCTATTGCGTTTTCTGACGTTGAATAGATAGTGGCAAGTTGGCTCAGCTCTGGCACTTAACAGTTCTACTCTACATATCTTGCCTTTATTTAGGCCAGAATTCTCTCTTGGACTCTCTCAGGAACTCAGCTGGGTAATGGGGAGCTCTGAGAAGAGGAGTTCTCACTATCTAGCTATGGGGCAGCAGCAGCAGCAGTCTAATGGCTGGAATAGCCTCCGCAGATCTATGCCCCCCTCTCCTTGAGTTGAAAGGATGGAGAATCTGCATAGCAGTGGATTCTCTGGCAAAACCCCACTGAGCAGAGTGCCCATCCACCATGCAAAGGGTGTTGAGTACCTGCATTCCCCCTTCTCTTGATTCTACTCTCCCTTGTGGTCTCATTCAAAAACCATTAAGTCAATGGAAAAATTCCCTTTGACTTCAACGGCCTTTGGATCAGGGCCTCACGAAGTGGATGCACGCTGCAGAGGGCTGTCCATGCCAAGACTGTCCATGACTTCCCCATTGTCATGTAATACTTCCAGTTTTGTTCAGTGTTCTCTGAATTGCATAGAGCATAGCTGAAGCTCATGAGTGTAACTGGGGGGGAATGAACACGGGAAGGAACTTGCCTACCAGTGAAGCACCTAATATTAGCTAGTAAGAGACTGGATGTGATGGCTAATACCAGTGATATTGCTAATCGCATGCTCAGAGGAGTGATTTAGGGTGAAGTCCATTGTGGAGAAGTAGATTTTCATCATGGACTAACATCATAACAAGTGCATCCAATATGTAGCATCAGCATTAGCAGGGTCGTGGTGTGTGTCTCAGACACATTTGTTTAAAACTCTTTTTTCTATTTTTCAAAGGTTCCCTCCCCCCATTCCCCAGAAGCCCAGCTGCCCTGTCAAAAGCAGCCATTTCCAATGTTCCAATTACAATGACTCTGGTCCAGATCCTGAGAAGTGCTGAGCCCCTGTCACTCACACTGATGTCAACGGGTCAAATCCTAAAGACCTTACTTGGTTCTTAAATCGGAGGCCTCACTCATGCAAAAGCCCCAGTGATTTCAATGGGTTTTGAACTGATTAAAAACTCATCCTCATCCTCCAGGGATCCATGGAGCCCTCACTCCTGCTTGGAAAGGTACTTATCCACCTCCACAGCTTTCCCCAACCTCATGGGGGCTCTCTGTGGGGATGATGACCAGCACAGTGGGTGAGCTAAGGGAGGAGCCAAAAACAATGGTCCAGAATTAGGGGCAAATCATGTTGTTGACCCCACATTGGCCCTCTGGAGATTTCAAAGTATAAGTCAAACTGCTAAAGGCACTTTTGAAAATCAGGTCATTTATTTATGTGCATAAATAAGGACGCAGGAGACGATCTGGTTGAAATTTTTGAAGCATTTTTCAGTGAGAAATAGCTTTTCAACCAAAAGAAATTCTTTTTCCCCCACAAGCAAATTTTCTTTTTGGTAGAAATTTTCCATTTTTTCAAGGAAAAATGTTAACTGACATTTTATTATTGTTATTATACTGAAACCATCTGCAGACACAGTTTTCAGGGAACCATCCATCACTTACAAATATGCCAATATGGCTAAATCTGAAAAGGTCATGTAAATAAGTCAATACGGCAATGAACTGTACCACAGTGTAATGACTTCTTGACAATGAGAGTAATATGACTGGTGAGGTTATCATTGATTTTTCTCTGATAGCAGCATTCACAACTTAGGTTAAACTGATGGAACTTGCCCTTGTAGGCAAGAGAGACAAGAGGTGGGAGCAGAAACACAGGCACAAATATGTGAAGGGTCTTGCCCAAGGCTCTGCTACATGTCAGTAGCAGAGGTAGAAACAGAACGCAGGACTGCTGTATGCCATTCCAGTGCCCCGTTGTCTGGGCTCTATTGTCTCTTTGGCCTTGTCTGCACTATGGGGGTAAGGTTTCAGAGTGGTAACCGTGTTAGTGTGTATCAGCAAAAAGAACGAGTAGTATTTGTGGCACCTTAGAGACTAACAAATTTATTTGGGCCCACGAAAGCTTATGCTCAAATAAATTTGTTAGTCTCTAAGGTGCCACAAGTCCTCCTGTTCTTTTTACTATGGGGGTAAGTTGACCTAAGTTACGCAACTCCAACTAGGTGAATAATGTAGCTGGAGTTGACATAGCTTCGGTCGACTTCCTGTGGTGTCTACACCACGTTGGGACGATGGGAGACTCTCTCCCGTTGACTTACCTTACGCTTCTCGTTCTGGTGGAGTACCGGATTCAACGAGAGAGCGATCTGCGGTTGATTTAGTGGGTCTTCACTAGACCCGCTAAATCAACCCCTGGTGCATTGATCGCTGCAGTGTCGATCCCCAATAAGTGTAGACATGCCCTTTGTCTCTACTAAAGTATTTTAATAGAAATGTTCTAAGGGCCTGACACGTAAAATAGTTGAAGGTACAAGATGGGAAGACAATTTCAATCATATATAAGGACTCGACAAATGCTGAAAAGAACAGAGGCTCAGAACCAGCACCCAGCTTTTGAATGAAAGACAATGGCTACAGCTGCAGCATAGTTCACTTCAGGGAAAAATTAAAATCTGTGTATTTAGCAAGATTATGCTTGAATCCGTACCAATTTATTTTGCCAGATTGAGCTGCAGCCAATTCTCTCCCATGCAATGATGGATAAATATCATTAAATAGGAAGAGATGGAGGAGACTGATGCCCTTGTATTAGCAGGAACTAACATCACAAATTGTGTTGGAGAATGAAAGGACAAAATTGGAGAGATTTGGATGTAAATCATCCAAATGAGACAGATTAAGTACGAGGGATAAAAGAGAATGAACTCCAGAAAGTGAAAGTCTAGAAAGAATAAGATACCGCTCTAGTTATATTTACCAAGAGTGTTAGAAATTGTGATACTTAAAGAACTTGGCAAAACTCTATACTTACATCTGCATAAGCTGTTAACAAATGTCCCAGGACTCACTGTGTATTACAGTTTATGGACCATGGAAAGGCATCTGTGTAGCCTATGCAATTATATTAGGGTATTCTAAGCCCATTGAAATCCATGAGAGTCCTTTCATTGACATCCCTGGGCTATGGATCAGACACTTGGTGAGAAAAATCAGGAACAACCAAGTCAATGACAATCCGCCCAGTGACATCAATGGAACAGGATTGGGCCCTACCTGCTGAACTAGTCATTTAGATCTGCATAGCACTATCCACAGAAGTGGTCTTCATTGTGGATTCCGCTCCTCAGCTCTACTACGTTCTTGGAAGCTCTATTTTATTTCTTCTCCTCCTTCCCCATCCCTTGTTTTCTGTTATAGCAGGAAACACAGGAATTATCAGACCCTTGGTCCATCCATTCCCGCAGCTTGTTTCTGACAATGGGCTGTACCTGCTGCATCAGAGAAAGGTGAAAAACACCTAGAGTGGACAATTATGAAGCAAGTTGCTCATAGAGCAGTTAGAGATCAATTTATACACTGAAGCATGAGTATTTATATCTCAAACTGGTTGGGAAACGTTTTTTTTTCCCCATGGAAAAGGTCACCCAAAATGATAATTTTGGGGTTTCATAAAATATTTTCTTCAAAATGTGTCACATTTTCATAACTCTCCCCCACTTCAATTTGAAAACCAAAAATAGCTTCTGTATCCAGTTGTTAAAAACCTAAAAAAACCCCAGTTTTTGGTTGCTGAAAAGCAAACTTTTTCAGTGTTTGGGTTTTTCGTTTTTCAATGAAAACCTGACAGTTTTCTACCAAATATTTTTTTTGGTGAAAATTTCCATTTTGTTGAAAAAGCCTGTTTGTCAAAAACTGTTTGACCAACTCTAAATGTCCCTTATTTTCTAAAATTATATCCAGTCTAATGTAGCTATGGGTGTTCTATTATTCATATCAGTGTCTGACTCTTTATGAATCTTACTAAGCGCTTGGCCTCATTGATACCTTGTGGAAATGAATTTCACACGTCTCATTTAATAAAAGCATTTCCTTTGATCTGTTTTAGACATGCGGCCTTTCAGTTTCATCTAATGTCCACTTGTTCTTGTATTCGGAGAGTGTGACAGGAATTAACAGGTGAGCCTGCACTCTGATCACTCTGACACTAATTAGTTCTCTCAGAGAAAGCTGTAATTAAAGGTAATTCGTTAATCCAGCTGGGTGAGCTAATGACAGACATTTTAATAACAAGAAATGTTGTCCAAAGACAAAATATTTCAGCCAAAATCAGAAATATTTTGATTTGGAAATGCTGACACAGTATCTCATGGGAGTTGTAATTTGGGTATTTATGCTATCATTCTCCTCAATCAACCAGAATCCCTGGTTGAACTACATCTCTCATGATGCACCACATCATGATGCACCCTCTTGGAGACAGAAGGCAGTGCATTTTGGGATAACCTGACTTTATTAACCAGATAGGGTAACTAGAAATGAATAATGTCTATTAGATGAATGTATTATTGGTTTTATAATATTTTTGTTGTTCTCCATTCTAGTCCTTATGCATCCTAGTAGCCTGTTTTCTCTCTTGACCAGCACTACATATTGAGCCGAGGTTCAGTGAGTTATCCACAGGGATGCCCTGGTCTTTTTCTTGAGTGGTTACAATTAATTTTGCCCCCAGAAATTTATATATATAGTTCAAATGTGTGGCACTTTGGATTTGTCAATAAAATTTCATCCACTATCATGTTGTCCATTCACCTAGCTTTAAGTACCTCTGAAGTTCCTCAGTCTTCTTTTGTCTAGAGGAACCTGAAAATTTTTTTTCTACAAATTTTTCCATCGTAGTGTTCACTACCTTTCCCAGGTCACTAATGGCTCTATTAAATAGCACCAGTACCAAACCTTGCAGTACCCTACTATTAATCTTCTGCCATGTTGAAAACTGACAATTTACTCTTGTACTTCACTGTCTAGCTAGTTTCTGATCCATGACAGTATCTTACCTCTCACTCCATGGCCACGTAGGTCCAGATCCTCAAAGGTATTTAAGTGCCTATTCCCATTGATTTTGGTACTTTTGAGGATCTGGTCCTTACTTTCCTATGTAACCTCTTGTGATGGACTTTGGGTGGAAATTTTGATGGGAGATGATGGCCAAACTCCTTTATGGTGCTTTCAAAAAAATCTTTGACAAAGGGTGGGATTTTCTAAAGTCCTAATAAACTAGGTCAACATGTTTTCCTTTAGCCATTATATTTGTGTATATGTGGGAAAAATTCTAATAGTTTAGAGAAATACAATTTTTCCTTTGCATTTCATGATCATCAGATCATATATAATTATATTTTTAACTATAATTTCCTAGTATGAAGGAAGTTTTACTGTTTATCAGCGAAGAAAAAAGACTACATGTAATACACCGAGTGCACAATGGTGTGATGGCCCATAAAGATTCCACTGTTGCTCATTATGGATGACCTACATAATTCATTCAGGGCCCTAACCAATGGCTATTAAACTCAATGGGAAGACTCACATTTACTTAATTGGCTTTGGATCTGGCTCCTTGTGGCTTTGCCACTCACGAGTAATGTGTCCATTCAAAATTATAAATACTCTTATACACCTCACCCCAGATTCCCCTGGGATTTGTTCCCCTCTGCTCAGGTTAATAAAGAGGTGCATCTAGGCCCTATCAGATTAATTTTTCTATCTTGCAATGGGATGTTAGCTAAGATTCCCTTTGACTTTGATGGAAAGTGGGCAGCTAATGGTGCATAATGGTTTGAAAATTAGCCATTTGGGCTATTAGATTGCAGTCAAGGGGAGTTTTTCTATTGATTCCAATGAGCATTGGATCAGGACATTAAATGACCAAAACCCAAGGCTGTTTTGTAGAGATAAAATACTATTTAACCTTAATTTCTTGCCCACTGTCCACCCTCAATCCAAGTCCCTGCACATATACTTTGAATGAAATTTGATTATTTTAAACAATTTCAATCATGTTAAACCAAGCAGCATTTCTGAAAGCCAAACCTCTCATTTGAGACTCAGCTGAAAATGAAATGGCAAATGTCCACAGAGCTTGAAAAAGTGATACAGAATTTCTACAAAAAAGAATAAAATGCAACAAAGGAATGTTCAACTTTCATGTCTTCCCCCCCCACCTCGACTAATTACTCCTAAATGGAAAAACTGCAGTGATAAATATAAACAATGTTGGGTGTCATTTATAAAATATTGTTTGGAAATCTGCAAGAATTAGAGAAAACAAGGGGAATGTTCCCATTTTTTCAAAGTTTAACACTGAGTACCAGAGAGAGAATTGCTTAGTCCAAAGTGTTCAGTTATAGAATAAGCCACCAGAGGAGATGAGACTATGTAAAGCTGGTCCAGATAGTATCCATGAGTTCCAGGTGAACACAAGAATGAAGTAGCTAAGGTGTAACAAAAATTATGAAGTTTACAATCAATCAGCTACTATACCAGAAGGTTGGAGGGTAGTAAATATTGTACCTACTTTTTTTTTTAAAGCCAATCCTAGGAATTAAAAAAATAAAATAAAATAAAATAAAAAAAAAAGAGAAGCTAAGGGCACTATCTGTGGTAAGACTGGTATCGTGATCCAGGAGTTCACATTTGTTACTGGCTTGGTGAAATCTAATAATAGAATACACCCCCAGTTTGGGGTGTCTGCCCTTGTTTTCTGACAGTATGCCCTGACATAGGCACTCACAGTTGTGAGCCACTCCAGACAGTGTGACAGCATGGTTTCTGTTTTCATTGTGTATCCTGTGCTTTTTTGTTGTTGTTTTGTTAGGATCCACAAGAAACCATGAGTAATTGTGGCTAATCTGAAATTATACATGAGCTCACACTGTGATGCTGTGGCCTAATGGGCTAATGTGATTCTTGGCTAGGTAACCTGGGAAAGATTGAGTAGGAGAAGAGAGATAATATTACATCTGCATATAGCATTGGTGTAATATTGTGTCTAGTTCAGGGGTCTGAGAAATTGGAGAGGGTTCGGAGAAAAGAGCCACTAGAATGATTTTGAGGCCTGGAAAACATGTCTGAAAATGAGACACTTAAGAAGCTTAATATATTTGGTTTAAAGAAGACTGAGGTAACTTGACAATGGTCAAGTCAAATGGACAATGGAAAACAAATAATAGTAATGAGGGTTCTTTAATTTAGCAAACAAAGACATAACAAGATCCAGTGGGTAGAAGGGCATGCCGGTCTATGACAAGGGCCCCTAGACACAACCATAATACAAATACATAATAAACTTGACAAATTCAAACTAGAAATTAACTAACTCTCACATTTTGAACGGTGAGGATAATTAACCATTGGAACAAACTACCGAGGAATGTGGTAGGTTCTCCATAACATGGAGTCTTTAATCAAGCCTGGATCTCTTTCTAAAAGGGATGCTCTGGCTCAAATACAAGTTACTGAGCCTGATGCAGGAATTCTCTGGTCTGTGTTGATCAGAAGGTCAGGATTCTATTAAAAATCTCCAAATCTAGTAAGACTCCCATACAGCGCAGTCTTCCGAATGCTGGAAAAAGGAATTACCTGCAGAGAGAGACTTGCAAGAGAGGTTCAGTGACCTTGCGTAGGAAAGCTGTATGATGTTGTTCAGTTTCTCCTGCAGTACCAGAGGACCTCAAAATATCTGCACAAATTGATGCAAAATACTAAAATCTGTGCAGTTGTCCCCACAGCTCACTGTCATTTTCCAAAGTCCTGACTCTTGAATGAATCCCACTTTTGGTTTTGCAATGTCTCTGCTGCTGGCCTCAACATTGTATGACATCAACTCTTCAGGTAAGTAATGACTCAGAATGCTCTTGTGACCCAAGTGGCTCCTTAGCAGCACTGGTCAACAAGCTGAAAGGTTTGGGTGTGCTTGTAAATATACTGAGTTATTTTCTCTGCTTTGCAGACGGGGAAACAAGGGAAGTGATACTGCTGCAGTCAATGCAATGTGTGATAAAGATTTATTGCAGGTAGAAAGCAAATAAAGGTGTGGTAACACTTCTTTATTACCCACAGTATGATTGCTTATGTGATCAGTGGCTGGAATCTATTCAAACTCATGTTAAATAAAAGCCCTAATAGAGATGGAGTTTTTTCTGCATTATGATGGCATGTGATCATTTCAAAAACCTGCCAATTGTCATATTTACCTAGTTCCTGCTTTTCTGGAATGTCTTCTGTTTTCTAAAGGCTTAGGCCAGGTCTCCATTAGAAATCTTACACTGGTTTAACTAAAGCAATTAAAAATTAATCTAATTCAAATGATGCAAACCCCTAATATAGAAGCACTTACACTGGCTTAACCTTCACTGAAATCGACTTTGCTTCTTTCATTAAGGCCTGGTCTTCACACAGTGGTTGCACTGGTTTAGCTAATTAAAATTGGCTTACAAACTGAATATAGGTACAGAACTCTATACAGTTACTATATTGATTTACAGGTAACTTGTATGGTTTAGCTTGCATCATGTAAACCAAGAAAGCGTGGCCTTGTATAGACACAAAGTTGCTCTGATATGGCTTTAAAGCTATTTAGTTAAACTGGGACAAACCCCAATAGGGACACTCAATTTTAAGACCATTTGGTATCGATTAGCTTAATTTGGTAAGGAATAGAGTTAAACTAAACCAGGTTATCATTGCATTCAGATAGGGTTGCTAACTTTGTAATATCTAAAAACTGGACACTCCAGCAGGAGTGCCGGAACCTCCCCTTGCCCCACCTCTTCTGCCCCCAAGGCCTCCTCCCCTGTTCACTCCTCTTCCCCTCTCCCTCACGGGTTGGGAGGGACTCACCTGAAGAGCTGGGGTTGGAAGGTGCAGCTGCCCAATAAAGGTACGAGGCGGCCCCAGGTGAGTAGGGGCTGGCATTGGTTACGGCCTGGTGCCTCCTCCACCCACAGTAACCGGACTTTGGGTGTCTGGTAAGTAGATCTGACCACACATCCTCCTTTTTTACTGGACTTTCCGGTCAAAAACTGGACATCTGGCCACCCTACATTCAGAGTAGCCACACAGGGAGTGAACAAAATCAGTTTTTAAACCGATTTTTGTTAAACAGGTGCAACTGTGTGTAGACCAGGAGTAAAAGGGATTCCATACTTGGGGCCAAATTTAAAAGGGATTCCATACTTAGGGCCAAACTTTTAAGTACATTTAGATGTCTGAAAATGTAGATAGATGCCTAGAGGGATTTTCAAAATGCCTAGATGCCTAACTCCCATTGATTTTGATAAATGTGGCTAGACATTCTTGAACACCTGTTTACACCTTTAGGCACCTAAATACCTTCACAAACATGTCTTTTTAGCACTTAGGAATCAAAGAGTGCCCAAGTCTCATTGAAAGACAATAGCACTTATGCTCCTAAAACCCAGATTCTTAAAAGTATTTAGGCACTGAACTCCCATTGAAATTAGTGCAAGGTAGGCTCCTAAATACCTTTGAGTCTTTTTGAAAATGGGACTTAGGAGCCTAAGCCACTTAGACATTTTTGAAAACTTGACCCAAGGTCTAATTTACTAAACCAAGTTAAACTACCTTAAGCAAGGGTTAAAATAGGTTTAAGAACATTTGTATCGGGGTTACACCAGTGTAGCTAGATCAATTTTAAATCAATGTAGTGAAACCAGTGTAAGTTTTCTATCACAGACAAGCTCCTAGCGTCAAAGGTGATAAAAAGAGTGTTGCAAACATTGAAGATGGCTCTGGATCTGAGCACCTGATGTCATTGACTTTATATCAGGTGTTCAGCATGTCTCAGGAACAGGCTTTAAGTGAGTAAGAGCTGCTCCTTCAGCATCTTCCCGGTGTGTAGGAACAAAAACTACTTTTCCAGGGGACTTCGCCCAGGGGGAGATATGATAGAGACCTCATGCTGTTAGTAGTAAAACATCTTTTGGGTGTCTCTCTCACACCCACACATTCTATTTATTATTTCCTAAAAGCTTCTGCACATAGAAGATGCTTCTCCTAGGCTCTAGGGCCCAGCTCCTTAAAGGTATTTGGGCACTTAACTCCCCTAACTAATAGTAATAAAAAGTGCCATCCATCACAAAGACAAAACCAGCTGTAGCAGAGCAGGAGGCCAACCTCCAAAAGTGTACCAAAAAAATAAAGCACCTGCCCAATGAAGCCATCTAACTGTCCCCCACCTCCTGAGCCCACCCCAAATGCCTGCTGCAATAGATGGGCTTTGCAGCATGCTGTAAAGGTTGGCAAATTTAGGCTACTTCAGAGCAGGCAGGGAGAATGAATTCCAGGATCAAAGGGTCCTTCTGGAGAAGGCCCGACCAGCAGCTCCCTCTCATGTCAACAGAGGGGACTACAGTAAGAGCATTTCATATGAACACAGCTGCTATCCTAATGGACCAGAAAAGAGATTGTCTCTCAGCAAGGCAGATCCCAGGCCATTTAGACCATCATAGATCAAACCCAACACCTTAAACTCCACCCAGAAACCAAACAGGGGGCCAGTGATGATTCTACCCCATTGGCCTTGTATGCTCACAGCAAGATAATCCATTTAACGAACAAGCAGCCTCCTTCTACAGCAGCTTCCACTTCTGAATGGATTTCCCAGCTTTCCCCCAGCCTACAGTCATCGCCTCCTCTTATCTCGACTGAGCTTTAACCATCTTCCACTCCTCCCTTGCCCAATCCCTACTAGATACCGAGAGAGATGCTAGACTACACCTACTGGACTGGATGAGATAAACTCAGTGTCATCAGCATATTGCCTTGGGCTCATTTGAAAATCCCTTGACTTGCATATAATTGACAAATGAAACAATTGCCAGTCAAATAGGAAGGCATCATCTTGACAACTTGATAATACAAAGCATCAGCTTTAGCATTAGAGACCATTGGAGAACAGACAGTTAGGAAGTTGCTGCAAGCTAGAATCTACTTGATTTTGTTTGATAAGGCTCCAGAAGATGTACAGCCAGATAAATGAGTGAATATAACGTACTTAAGGTTAGATTCTGGCCCAAGCAGCTTATCGGAAACTGTTCAAATCTCTTTGGAGTTGAAACTTGAGCTTTCCTTTCACTACCCTGATTATCACGGACAGTAGCCTTGGAAAATACTTAGCTTTGGTTGCCTAAGAATTGCTTTGGTAGTAGGTGGGTGGGAGGAGTGGCCTCACTGAACCCTAACAAACACACAGCTGGAAACCAGTCTGGCTTGCTTGTGTGTTAGTGTTGTTAAAATACATATTAGAGTTATAAGAACGTGTTTAGTCTTGATGAAATGCTTGTAGGATGCTACATATGTTAATCTCACTTAACATCTGTACCCCACGTTATCAGGTTATATTAAGTATTTGCGTTGTACACCTCTAACTGTAACTCATCAGGCAGGAAAGAAGCATTAATTCACGGAAAGGCTGACTTCCCACAGAAGGTGTTAGGTCCTGCACATAAGAAGGCCCTTTGAAACCAAATGAGCCATTGTGAAACATCAAAGGACAAAGACTTTGCTGATTGATCCCCTCATACCCATGAAGCAGAGATGTGCACAAGGACTCATCCCATTAGCTTGAACTCTGGTGGGAGGAAATAAAAAACCCAGACAAGAAGAAACTGAATCTCTTTGCTGCTTGGACTTCAGGGAGAGGGCAAGACTTCTAAGCATAAGCAAGGGATCCCCGGCTGTTCAGCATGAATTAGCTCTAAAGGACATACACAGCTTGCATATTACCTTTTGAAACTTAAGATTAACTCATTTGTGGGTATATGTTTACCTGTTTTAACCTTGTAAGTAACTCATTTCTTTTCATAGTTAATAAATCTTTAGATTGTTTTTTATACATTTTGCTACAAGCGTTGTCTCTTGTGAGAGATGTGAGGTACAATTGACCTGGCATAAGTGACTGGTCCTTTGAGACTGGGAGTAACCTGAATATTGTTGTGATTTTTGGTGTAAAGGACTATCTATCACAAAGGCAAGCTTGCGTAGGTGGCAAGATAGACCAGAGTGCTCAAGGTGATGGTCTGTGACTCCATGTTAAGGATGTTATAGTGTTTGAGGAGTTTACACTTGATGCTTGGTTGCTGAAATCTAAGCACAGAACCCACAACCAGCTGGGGGTTTGTGCCCTGTTTGGTTACAATCTGCACTGAGGTTGGCACTCACATTCGTGAGTGACTCTAGACTGCTTGAGAAGGAGATTTTTAGGTTTGGAGACAGGAAAATGGAAAAGGTAAATTCTACATGAAACTAACATGACATCTAAAAATGGAGTCATCCTTTTCATGTTGTATATTGCATGAGAAAGGTGGTCTGCAGGGTTCCATGCACCTCTTTGGAAACAACACACCCAAACATCCACCTATAACTTAAACCCAATCTGAACTTTTCTTTGAGGTTCAATTAAGGTTATGCCATCACTGCAGCGTGTAAGCCTGGGTAATTGATACCAGGTTCTGAGCATCTGGGTTAATCTAGCAGCATACTGAAAAGTCATACCTTACTTACTGGGTCCTCACTTGTGTGTGTTGCTAGGACTTCTGGAGTTATATTCCAAGGGTCATTGTACTGAAGTAAGATGAGCTGCTCTATGATTCCTTGCCAGTGAACTGTGGAAAAACTTGTCTGTGCTTCTGGGCACATGGGGGGGAGAGGGGAGAAGGAATTTTGGGCACTGAAGGACACCAGCACTCGATTGACTTAGACTGTGTCCTGACTCCAAAATTGGCAGTTTACCAATCTGAGTGAAAGTGGAACCCGTCTTCTAGCCTACATCCCCAGCTAGTTTGGACTGAAAGCCCCACTAAATGCCGTTGCGAGGTTTTTGTATGTGGATTGGATGGAAGTTCAGGGCAACCCAGAGGTAAGAACCTGGGCTAACTTTGCAGTGAGAACACTTGAAAGAGTTAACATTTGAAGTGGTTCAGGTATCTGCTTCCTTCTGTACTTCCTGCTGCGGACCGAGACCTGAAAGAGAAATACCCCAAATACCAGTTCTTGCTTGGCTGAAACCAGACTGTTCTAAAGCTCAAGGAGGTACAGCTCAATTCAGATAAGAATCAGAATCTTGGGTTGCTTATCTGAATCCAGCCTTCAAACCTTTTTGTGGTTCGGCCCTCACTAGTTAACAGGGTACCATTAAAAGCCTGGGCTCTTGTGTGATATCTTTAGCCTCTTACAAGTAAATATCTTTTGTGAGACTCCCATCTCACTCACCTGATAGTGCATTGTATTCCTTCCATCATGGATAGGTCTCACGTAGAAGGGGATTTAGATCATCTAAAGCATTCGGTTTAGTCATTTAGATTAAAGTAATTAACACCTTCCAATTCAAAGTCACATTTATTGTTGACGAAAAGGTCTCTGGGAGGGTGCTAGATAAATCCCTTATGACTGAAAACAAGAATAAAGGGCTACATTTTCAAAAGCAACTAATGATTTTGGATGCCCATACTGAGACACCTTGAAAGGGGCTTAATTTTTGAAAGGTACTCTGCAGTGTCTGAAAATTAGGCCCTTTAAAGGTGTTTAGAATTGGGAACACAATATAACGATTCACTTTGGAACATTCAGGCCAGAAATCACATTTTAATAACCACAAAGTACCGTATCACTTGAAAATGAAAGACAAGGAATGCTGTACATAAGTAATGCACCATTCTTCAAGCAAGAGGACATTTCTCAGTTCTTACTTCAGGGAAACTGAAGGACTGACTGAAAACCGAGAATGCCCTCAAGGATCTGGCCGTTAAAGTATAAAATGTTCCTTGTATATGTATATGAAAAGAGGGTGTGGGGGACTATTTTCATTTTTTTGAGGAAGGATGGTCTTTTGTGAAAGCTCTGGATTGAGACTCAGGAGATCATGTTCATTTCCCACCAGAGACTTTTTACATGACTTTGAGTACTATGGAGCCTCAGACGTCGGTAGGTCCCTCCTGGGGCTACTGTAATTTTAAATCATCGTCATATCATCATTATAATGTTTGGTTCTTTAGGCTCTGGGAGCCCTTTCAACACTACTCAGGGTCTAATATTGAGATGTAATGAGCCCCTACAACTCCTTGACTGCTGTGGGAGCTGTAGGTACTCAGACCCTCTCAGGATCAGCCCCTAAATGAGGAAAAACCCTCATATCAAATACTTGATAAATGACATGTTTTAACAACATTTCCTTTACCTTAATAGAAACCAGTTTCTGCAAGTCCACAGGAAGAGCCATGTATCTTCATTTATGTGTTAATTTGCATTTTTAAAAAAAGGTTACTACAAATTGCATCTCTGGAGTAAGTGAAAAACATATGGTCACTTGCCTACCAGGGGTTATTAACTTTACACTTTCCATCTGGAGTCTATAAAGGATCCATTCTAAGAGATAATAAAGATCCAAGGTCACATTAAAGCACAGAGCTGGCTATAGGCAAGGCTTACTATATATTAAATGGGGGTGGGTGGGTGCGTCATAAAAGCTTTCTTCATTTTAAAAGGCAGATAGGCATACATACAGAATTCTCTTTAACACAATCGCACATGACAAAACATGTTTTCATTTTATTACAAGCCACCCAGCCTCATAAACAGAAGAAGGGGAAGATACCAGAATGGGTAAAACTCAGCCCAAATAAATTAAGCTTGGAATCTATGAGATACTTCGTCAAAGCAAGTAGCTGGCAATAAACCAAGGAGGAAACAGATGAAAAGGAGTAAAGCACCAGGGTAGGTTAGTTGCAGTATTTGAGAAACAGTATTAGAGTGGGTCAAACCATCAGTGGTTCACAGTCAAGCTGGAAGGGCATAATGAGTGAGGTCCCACAGGAATCAGTTCTAGGTCTGGTTCTGTTCAATATCTTCATCAATGATTTAGATAATAGCACAGAGAGTACACTTATAAAGTTTGCAGATGATACCAAGCTGGGAGGGGTTGCAAGTACTTTGGAGGATAGGATTAAAACTCAAAATGATCTGGAGAAATGGTCTGAAGTAAATAGGATGAAATTCAATATGGACAAATGCAAAGTATTCTACTTAGGAAGGAACAATCAGTTACACACATACAAAATGGGAAAGGGCTCCCGAGGAAGGAGTGCTGCAGAAAGGAATCAGGGGGACATAGTGGATCACAAGCTAAATATGATTCAACAGTGTAACCCTATTGCAAAAAAAGCAAACATCATTCTGAGATGTAGGAGCAGGAGTGTTGTACGCAAGACACAAGGAGTAATTCTTCCACTCTCCTCCGTGCTGATTAGGCCTCAACTGAAATACTAAGGCTCATCCCCGCAAGTACTTGGGCAGACTTGGGCTCTGTGCACAACATAAGAGACATACCATGGAAGGAGTGGCTCCAATATAGGTAATGCACAGGAGTTGTGGGCTTGATTTCATTTGAGGGACTGTGGCAATGGTCCCACAGGGGATACCCCAGGCCTGGTTGAGAGACTGATGGCTGGGTTCTATCCAGCCCACATCCTTTCATAAATGCAAAGTAATGCACATTGGAAAACACAATCCCAATGATACATATAAAATGATGAGGTCTATATTAGCTGTGACCACTAAAGAACAATCTTGGAGTCATTGTGTATAGTTCTCTGAAAACATCCACTCAATGTGCAGCAGCAATCAAAAAAGAGAACAGAAGGTTGGGAATCATTAAGAAAGAGATAGATAACAAGACTGAAAATACCATATCGCCTCTATATAAATCCATGGTATGCCCACTTGAATACTGCATGCAGACATGGTCGTCCCATCTCAAAAATGATATATTGGAATTGGAAAAGGTTCAAAAAAGGGCAACAAAAATGATTAGGGAGATGGAACGGCTGCCATAGGAGGAGAGATTAATAAGACTGGGTCTTTTCAGCTTGGAAAAGAGATGACTAAAGGGGGATACCATAGAGGTCTATAAAATCATGACTGGTGTGGAGAAAGTAAATAAGGAAGTGTTATTTACTCCTTCTCATAACACAAGAACAAGGGGTCACCAAATGAAATCAATAGGCATCAAGTTTAAAACAAACAAAAGGAAGTATTTCTTCACACTACACAGTCAACCTGTGGAACTGTTTGCCAGAGGATGTTGTGAAGGCCAAGACTATAACAGGGTTCAAAAAAGAACTGGATAGGTTCATGGAGGATAGGTCCATCAATGGCGATTAGCCAGGATGGGCAGGGATGGTGTCCCCAGCCTCTGTTTGCCGGAAGTTGGGAATGGGCGAAAGAGGATGATCACTTGATTGCCTGTTCATTCCCTCTGGGGCACCCGGCATTGGCCACTGTCGGAAGACAGGATACTGGGCTAGATGGACCTTTGGTCTGACCCAGTATGACCCTTCTTATGTTTTATGTTTACGTAGATTTAATAGATTTTAAAACCAGAAGGGACTATTATCATCATGATGCCCAACAAAGGCCACAGAATTTCACTAGCTCAGTGGTTCCCAAACTTGTTCCGCCGCTTGTGCAGGGAAAGCCCCTGACGGGCCAGGCCAATTTGTTTACCTGCCGCATCCGCAGGTTTGGCCGATCGCAGCTCCCAGTGGCTGCGGTTCACTGCTCCAGGCCAATGGGAGCTGCAGGAAGCAGCGCGGGCCGAGGGATGTACTGGCCACCGCTTCCAGCGGCTCCCGTTGGCCTGGAGCAGCGAACCGCAGCCAGTGGGAGCCGCAATTGGCTGAACCTGCGGACGCGGCAGGTAAACAAACCGGCCTGGCCTGCCAGGGGCTTTCCTTGCACAAGCGGTGGAACAAGTTTGGGAACCACTGCACTAGCTGATTCCTGTATCTAGCCCCAAAATGTAGAGTTCATCAAAGCATATAATTTAGAAAGCTATCCAGCCTTGCTTCAAAGACTCTAAATGATAGAGAATCCATCATGTCCCTTAGTAATCTGTTCCAATGCTTAATTTTTCTCAGTGTTAAATGTTTGCATCTTATTTCCAAACTGAATTTTTCTGACTTCAACTTCCAGTCATTGGATCCTGTTATGCCATTGTCTGGTAGATTAAAAAGCCCTTCTCTCTGGGCAGGTACTCTTAGAGTGACATTAAGTCACCTCTTAACCTTGTCTTTGATAAGGTAGACAGATGGAGCTCCTTAGAGCCACTATTAAAAAAACAACAAAAAACCCCTGTTCTGCTTACTAAGGGCTTTGTGTAGGGACGTAGGGTTCACCCTGATGGAGAAATTCTCAGAACAGTGCCTTCTTTTGGTGCACACATTTGTGCCTGTTGAAAACATACCCCTTTCTGATTAGAGAGTCAGCAAACAACTTAAAATGATGAAATGCCATTGCCACTTATTGACAGCTGATTTTCTGATATTGGTGGAATAGTTTTGGAGGTTTTCGGTTTCCTCTAATATTGTATATAAACTCTCTTTTCCTTTCCTTTCCTTTCTACTGTTTTGTTTTATTTCTTTCCTTGTCTTCTTTTGCCTCCTTTTCTCACAGGCTTTGTTTGTTTTTCTCACTGCCTTCTCCTCTTTCTGCTCTCACCTGGATTTTTATTGGATTTTTCTTTCCTTTCTGCCCCTTCTCCACGCCTTCCTTCACAGTCTCCCCTAAGCAGGAAACAAGCCTGATCACGTGAGAGTTCATGTTGAACTTTTGAACCCCCTGATGTTGGAGTGAATTTGAGATGAGGTTAAATAAAGCCACTTATCCCTAACATCTATATCCATAAAATTGTGTATTTATAGAGCACCTCTGGAACGATCCTCCATTGAAATGTAGCCATCTCTAGAGTGGAATGTGTTGGTGGTATAGCAGGATGTGGGCACACAACAGAACAGTTAAGGGTGAGCAATGAGGAAGAGTACTTCAGGGGAATGTGAGTAGGCAGAATATAATTGCCAACATTGGAAGCTGGCCAGAATAAAACTAATCTAAAGAAAAATGCTTGGGGATCTTAATGCCCCAAAGCGGTCAGAACCTCAGTTTTACATCACACCACATCTTCCATAGCACAGTGCTATGACAGACAACAACACTATGACAGAACACTGACTCGAAGGTAAGAATTTCATCTACAAATCCCCAAAGCTACTTAATTACATTACAGCGGCACCTGGATATCCCAACGAAGATCCAGGCTCTGTTGTACTAGATGTTGTACATATACACCATGAGAGACATTCCATACCTTGAAAAGATGATTATGATTGATGATCCTTATTTGTGTTGAGGCAGTATCTGCGAGCCCCCGTCACAGATCAAGACCTCACTGTCATAACAAACAGAACAAAATGATGGTCCCTGACCCAAAGGGCTTTCTATTATTATGAGTATATTGCATCTAAAGGTTGACCGATTTTGGGCCCTACTGTGCACAGCGCAGTGCATACATAGAAAATAGAAGTTCTTGCCCCAGAGATCTGCAAATCTAAAAGACAAGACATAACAGGTGGATTAAAAAAATGGATTGGGATGGGAGGTGGGAAGACAAGGTAACAAAAATAATAGGATGCACATGCGACTTAGCTTACGCTAAACAAACAAGGGGGACAAAAGAAGGAGTACTACATCTATTTGAGACTTGAGGAACAAAGAAATGAAGGGACTTGTCTAAAAATTCACACAGGAAGCCCAGAACTGAACCAAAGCCTTGTGAATTCCAAGCCTGTGCTTGGCCACAAGGCCATCCTTCTATATAAAGCTTGGGGGAGTGCTAAATAATTAAGAGGACAGGCCACCAATACCAAGCGATCTGGATCACTTAGTAAGCTGGGTACAGGCAAACACTGTGCCTTTTCATATGGGCCAAAAGTAAAGTCATACCTCTAGGAACAACGAATCTGTGCCATCCTTCTAGGATGGGGGACTCTATCCTTGGAAGCTGTGACTCTGAAAAGGACTTGGTGGTCACGGTGGATAAGTAGCTGCACACAAGCTGGACATGCGACGCTGTGACCAAAAGGGCTAAAAAGTCATCCATGGAGGGGAACATCCAGGAGAAGTAGGGAGGTAAACACCTCTGTATTTGGCACTGGTGTGACCACTTCTGGAACACTGTATCTAGTTCGGGTGTTCACAGTTCAAGAAAGATACTGATACATTGGAGAGGGTTCAAAGAAGAACCACAAGCATGATTAAATGATTGTCAAACATGACTTGTAGTGAAAGACTCAGGAATTGAATCCATTTAGCATCACAAAGAGAAGGTTAAAAGGTGACTTGATCACAGTTTATAGGTACCTACATGGGGAAGAGCAATTTGATAACAGAAGATAAAGATCCAACAAGATCAACTGGCTGAAAGTCGAAGGTAGAGAAATTTAGACTAGAAATAAGGTGCAAATTGATGACAGTGAGGCTAATTAACCATTGGAACAACTTACCAAGGTTGTGATGGATTCTCCAGCATTGGCAATTTTAAAATCAAGACTGGCTGTTTTTCTAAAAGAAATGCCCGAGTTCAAAAAGGAATAAATTCAGGGAAGTTCTACAGGCTTTGAAATGCAGGAGGTCAGATCAGATTATCCTTTCTGGCATTAGACTCTATGAATTGACACCCTCTGTTTTCCTTGTAGCAACAGGCAAGTGATGGGAGAATCCAGTACTAGAAATGACCCAGCCTGACCCTGGCTCAGCTTGGGAGATCAGAACCTGAGATGTGTTGGCTCTAGGCCATGGGTTGCGCTGAGAAGAAGTTATATTTTACATCTCATTTTGGCTTTTATGGGATTTTTTATTGAGTAAACACTGAGCACCTCCTGAGGAAAACATAGACAATGCACTTTTACTGTACTTAATGGCATCCCACAAAGAAACAATGGGAATTCCTTTTCAATGTCTTTTTACATGTACAAGAGATTGGGACAAAAGCGCTGGAACAAGGTACCAGCCAGTCGGTCCAGCAGTGGAGAAAAGAACTTCATTTCTACAACTGGGTGGGAAATGGTTTTGCTGTCCGGTGAAAAATTCTGAGATTTCAGAATTTTTCCCTGAAAAGTCAAAATTTCAAAAATTTTCACAAATGAAAATGGAAATGCAAATGGAAAAAAAATTCAGTTCAAGTAAAATGAAACAGTTCACTTGGATAATTTCGAAATGTTTCATCTGGATTTCAACCATTTTTTTAAAAAAAGTTATATTTTAGTTAGGTTAAATTTCTAAATTAACGATGGTTTCAAACTGGAAAGCCCAAATTTTTTTTCCATTTAGAAAACGTCAAAATGGGTTGTTTGAACCATCCCCCCATCAAAATTTAGTCTAGCTGAGAAATTTGTTGAAACCTTTCTTCAAAATGTTTCAGTTCTAACAAATTGGTATTTTTTGATGAAAAAATGTCAAGAAATTCCTGACCAGCTCTATTAATTTTATTCCAGAAGATGAAATGGAGTGTCTAAAATATTTTATCTTAGTAAAACCCAGTTTGTTATGATTTTTGAATCAGTAAGTGCCTGATGCTGTGGGTAGAATTTCTAATGAGGTCAAGTCTGGTATTTATTGACTTGTTTGCAGAAGGTGAGAATTTTAAATTTAAATTTCTTTAATAGTTCATTAAGGAAGCAAAATTTATTTTGCCAGACCTGGGGCCAGGAAATAATTTCTTAGTGATTCATGTGTGCTCTTAGGGAGCATGTTTATAAGACAGGAGGAGGGCTGTGTGTTAAGGTAGCTGCTGAGCTTCCTTGACAAATATGGGGCCTGATTCCACAAACCCTTATTCACAGCAGCGACTCATGTGAATAAGCAAATCAATCACTCAGGCTATTTATGCTCTGGCGGTTTTGCATTGCTCTGCTGACTCAAAGAAGTGATAAAAACAGTTTAACATACTAACTAGTCATTCCCCTTGCTGTAGGTCTTCCCCATCCCCCAGCACAGGAGGAGTAGCGTAAAATACTTTCGGGATCCAGCTATTTCTGGCTACTTAAATGGCCTTTGGAGCTACAGAAGTTAGAGCAGATTTGGGGCTGCTCTAACTTGTACCAGGGAACAGACAGGTCCTCCTGCCAGCCCCAAAAGCTAAGGACAGCAAAAGCTGCACAAAACCACATTTGCCCTCCATTCTAATCTTGCACCAGCTGTTGCTCAGCCAGACCAGAAAATCTGATGCTAATTTTGTAAGGATTTGCAGGGTTGGGCCCTTCTTGTTCACGGCTGCTGGAGCATAGCTTCTGCACCGTTTGCTCAAAGGACTATTAATGAGCCTAATAAATCTCATAACATTTGCTAAGGAGCAAATCCAGTCTCCACCTCTGTCGTTATTGAGGTCTCTCCATGCAGGAGTGGCTCCGATAGGCAAGGGAGGGAGTCCGATTCCAAGGGGCTATGCAAAGCCTGTGAAGGTCCATGCGGATTTCTTGGATGATAGCATTCAGTGCGTGTGTCCAAGTGGGACATGGGTCCATCAGGGCAGGGAGAGGACCAGATCTGCTGGTGCATGGATCTTCCAGTCCTCCACACACTGAGGCAGCATTAAGGTGTACAAGGCTGAAGTAGCCCTGTTGGATCAGCTCCCTGGGTTTGGGTGGTAGTATACCTCTCCTTCCCTCCTCTCCCCCCCACTGTGCATCTGTCTGGTCCCCAGCCCAGATGCTATATCTCAGCCTTGCACTGAGGATTTACCTCTGGGGATAAGGAGCACTAACCCCTCTTTCACATACTAGCAGCAGGTCATTTCTGGAGAGCAAACCCAGGGCCCAATTCTGCCTTGGGATTTTTGTGTGCAACTCCCATTGAAGTCAGAGTGACGGGGTGACCCAGAAGGCAGAATTGAGACCTAAGCAACTAAACCCTATGTTAGCGCTGGCTGGTTGTCAGGTTTTAGAATTTCTTTGCTCACTGTCAGGTCCTGCATCATCCCAGTGGCTGGATCTCCCCTCATTAAGAAGAATATAAGCACTTCCATTCACAGGGAATGTATGTCATGTTTTCAGACACAGAGAAAAGCCATGAGAATGACACAACACTGACACCCCTTCTAGCCAATCAAGACTGACCCATAAAAAAATAAAAACAGGAGGTGATAAAAAAAAATCAAACCCAAACCTCTTACCCCAAGCAGAGCTTTTACCTTAAAAAGAGAGAACTGCCCGGGATTCCATGAAATCCACTAGGGTCTTCATTATTGATTTTACATGGAAGGTGCTCAGGCCCTGTTCCTCAAAAGGTATTTAGGTGCCCAACTCCCATTGTTTTCAATGGGAGTTGGGCATGTATATACCTCGGAGGATCTGGGTGTGCAGCAGTATAAATCCTTAAGAGAGAAGATAGGAAGCAAGCCTATGGTCAGAGCTTCAGTCAGTGTCAGTTCAGAGCAGCTGTATTAACATCAACCTCTCTAATGAGATCAAAGCATGTATTTCAAGTTCAGTGCATGCTTAAGTGCTTTGCTGAATTGGGACTTACATTTAAAAGCTTTCAACTGAGGTTTTTTTTTTTTAAATCATAATTTTCTGGCAATAGGATTTGTAAACACATCCCCTCCCGCAGTCTTCCCATCACCCTGTTATAACAAACATTGGCTCTGAGGGATTGAACTCAATTATCTTCACCCCTTTTCACCTTTGAGTCCACCAGCAAGGTGGCATTTCACTAAATAGATCCGCTCCCATGACCTCCCTCTATGCCTAACCCTTCTCTTCCCCCATACACTTTTAAAAACTTCATTTTGTGACCTCGGGTAAAATTTTCAGAAGCACTGTCATGATTTAGATGCCCAAGTCTCATTTTCAAGTGACTTAGGCTCCTAGGACCAGATTTTTAAAGGCATTTAATTGCCTAAAGATGGAGTGAGGCACCTTGTGGGATTTTAAAATGGATTCTCTATATGGGCACTTTTGAAAATCCTAGAAGGTGCCTCAATTCATCTTCGGGCAACTAAATCCCTTTGAGAATCTGGCTGTTGGGACGCTAAATCCCCAGGAAAGTCAGCCCAATTCAGGCTGCTAAATCACTTAGGCATTTTTCAAAATGTTACCCCTAATCTCAGTTAAAATTTAGCAGAGTCCCTTTCACTTTCCTTTATTCCATAAAGAAAGTATTATTTCACCTACACCAAAACAGCTGAAAAATACATTGGTATAATTTATTTCATGTACGTTAGTTTGGGGACAATTGTTTACAGTTGTTTTGAAAAATGTTTTAATATCAGATCATTTCTTTAAAAATACTAAAGGACATATGCGGCTCTACACAAAGACATTGTATTCCCCCACAGTGCCTAAAAGGAAATAAAATTGCACAGAAGCAGACTCTCTTTCCTAAATGCAAGCAAATCCAATTTTAAAATGAATATGCTGACAGGATACAAACTGTTGTTGTATTCAGTATATCTTTGATATTGGACAGCATACCATATTATTTTGCTCTGAAGCTCCAGTTTGCAGCTCTAACTCCTCAACCTAAAATGTGCTCGGTGTTGGCATATTATCTGCATATATGCCTCTCCATCTGTATGGTATTGGATGGTGATAAAAATCTCTTTGGAAAAAAAATTCACCACCACCAGTCACTAAACTATCTCTGTAAATAATAGGAGTACTTGTGGCACCTTAGAGACTAACAAATTTATTTGAGCATAAGCTTTCGTGAGCTACAGCTCACTTCTTCGGATGCATAATAATAATAATCATCTTCATCAATGGATTTGTCTGCTTTTGATTTCAAAACACACGAATGTCAGAGTCCATTATGCTTCCCCGGTCTATTGAAATATATTTCCATATCATAACATTCCGACTCCCTCCTACTTATTACTGATCCCAGCCATCCTGTAACAAATCTATTCAGGGAGGCCCATGAAAAGGGGAAAAGAAATGCAATCCATTCAGCAACCTTTGCTTCTTCTGACACCCTCTGTCTCCTCCTCTGGTTCATAAAGAACTTTTTGTTGGTTCTCAGCAACCAGGGAGGGAGAATGCAGCCGGCTGGATCATGGTTTATGCCGTCTGCAAAACATGAACAGTACGGGGATCGTTTGACCTTGCACATGTTTATTGCAATGGGGGGAAATTAGCAATAAATAAAGGCAAGTGGGCAGAAAAAGACTGAGACCCTCGGGGACTCTTGTGTCTGTAGGGTCAGAATCAAAAGAGGCTTGATTTGCTGCTATATTTTAACTCAGTCACTGGAATAATTTATCAGAGCAAGGACAAGTCTAATCTGAGTGCTTGCAATATAATAAAGATGTACTGTACTTACCCTATGCAATTATAGCCAGCTGGGTCTTTACTTAGGGCTTGATCTAGCAAAGTAATTTAGTAGGTGTTTAAGCATGTGAGGAGCTGTATGGATTTCAGTGGAATTACTCATGTGCTTAAAATTAAGCACGTGCTTATATACAGTGCTGGATCAGGGCCAGAGGACACAGCACCTTGCAGAATTGGGCCCCTCGGCCCTGATTCATCAAGGTTCTTAAGCATGTGCATAAAATGAATGGGACTGCTTACTGGCTTAATATTATGCCCGTACTTATTTACATTGCTGAACTGGGGCTCTAGGGCCAGTTTCGACTCCCACTGAAGTTAATGGGAAAACTCTGGTTGACTTTAGGAGGCGTTGAATTGGGTCCCTTTGTGCGAGTTGTTTCTGGGTCTCATTAGTTTTACGTGGCCCCCAATGAAATAACTCTTCATTTACACCAGTGTAGGGGAGGAGGAGGATCAGGCCCATTCATTTTTTAAAATCAGCTGCTCTGCTTGTGTCTAACTTGTATTCCCCACTATGGATTGCTTTTCCTTTGGAAGACCATTGAAAGGGTTTGAATAATACACCAGGAAAGAACAGACCAATAAATTCAGTACTCAAAAGATTAAAGACTACACTAAAAAAACCAACCAAACAAAAAATCTTTCCTGTATCACAGCACAGGTGTTTGTTTAGCTTAACCAAACACAGCACACTATATGAAAGACACAAACTAATAAAGGCACTTCATTTTGTAAAACTAGCCTTCAATTAGTCAAAATTTTTACCTTCTCTTTTCTCCACAGATGCTTTTATCTATTACTGTTTTATAGTAGTTGCATATATGGGATCAGGGTTTATTTTGTTTTCTTTTTCAGTCAATTAAAGTCATGCTTAGCAGACTTATGTGGCAGGTGTACGTGCCTCAGGCAAGGGCAGAGATGGCTTTCACCCAAATTCACTCTCAGTCAGCTGCCTTCACTAATTGTACCGATTAGCCTGCTTTCATTGTAGATGAACAGCGAACCTACTTAAGAGATGAACAATCAGCTTCATGTGGAAGCCACCAGGGAAAATGCAACACATGGAAATAAAGAAGAGGACTGAAATGAGAAGGGCAGAAATGTGTTGGTGATGCTTGGGATCAAAGAAAAGATGCAAGGGTAACTTGCAAGGAGGTTTCAAACTCGCTTTATAATAATATTAGCTCCCAGGAAAACATGGCTATGGTTCAAGACGAGCATTCCACAATACAATCTGTTTTAGGTACTTACATGGCCCCATCATCATAGTCTCTGAGAACCGCTCAATCTTCAATGCATTTATCCTCTCAACCCCCCTACCAGAGAGGGCAGTGCTGTTATGCCCATAGTACAGATAGAGAAATGAATCACAGAGAGGCTAAGACCCAGTTTTTAAAAGGCATTTAGGCATTGCTGCACTCAGGGTTGCAATACCTAACTGATTTAGGAGCCTACGTTTCATTTTCAAAATGGATTTAGGCAGTCCTTCACTGGAGATGGCTTTCCTATGTAAAAAAACCCCAGTCATGACGTTAAGGTCCAATTTCTCCTTTCGCTGCAGAGCTAGAAATGGGAGCTGTGGACCTTTCAATCGAGAAATGTATCTGCTTTTCAAGGAGACATATAGCATTTGCTTCTGCCACTGGGAAACCCACCTAGTATCTGCTTCCCTGCCTGACTCAGCCGCTAGCCTGGCAGGCTGCCAGGGAGCTGGGGCTTCTGGGAAACCCCAGAATGTTCTTGCTGTGGGAACGTAGGTGTATTCTAAATGAAATATTGCGGGATTTCACTGCCATGACAATGTTTGAGGTGTTGGCTTTTTTCCTGATCAGGGACAATTTCCTCCACCCCCAAAACCTCAAATAATTTTGTGGAAGTGAAATTAAGTTTCCCAGCCATCTCTATTTATAAACCAGTGACATATCTGGCCCATTACTTTTTGATATTGACTTTAGTTAATACAGGATCAGATGCATGGTATCTAGCTCCAATTCAGCAAAGCACTGGGTCATAAGCATGTGCTGAAGTCCATTCCGATTCACCTGCTTAACTTTAAGCACATGCTTAAGTGCTTTGCTGAATCAGGGCTTAAAGCACGTGGCTGGTCAGGCAGAGGGATGGAAAAATGATATGAATAAACATCTGAAAAACTCTCTCGAACGTTCCTCAAATAGTTCTTCTGTAATGTGAGGTCTGGAAAGAGGAGATGATGAGATGTGGGATAAAGGTTTTATTGGCATTAGTTTGAGGTGACGCCTAGAACTCATGGATAGCGTTATACACTTGTGAGCAATGCAGCCATCCTACAAGGTGTAGAGTTTTATTCATTTACATCTTGCACCACTCAGAAATTGGTTTTCTTTTTAACATAACCCTAGAAATGCTGAAAACTGGAGCTGTTTTAACCTATGGAAAGAGAATAGGAAAGACAAGAAAACAGGTTCATGTGCTTTCTCCATATTAATTGCCTATACAGTCATTCAAGACTGTATCACAATAATATTTCAAGACCCCTGCTGAGATCAGGAACCCCATGGTGTTAGGTGCTGCACATACACATAATAAGAGACAGTCTCTGCCCTGAAGAGCTTATGCTCTAACTAGTCAAGTTGGACAAAAGCAGCAACATTATTCCCATTTTGCAGGTGGGGAACTTGGGCACAGGGAAATTAAATGACTTACAAAAGATCACACAAGATAAACAGAACTTGTAATGGATCTCATTTCTTTTAACGCTGACCCTAACTATAAGACAATCTTTCCACTCTGCTAGAAAAATGAATTGTATCAAACCTCACTTTAACAAACCTTATTCTTTTGTCCTGCCAGGCTGCCAAGAAAATTAATATTTCTGCTTTCTTTAAATGTATCTTTCATTGATGAGATGCCCCCTCCTTCCTAATACATTCTGTTATTTGCTGCTGCAACATTCTTGGTTAGTCTGACAGTTAGTCATTAGAGACCCTGTGAGGAGTAAATGCCTCGTTATGTAAAATAAAATGTTAAACTGAGTGATAATGGAGGAAATTAATAATGCCCAGAAGATGTTAAAGGTAAATATAATTGTAATGTAAACATACTGGCTTTAAATATTGGCTTTTACGTGACAGCTGCTTTCTAAGCATCTGCTTTTGACTCTTATTCACAGCAGCAATTTACAGTCAGCGGGTTTTGCTTAGGCACACAATAAAAAAAAAATTGCTGAATTCTCATTGTCTTAGTTCTTTTCCTTCCTTGCTCATGAGGTCGTGTTGACCATCATTTTTTCTTGACCAGTGAGACATGTTAACATTGTTATGATCCTGATGTTGTGTCACAGAGTGCAACGAGAAAAAACCAAACCATAAAAATAATATCTCCCTGCCAGCCTCAGGAACAGCTGGTATTTACTTTCAGGATAGCCATATTTCCATACTTCAATGAGCACACTGGTTTGGGCTGCATAAAATGAGCTGTTCCTTCTGTGGATCGCAATGCTGATAGACAATATCTCCCAGATGCCCCTTCAAGTATGTCACAAGTTCATGGCCCTGAATCAGGCCAGCACTTTGGCACATGCTTAATTTTAAGAACAGGCTTAAATCCCGCTGTGGTTTATGGGTCTCTGTGTGGGAGGGGGAGGAGGGGTCTGCCCGTAAAGCTCCAATTGCAGGGCTGAGGCAATACAGAATAAAGAGAAGACAGAGGATGACCAGGGAATGAGCCTGTTTGGAAGACATGGGGTGAAATTCTGGCCAACTGAAGTCAATGGGAGTTTTGTCATTGACTTCAGTGGGGCCAGGATTTCACTCTTTGTATTTAACACACTCAATCAGGGTTGGGCCTCATTTAAAACCCATTTAAACATGACAAATATGAAAGATGGACTTGAAAGTTCTGGGCTGCGTGCTCAGCTTAGGTCTAACTTTGTGTGTGAATTCCAATTGCAAATAGGAGCATATACATCATTTAGGGCCTGACCTAATGCCATAGCATGCAGGAAAACCACTTGAAGGTTGAGCTTGTCCATATAGACCCTAATTCACAAGTCAGTCTCTAGTCATTAAAGCATGTGTTTAACTACAGGCATGTGGTTAAGTCTCATCCTTTCTATCTTCTGTGGTCCCCCGAAGTATTTCTTCACACAATATACAGGCAACCCGTGGAACTCTTTACCAGGGGATGTTGTGTCCATGGTTGGTGTGGATTAGTGTAACTCCATGGAGTTCAGTGGAGCTGGGCTGATTTCCACAAGCTAAGGATCTGGCAAGCCTGAAGGCTTTACATTCCAGAAGACCCAAACAAGCTTCACGAAGCAATATAAAACAGTTGATGTTCACAAAACTGCAGACTCCAGGAAGTTCAGCCCGCCCTAATTTTAACTAGCCCAGGAGAGAAAGAGACACTCATGTAGTGTTATTGTGTACTTTCTGTCACTACCCTGCAAACTGCATGGCTTTTGCTAGCAGTAGCTGCTGCACTCTGCATTTGTACTAGGCAGGGATTTGTCAGCTCATATTCATTTCATTATTTATGAGGCTCTGCACAGCTCTGCATAACGCTTAGGCCTGGTCCACACTATAGATTGATGCAAGGCAGCTTAGAATCATAGAATATCAGGGTTGGAAGGGACCCCAGAAGGTCATCTAGTCCAACCCCCTGCTCAAAGCAGGACCAAGTCCCAGTTAAATCATCCCAGCCAGGGCTTTGTCAAGCCTGACCTTAAAAACCTCTAAGGAAGGAGATTCTACCACCTCCCTAGGTAACGCATTCCAGTGTTTCACCACCCTCTTAGTGAAAAAGTTTTTCCTAATATCCAATCTAAACCTCCCCCATTGCAACTTGAGACCATTACTCCTCGTTCTGTCATCTGCTACCATTGAGAACAGTCTAGAGCCATCCTCTTTGAAACCCCCTTTCAGGTAGTTGAAAGCAGCTATCAAATCCCCCCTCATTCTTCTCTTCTGCAGACTAAACAATCCCAGCTCCCTCAGCCTCTCCTCATAAGTCATGTGCTCTAGACCCCTAATCATTTTTGTTGCCCTTCGTTGTACTCTTTCCAATTTATCCACATCCTTCCTGTAGTGTGGGGCCCAAAACTGGACACAGTACTCCAGATGAGGCCTCACCAGTGTCGAATAGAGGGGAACGATCACGTCCCTCGATCTGCTCGCTATGCCCCTACTTATACAACCCAAAATGCCATTGGCCTTCTTGGCAACAAGGGCACACTGCTGACTCATATCCAGCTTCTCGTCCACTGTCACCCCTAGGTCCTTTTCCGCAGAACTGCTGCCGAGCCATTCGGTCCCTAGTCTGTAGCGGTGCATTGGATTCTTCCATCCTAAGTGCAGGACCCTGCATTTATCCTTATTGAACCTCATTAGATTTCTTTTGGCCCAATCCTCCAATTTGTCTAGGTCCTTCTGTATCCTATCCCTCCCCTCCAGCGTATCTACCACTCCTCCCAGTTTAGTATCATCCGCAAATTTGCTGAGAGTGCAATCCACACCATCCTCCAGATCATTTAGCTTACGTCCACTTAGCTATGGAAGTGTCTACGCTTAAATTTCGCTCCCGCCACCGTAACAGCCCTGCTACGCCGACTTAAAAACTCCCCCTCCAGAGGCGGCGTAGAGTCAAGGTCGATGTAGTTAGGTTGACGCAGTGTTGGTGTAGATACTGTGTTGTTTATGTCAACTGGCTTTCAGGAGCCTTCCCACAATGCCCCACACCGACAGTACAATCGATACAAGCGCTCCTGGTGAGGACGCACACTGCCGACACACGCAGCAAAGTATAGACCTCCATGAGCGGCTGCTGTATGCCGACATAAGTTAGGTCGACTTAATTTTGTAGTCAAGTGTCAGGGGTAGCTGTGTTAGTCTGTATCCACAAAAACAACAAGGAGTCCGGTGGCACCTTAAAGACTAACAGACGCATGGCTGAAGAAATGGGTTTTTTACCCACAAAAGCTTATGCCCAAATAAATCTGTTAGTCTTTAAAGTGCCACTGGACTCCTTGTTTAATTTTGTCACATAGACATGGCTTTACACATTACACGATGCTTTACAGGCAAATGAAATGAGAGATCTGTGCCCTGAGGTGCTTACACATGAGGCATTTGATCCTGCAACCCTTATTCTTAGGAGTCTCAAGCACTCAGTTCCCGTGACTGCAATGGGGCTATGAATGCATGTAAGGACTGCAGGAATGAACCCAAGATGAGATGTAACTAGGGCTGATCAAAATGGTCCATTGAAAACTTTCAGTGTAAAATTGGGTTTTTGATTAAAAAAATATTTGCACAGAAAGTGTCAGTGGTCCTCAAGGAAGATGCTTGAGAAAAGCTTGAAAATATAAACTCTACAGACTCAAAAAGCAGATACAAATATAAAGACCTCAAAAGTATGATTTTGCTTTAAAAAAAAGCCATGAAAACAGATTGTTTTCCCGTCCAAAATCTTTTTGTTTGAGGCAGCTTTTGAACACAAACCAATACTTTGGGGACCAAAATGTGATTCTCCCTTCCTCCCCCTGCAGTTTTCAGTTTTTTGATAAAAAGTTGATGTTTTCTGCAGGAAATTTCAACAAAAATGAACTCTGTTTTTTTTTTGTTTTTTGTTTTCCATTTTCATCTAAATTTTCTGCAAGGCAAAAATCCATTTCCCAACCAGCTGCTGAGATAACACAGCACAGGATGGCAGTAAACAAAGGATGGGGTGAGCCATATGGGTGAATGAGAAGGCTAGGAAATATCAAGCATTCACAATTCTAAAGAGAGACATCATGTACAACTGTTCATTCAAATAATTTCCACAGGGCCTGATCCAAAGCCTAGAAGTCAATGGGAATCTTCCTATTCACTTCAATGGGCTTTGAATCAGGCCCTTAATTGATTGGATGGGATCCCTTTCTGGGCTCAATTATTTTTGGGACTGTAGGGAGAGTCCTTATCTTCTTTCTGTCCACCCTAACACCACCTGCTCAGTTTATGCACGGGCAATCTGGCTGCTACTGACTAGCTATGAAGTACAAAATCAAACACCTGTGTGCTGGATAGGCACAGTGTGTGTGTGTGTGTGTGTGTGTGTGTGTGTGTGTGTGTGTGTTTGCTGAGGACATTGCTGATCTATCTGCACAATGTTCAATGTGCCAGATGCTTTCCTAGGAAAGGGATGGAGAAGAGAGGCCATGAGACTGAAAGTCCATAGTACAGTCATTAAACAATTTGTTTTTCCAATCCTGCTCATCCGGTTATAACCTCCTGCTGGATTTCCTATCTTCCTTTTCTGTCCCCCTATTTTCACCATATTTAATTTCTCCTCTAACACTCAATTAAACTCTTAGCCTTGGCTCGCCAATGTAATTTTCTCTTTCTTTCACTAATTCCCATGAAACATAACATGTTAGATCAGTGATACTCAGACTGAGGCTTGCGAGCTACACGTGGCTCTTTAATGTTTGTCTTTGCTGAGCATGTGATTAAAACACTGTGTGATTTAATTATTAACCAGTCAGGATGCTTTTACTATGATCACTTGTTTCCTTGCTCATGGAGAGCTGTTGAATATATAGTGCTATAATAAATGAAACAAGGAATTCACAGAATGGTGGCTATTTTGGTAATGTTAAGAGCTAATTTGGCTCCTGAACCACTGAAGTCTGAATATCGCTGTTCTAGACAGTGATGCGTGCTATACAACAAAAGATCCACCATTCTCAGGTAGTAATTCCAGTGTTGCTGGCTCTTGTGTGTTTTTATCACAAGTCTCATGGTTTTCAGTATTTTTCTTAAAGCTCCAATTCATGGAGTCATGCGATTACAAGAATCTCGGTTCTCACTGCTTAAAAAGCATGTTTCTAGCCCTCTTGGTTGCAGAGAAAAGCCTGACAACCTGAACTCTACCGGCTCAGAAACCAGAAGTCAAATGAACAAACCCCAGATTTATAGAAATCATGATTTTTAAGCCAATCCCATGATCTTGGGGCCCTGACTCATGATTTTGGAATGCTTGGATTGGCAGTACCCCATCATTCCAAAGTGAATTTAGCACTGTTGAAAGGTGTTAGATAGTGGAGTAAGCACAGGTCATCCCCTGAATTCTAATCCTATCTATGCCACTGATTTGCTGTGTAGTCTTGGGCAAAACATTTAATCTCTGAATTGTATTGCATATTTTAACTATAAAAGCACCTAACGCCAGGGATAGGAACTTAAGTAGAAATATATATTGGTAGACAAACAGTCTGGAAAGGGGCTGTAGATGCCCCCTCCCCCCATGTTGTGTGATGCAGAAGCAGTTTGAATTAGTCACTAAATAAAGAGGATCTCTTTCAAGCACTTTGGGCCCAGAGTGATTTCTGACTACCACAAGATGACTCCAGTAAAGAACATATCCTTTTCCCTAGATAACCCAGGGCCTAGATGGATTCTTTTGGGCTGGAAACTAACTTTTATTTTGGTTCAGATGGGCTCATTTCTGAGTTCACGATGGAATGTGAAAGAAATTGAAGGTGAAATTTTCAGAGATGCCTACAAGTTTTGGAAACCAATTTCGCTTTAAAATTAATTAAATGAAATGAATTTATGAAAACTGGGTGTCCAAATCCCTTAGCAGCTTTGAACATTTCAGCCTAAGTTTTTGAGTAGTTTTGCATTTTGCACACCTTTAACATTTTTCCTAAAGTATTTGTTATTTTTAATGCTACACCCGTCGAGGAGAAAAGAAAATGTGTTTTAACTCTCTTCTAGCCACCCTGTGTCTTTCTCACAGTATTGCCAGCCCCAAAGATCTAAAACTTGAGTCACAGCGTGAAAAAATAATGAAACTTAATCATGAGGATTTTTTTTTTAAATTAAAAAAATAGCTGTGTTCTTTTTATTTGACATCTGTTTTTTAAACCTTTAGAGTATACTTGGGTCATGTTTTCAAGCTCTTCTCTGAAGCAATGAGGCCTAGAAAATCATTTAAAAAAAAAACAAACCTAAAAACCTGAGATTCTCACATAATCACAGGATTCCAGGAACTGGAACTGTAAGAAACACCAAAAATTGTAAGAGAAGATAAAATTGGAGTTGTTGACAATACAATTATATACTTTGGGCTTGACCCCTGTTTACACTAAGGCTGTTTTACACAGGTCTTGCAAAAAGAAAAAGGAGTACTTGTGGCACCTTAGAGACTAAAATTTATTTGAGCATAAGCTTTTGTGAGCTACAGCTCACTTCATCCAATGCATCCGACGAAGTGAGCTGTAGCTCACGAAAGCTTATGCTCAAATAAATTTGTTGGTCTCTAAGGTGCCACAAGTCCTCCTTTTCTTTTTGTGAATACAGACTAACACGATTGCTACTCTGAAACAAGTCTTGCAGTATACATAGGCTTTACATTTACCTTCACTTTCACTTTACAGCCCCTTTATATTGCCAGAATGATGTGAAGTGGCTTTAGTGTAACTGAGAATTTGTCCTATTGGACCGGATTCTTAGTTTGAGGAAGAACCCTACAGAATTCTGGCAGTGTAAAGGGGCCTTAAAATGAGCATATATGTAATGTATACCCATTTGCACTGCCAAAGCACAGTAAATAAGAAATTAGGCCTATTATGTTATAGTTCTTTCAATCAACTCCAGAACATAATCATCAGGATCTATAGCAGAAAACAGTATCATGATAAGTATTTCAGTGCCAAGCATCTTTTATGGTTAAATGGTGGATGGGAATAATTGTTTCAAAGACCAAAATATTGATTACAAAGAGCATGTAGTAAACACAGCCTGAATCTGTTCTCTGGGGCTGTGATCACATTCTCACTTACAATAGGAGAATAGCTGGGAGAACTGTTTAACTGTTTACTACTTCAAGACATTTTAAAAGGTAATGAATGTACAAACATCACAGGAAAAGAGCACTCTGGTAACATGGCTTAGGCTCATGATAGAAAATTCAAACAATATTAGACTCAAAAAGTCAACATTAGACACACTTCTACTAAGGACCTACAAACAAACAGAGTTCCTCTGTACACACATTAACAAACACAACTCAAACGATGATGGCTGCTTTCACCTTTTCAGTGCCTCCGTTTAATATACAAGCATTGTAGTAGTTATTGTTTATTTCCAGATACCAGAGAGCCATTTGCCAAGGGTTTTCACTTTTATGCTGGTGACTCTTGTGTATCTTACAGCCTCTTGGGAAGTGCAGGGTTGGATTGAGGACTCAATCTTAAAATTTATTCTACCAGGTTCACAATGGAGTATTCAGCGTTGGTGCACCCGTAGGTTTGAGAGCTATGAGATCTTGCAATAAGCCGACTGTGGAGCAAGAACAAACCTCATAAGGCCAGATTCTTTTTTCACTGAAGCAGCTGGAGGAACACTTGGGGAATGTCTACACTGAAAAAAAAAAAAAACACCCCAAAAACCCATCTACAGATGGCGCTTGTGGGGCTTGCACTATGGAGCTAAAAATAGCTATGTAGACATTCCTGCTCAGTCTGGAGCACAGCCTTTGAAACCTGTCAAGGGGATGAGTCTCAGAGCCCAAGCAAGAATGTCTATGTTGCTATTTTCAGCCCTATAATGCAAACCTGAGTCTGTAGATCCAGGCTCTGAGACTTCCTGCTCATGGGTTTTTTTCGGCAGTGTAGACATATCCTTGGTTCATGACTAGCTGGGGTGTAAATTTACCGCACACTAGCCTACCGTGTGCTTGGTTTCCACGTGGGCCTTTCTGCCATGCACTAAAAGGTTCCTAGCATGCTTTAATCTGTTTCAAAGCAGAGCAGACCTAAGTGCACTGGACAATGGTTATTGCATAGCAGCAGGGTCTACACAGAGAGACCTAGTGTGTAGCAGACTATTGTGGGGGTAGAGTCACACCCAGTTTGCTGTGAATTAAGCGTTTCTATAGACAAGCCCTTTCCCCAGGTTTCACACTGGCCTACCATTGCTTTCAGTCAAGTTAATACTGATTTACATTGGGCTAAGTAAGAGGAGAATCAGGTGCTGTAAAATTTGCTCCATATTTGCAACTTTGAGCTTGAAGGAGGCTGAAGTGTATGGGAAATCCCTTTTTCTAATGACAAAGATGAGATGACCATTAAGATACATTTAAAAACCCTAATACAAGGGCTAATTACTAATGATACGAGAAACCACCATCATGTTCACTGGCTGACAGAAGGCTAAATCCATGAGAAGCTCCACAAGTTGAAGGCCATGTCAACGCTAGCGAGCGTACAGCGGCAGAGCTGTACCAATGCAGCTGCGTTGCTGCAAGGTTGCTTGTGTGGCCACTGTATGTCGATAGGCGAGAGCTCTCCTGTCAAGATAATAAAACCACCCCAACAAGCAGCAATAGCTCTGTCAGCAGGAGAAGTTCTCCCGCCAACATAGCGCTGTGCACACGAGAGCTTATGCTGGCGAAACTTATGTCGCTATGGGGCATGTTTTTTCACACCCCTGAGCACGCAAGTTTTGCTTACATAAGTGGTAGTGTAGACCTGGCCTTAACTACAGGCATTTCAGCTGACTTCTGCATTCAGGGGAGGGGCTGAGCGGAGGGGGTGGCCTCCAAATGCACAAAACATAGGAGAGTCTGCTTTGGCTCCTCCTCCTGCCTGTGCACCGTTCCCAGGGGGCTGCGTGGCGTGGAAGTTAATGCTGCATTAATCTCAGTGACTGCTTTGGCTTGTAAGGACTCAGAAAAACCGAGCAAGGACTTTAGGATTGGGCCATAGTGATCAATGCTCCCTTGTGCAACCAAAGATCATGCTGGTTAAACCTCCCTGTGAAGTGAAACTGGCTCCCTAAATGAGATCAGTCACATCCTCTGCCCAGTCTGTCACAAGAGAACCAACAATCTGTCCAGCAACTACCACCTGGGAATGTGGATGGGATATGCGAATGATGAGCACCCTTGGGGTACTTCAGCAGCTAATCCTGAGCCAGATGACCTGCATAGACAGACTATTGCAGCCCAGCAGCATGTAGCCGAAAACTTTGCTCTTCTGGCACCAACCCCACCAACGTGTATGTCCCAGCATAGGCAGGCATGACTATTATTACTTGTCGTTTATTCATGTACTGCCTCTAAAGCTAGTGCCACCTAGTAGTCTTCTCCTCCAGACTGTCACTAGGACACCAGCTTATGTTCAACATGTTCTCTAAGCGTTCATTGTATTTCATTTAGGGAAACAGCATTGTGATTAATGACAGATGATGATTACTACAATAGCACATGGAGGCCTCAGGCAGAACTGGGGTTCCATTTTGCAAGGCACTGAAGAAATGCAAAAGCAAAGAGGCTCTTTCTTCATATAAAGATAGAGGAGAGGTGTTGGGGATGGATAGATGGCTAGGTAGAGGAGAGGTGTGGGGGTGAATAGATAGAGGAGAGATGTGGGGGATGGATGGATGGATGGCTAGATAGTCTTATGATAGTTTCATTAATCACAATTTTTAGTTTTCTGAACCATGATTTCTACTGACAAGTGTAACATCTTTAGGGCTGGACCTTCAGGGGCTCAGCACCCACAATAGAGGCTAGATTTCCAAAAGAGCTCTGCTTCCTTTTAGGCACCTAAATTAAAGGTCTTTTTTTAAAGCACCCAGCAGCTCCTACTATTTAGGTGTCTAAGTGGGAGATCTGGGTGCTGAATTTCTTTGAAAATCTGGCCCTAAATATTGCATTGAATAATGAGATCAGCGTTTCTTGATGATGCCAGCAATGAAACAAAAGCACGGTATTTAGAAAACAATGATTTCTGGCATGCTGCATAATTTACAAGAAGGGAACATAGTATCTTTGACAGCATTTCTAGTCTAACTGTTGTACTGCAGAGAGAAAATATTTTATCACTATGCTTCAGAGAGGGTGAAACTATTCTACACGTACCAAATTTTACCCTGAAGATCTTTCAAACTGAAGGGAAAGTCTGCTAATAAAGCACATCCTAATTGTTATTGGCCCCGTGCTTCCTAGCAAGATAGTCAATAGCACAAAAGAGTCAAATCCTGGACTGATGCTGCTCTTCATAGTCTCTGATAATGCAATGCTCTTCCACAGGATCAAGGTATTAAGGTTTAGGTTATTTGTATTGATTTTATGTGCTGCCATGCTGTGTCAGTCATGCTCATATTTGTGGTTCACAAATTCCTCCTTTAAATGTCACAGCCATTTCATCTCCTTTTGCCATCAATACTGCAAACCACCGGGTCTGTTTATTAACCCCAAATGCCTGTATTGTTGTATGAAACTTTATATAAATGCATTCACAGAACAATCTCTGTACATACATTTTTTTACCAAATTCTTATTTAAAAAGAAATACAAAGGACCAAAAACATTGCTTTAAAATGTGTTTTTCTTTCATGGTCACAGAATCATAAATTGTTCCAGACAATTCTTAGGCCCTCTAGTGGCTAATCGGTTGTTTTAAATGTCTGAAATTCACCAGTAAATATTTAAATATGCAAGTGTAACTTTAAGTTTAATTCCATGTGCAATTATATATATTTATACTAAGAGCTGGACTTTTTGCATGGACATTTTCACTGCTGATCAGACTGCTCCGTCAATTGCAAGGAAAACTACAGAGGCAACTTCATCATTAGTATAAAGGATTTTAGCTTCATAAAGGCTTTTTCTTGAAAATCTGAAGTAATTCTTACACAGCTATACAGATAACTAGAGTTATCAATTTTAGGCAAATATACCCCCCCCTTGCTGTGTTAAATAAATGGGGGAAGCCACAGGGATATCTACAAACATATAAGGATAATGACTGTATTTATTAGTCATTGTCCTATTTAATCTGTGATCCTTTAACAAACACTCAGCAGAAATAAAAATAGCAAACATGTTTTCCCTTATTTCTCCACAAGCGCTTACTTAAGCTTTTATTATATTTGGCCATGGGACATTCAGTAAACTTACTGATGACATCAGTGAATGATTTTACAAACAGTAAAAGTTACACTATTGACACCTCCAAATTCTGGAGTATTTACATTGTGTTAGGTGCACACTTGCTCAGCAAGATTAACAAACATTACTAGAAAGGCTATGGCCAAATCCACCCTGGTTGTTTATAAAACCTTTACAACTCATCAGCTTCCACTAACATACTGGCACTGTTCAATTACCATCACTTTTAGAGAGCCTTAGCAAAACATCCAGTGCCCATGTAAATAGACAAATCTGAAAACTAGCTGGTCTGTTGGCTTACATACTGTAGGTAATGTTTTCTTTTGCTCAAATTTGTTCTAGAAACTAATCATGCTCTGATAAAGCCATCTGCAAATATGAGAAAGATTGACATCCACATGTCAAAGTTTGCACAGCCTGACCAAGTGTACATATAGTACAGATGATGTTAGGGCCCTGCTGTTTGGAGTTTCTTCAGGCCATGTTGGAATGGAACATGCCGTATAACAATGCAGGCTTCTGTACATCAGCCAAGCCTGCTGTGGAGTTGTTATTAGAAAATGTCACTTCCACCAACCGCATTTTACACTCAAACCAGGGCACTGGTGGCTCCATGAAAATTCCTCCCAAAACAGGTGGGATATATCATCTGATAAACAGAATTGTTAAAATGTACTTTGAATGCCCAACATTTATTCTCTGCAATTGTTTAATTGCAAACAAAGGCCCCAAAGACCTAGATCTGGAAACATGGATTTAAGTTGAATTGCCATTCTGGTAGTAAAGGGTGAAATCCTGGCCCCATTGAAGTCAATGGGAGTTTTGCCATTGATTTCAACGGGAGAAGGATTTCACCCAAACTATGCATTCCCCTCTGGAACAGAGTATTTTGGTATCCACACAATATAAGGTTCCTTTGTGCTCTCTGTCCCACTCTTTAATTTTTACTTTGTGTGGATATATGCAATACTCCACACCCAAGCTATGTAGGAACCTCCCCTATGAAGGCCTAAATTGCCTTGTTGGACCCAACAGGACTGGCTCTTCCAGGAGAACATTGGGAGCTTCTGGTGCTGAGCATTTCTGAAAATGTGGCCACTTCACCTCGGTGCCTAGGTGGGTGCTGAGCACAACTGAAAGCACAGGCACTGGCTTTTGTTTTTGCCAGTGGGTGCTCGCTCCTCTCTGACCCCCTCCCCTACTGTGCGAGCAATGGGTGGGGCCTTCGGGGGCAGGGAGAGGAGCAGTAGGGCCGAGGCCTCAGGGCAGAGCACGGGTGGGGCGGGAAGAGGCCGAGTGGAGGCGGGGTCTCGGGGCAGAGCACGGGTGGGGCATTGGGGGTGGGGGAAGAAGCCAAGTGGGGGTGGGGTCTCGGGGTGGAGTGGCGCCATGGTTCTGGGGCCTACAAAAGATTAATCCGGCCCTGTGGGTGCTGAGCATCCCCTATATTTGGTGGGTGCTTGAGCCCCAGAGCACCCACGAAGTCGGCACCTAGGTCTGAAAGTATGAACTGTCATCTATCTTTCTGTGCTCAGTCCTATAGTTGTCTGTCTTATCTACTGTAATTGCCTCAGGGCAGGGATTGTCTGATTTGTTTGTACTACACTTAGCACAGTGGGACTCCCAGGTTGGTTGGTCCCTCTAAATACGACTTTACATAAATAAGTAATATAAATAAAAATAAATATAATAATAAGGAGGAAGAAGTCAGGGTTCTTAAATGAGCAATATTACCCTTTTTGGCTGGTTATAAGTTGTGGCATTAACTCTTTTTGGGTGTTGTTTTTTAAATGCCAGAAGTAAACGCTTGAAAGAGATTCAAGGTGAAGATTAGTGAATTACTTTGACAAGGCACATTTTCTCCCATTGAATAATGGCTGGTAGAGTTGGTCCAAAGAAAGATAGATTTTCGTTTGGCTGTCCTTATATAAACAAGGCTTTTGTTGACTTATAAACAGGGCTTGTGCTTGGGGTTTTGGACTGGATTCCAGTGGTTGGCATCTACACTGTAACAATCCAAATACAGAAAGAGAAAATAAATCAACGGTTCACTTGGCCGTATTTAGAAAGAAAGGATTTACACAGAATTTAATGAACTTCCTGTCCTTTTTTAATCAAATAAAATATTCTCACCCAGCGCCGGCATTGGATATGTGCCTTGATGGCCTTGCGTAAGGTGCCAACTTGGAAGGGGTGCAAAATGTGTCATGCTCTGCATCCTGGAAGTAAATGAAATCTTTGAAGCCGGACCCCCAGCGAAAGCTCTAAACTTCATAAAAATGCTCCAGAACTGCTCTCAGAGAACTAGTAAAAGAAAAAATCCCATGCCAGCCTGATAGGTAGAATAATGCTCATTCACAAGATTTACACTAGTCTGAGCTTCACTATCTTCTGATGCGTGCTCCTGGCTATTCAGAGTGTTGCCCTGTTCTGGAACATTCCCAGATCTCTCAAATGCCCCTCCTTCTGGTCCCAGAGATACCTTCATCCTCTACTAAATTGGCACCTGCTCCTGCTTTTATTGTTGAAAATTATTTACATCAGAAATAAAGATCCTGAAGCTGAAAGTATGTCTACGCTATGGAGACTATACCAGGATAGCTATGTTGGCATAGCCCATAGCGTAGATACAGCCTACAACAGAAGGGGTTTAGCTGTTGGTGTGGGAACACCACTTCCCTGAATGACGTTAGCTTCCATGCACGTAACTGTGTCTACACTGGGGATTATGTTGGCATAGTTATGTCGCTAGTGGTTGTGTTTTTTTTCACAACTCTTGATCAACATAGCTATGCTGCTATAACTTTCATGGGTCAGCCAAACCTGAGGTTAGAGAGAGAGAGAGAGAGAGAGAGAGAGAGAGAGAGAGAGAGAGAGCAATGTACACAGAAAGGATGCTGTGGAGACTTGTGTATTTTTAGTTCTATAGGTTGCCAGTTCAGTCCCTGGTGTATTGGCCAAGATGGCGGCTCTCCCAACCTTTTTAAATTTCATACATGAATAACTTGTGTTCCTCATTTTGTGTCTGTCACATGCTACCCTTTGTCACTTATTTAGACCCTTGTAGTTTGAGAGGTATGGACACTCCTCTGCCACCCTGCTCTTCTGAAATTGTCTTCTGCCTTTATGATGCCTCCATCCACTTTCCCACATCCAGTTCCTAGGGCCAGACAGTGATCTTGGCTCGCCTAGCCTCAGTATTGTCTCTAATGATGTTCCCATGTGAGTAAAGTCTGTAAAGTAAGGAAGTAGGGATTTTGTAACTGGGATCTTCTTTTTTCCTAGGATGATTGTTTTTGGTGTCCAGGCCTCATGGCTTCTTTGCTGCTTAACAGTAGCTTAATATTAGCTCTCTTCTTCTGTATTAGTAATAACCTGTTGCTCCAGGGATTAAGGCTCATTCTGTGGTTAAAGTACTGGCCTAATACTCAGGAGATCTGGGTTCAAATCCCAACCCTGCCACATACTCCCTGGGTGACCTTGGCCAAGTCACTTAATCTCTCTGTGCCTCAGTTCCCCATCTCTAAAATGAGGATACTAGTCCTCTTTTTGTCTGCCTGATCTATTTAAATTGTACACTCTTTGGGGCAGGAAGCATCCCTTACTGTGTGCCTAGCACATTGGGACCATGATCCCTGTTCAAGACCACCAGACGCTTCTATAATATAAATAGTAATAGTGAAGAGAAGTAAAGGAAGAGGCATCAGGTTGAGTACAGAGTGGATTTGAGACCTGGTCTGAGTGTCTGCTTCCTTTTAGGGCACAAAGGATGGAACTTCTGGGCAGAGCAGAAGCACCCGTTCACTTCTCCACCATCCCAGGTGTGTGCTGGATACATACCCTCACGCGAGAAGCCTGTGGCCTAGGCAAAGACTGAGGTAAGAGGTTATTTTGACCTAGAACTTTGGGGTATTTTTTTACTCTTTTTTTTCCAGAGCTGGGTGGTCTAGTTTAGCTGGAGAACTAAACCAACCAGCATGAGGTCCTGCTGAGATGGCAATGAGATAAAACCCTGCCACAGCAGGGAATGGATTTTAAAAATGGTATTTCTCCAACACTGGAAAATTGATAGGGAAGGATAACACTCATCTGCTTTTCCCATGCGAATCCCTATCAATTGACACAAGACATGTCACACAAGGTTAATCTCTATGGATTTGGAATCTTGCTCGCTATTTCTTCACCCTGCTAATGCTTCTCAATAAAAGTTAGAGCTGAAGAGTCATATAATAACCATCTACTTTACCTCATCTGCACTTTGAAGGAAAATCGCATATTTGGGACTGTGTTCAGGGTCCAATCCAATGCTCATTGAAGTTTCTGAAAAGACGACTGTTGGCTTCAATGGGCTTTTGAACAAGCCTCAAATGAATGGAAACTGTCCACATGATCTAGGACAGAATTTTCAAAAGCAGTCAGTATTGGGCCTAACTCTGCTCCCACTGAGGTCAGTAGCCTTCAATCGGAGGCACGTTAGGACAGGGCTGTACCCTTTTGAAAATCCCACCATGTGTCTCTCGCATTATGTTTCATATGCGAGTGTGCTTTGGAGGGTTCCACATTGTATTATTATTCATTTTTAGAGCTGCTCAGAAGCCAGAATTTCCATTCCATGCAAAAACTTTAGATTTTTTTTTTCCATTCCAAATCAGAAAGACAAGGGGAAATTTTGCATTTTCTGATGTGGGCACCAGGCTTCCAGAGAGTAGCCTGAAACCACCTATTAAATTAACTGATCAGATGTCAGCGGTTAATGACTTTGGCCAAATTCCAACAAGTGGTTGAAGACTCCAGTCCAAAGCACTCCTGACTTCAGCCAACCCTGCCCTACACTTTCTGTACCTACTGATTTTATGATGGTACCCATCTGTTGCAATACTGCTGTATCCTACTTCTTGGTTATGAATTAAGAAATTTTATTACTCCTTGATTGCATGTAAGTTAGACTGAGTGCGAGAGAGCCAAGACCATTGCCACGCTGAACACAAAGCAATATCACTTACTATTGCACGTCACGTCATATACTGCAAAAAAAAAAAAAAAAATGGACCAGATTCTCATTCACACTAAGACTCCTCTACACCACTCTGGTAGAGTGAAGGTGACTTAAAGCAGATATAAATTACAGAGCAGTGTAAAGGGGGGTTAGCATAAATGAAAATCAGTCTCCAAAATGGTCTGATATTTCCTTTTTTCTTTTTTTAAACCGAGGCCCCAGTTTAATAGAAACTCAAAGTGCAGATTCACACGTGCTAATACGAGGTGTTTAAGGATACTTGTTTGAAAGCATATCAGCATCAATCATTGTCCACTGCTACTTGAAAAACAACACAGATAGACTAGTCGCTAGCAAAGCTTTCTCACTGCCTCCGCAGCATGCTGCAATTCAATTAGTCATGGTCAGAGGGTGGCATTATTATTCATACATTACTGATTGTTCCCAAAGTAAACAACACTAGGATGGGGTCTGTGATCCTCTCTGTGCCTTTAGCCAGGACACAAAGGAAAATACTATGGAGACCCTGGGGGTGGGACATTTTGTCTGAATTCTAATCTTGTTTGCAAGCTTCACAGTCAGATCTTGCTGTTTTTCAAAGTCCTCACAGATGTGTGTCAGTTTATGCATACAAAAAAGCCCAGAAATATTTTACTCCTATCAGTTCCATGATGGACCTTTTAGAAGGGATAACTTTTTTTTTCCCCAAAAACCACATGCTAATATTAGACACACTGAAGCTTAAACTATGCAAATAAAAATCCTGTCACCTTAGAATATAATAATAATTGACAGCTTAGCAATTAGCAGTAAATAGCCATACTAATGCAACACAGAGATGTCATTTGCATGCTGCAGAAATGGTAACCAAAAATTCTAATGGACTATGGAGCCAGCTGTTTATCATTGTGCAGAAAGCCAATGTATACACAACATGCAAATCTGACCAAAGTGTTCAAAGCCAACTTCTGTCCTCAGATGTCTCTGACTCTGGGGCCAGTGAAATTGATGGGAGCTGTGCAAGGACAAAATCTGTCCATTCATGTGAACTGGCAGCTCTTTGCATCATTAAAACTCCAAGAGGCAAATTTTGCCATAATTTACTCTGTGGAACCAATTCAAAGTCCCCCAAGACTGAAACCAACCAACCAACAAAATCCTCTCCTTTTTCACATGGGGAAAATTTTCATCCGATGAAGTGAGCTGTAGCTCACGAAAGCTTATGCTCTAATAAATTTGTTAGTCTCTAAGGTGCCACAAGTACTCCTTTTCTTTTTGCGAATACAGACTAACACGGCTACTACTCTGAAACAGATCAAAACTGAATCTCAGCCTTCAGTCTGTATGAATCAACTTGAAACAACCCACATCTGGAGCAAACATGTTAAAGAAATACCATGACAAGATTGCTAATTGGTTTACACCTTGCTGACTGGCCTGTCCCCCAGCTCCCCTCCTTCCAGGTTTATCACCTCTGCCAATGGTGCAAATTGCAATCAAAGACGAGAAATTTGTCAGGACGTCATAATTTCAACAGGTTTCAGAGTAGCAGCCGTGTTAGTCTGTATTCACAAAAAGAAAAGGAGTACTTGTGGTACCTTAGAGACTAAAATTTATTTGAGCATAAGCTTTCGTGAGCTACAGCTCACTTCATACGAGCGAAGTGAGCTGTAGCTCATGAAAGCTTATGCTCAAATAAATTTGTTAGTCTCTAAGGTGCCACAAGTACTCCTTTTCTTTTTATGATTTACACAGCGATTTAATTGGTTGTCCATGATTTAATAAGCAAATGCAAAAATGTGTTGACTGCTGCATGAAAAAAATGTGTGGCCATTTCACAGTCTGCCAGACATAGCCGTAAGAGCTGAAGGCCTAAAGCACCCTGCCCACAATATCATCTCAAGCAGGAGTTACCCAACCAACCAGGGGACTTTCCCTGCTTGGGCAATGCACTGAATCACTTGCAACGCTGCAGCATGAGGCAGGGCATTCTGTGGGTGGATTCCTGGGCTCCCTGAAGTCAATGGCAAAATTCCTATAGACTTCAGCAGAGCCAGGATTTCACTCAGGATCTGAAACCCGACCAGCAGAGTCTTACAGAAAGCTTGTGCACAGAGCTTTCCTAAGATCTGTGGAGAAAATGCTCTGTTTGGGCAGACTTTTTCTTCTGTTTCTCCCTAGATGCTTTTAATAGTGTCACTATTGCAAATTCACATAGAATAGCTTCAGTATTACAGTTCAATTTGGCCCTCATCACCATTGAATCTTCCAGTAGTGTAGTCAAGTTACTTAATGCACATCTGTGCTAGGTGGTTTGTTCTCCCTTACACCAGGGGCAGCAGAATGGGGGGTGGGGCGCCATGGCCCCATGACTTTTTACTATCCATAAGGGTGAGCAACAGGGGGAGGGCAGAGAGGAGCAAGCAGAGGGCAGGGTCTTCGCATGGGGGGGGGAAGAGGCGATGTGAGGGCAGGTCCTCAGGGAAAGGGGTGGTGCGAGGGCTCGGGGGAAGGGGCGACACGGGAGGCAAGGTCACAGTTTGGGCACTGGTGGCCCCCCCCGCCCACCTTTAGGGAGTTTCCACCGCTCCTGCCTCACACGCTCCCCATGGGGAGAATTGTGCGTGCAGTGGAGTATTTGGTTTTCAAAGCAGTGTTTTGTTTGGGTGGCAGGGAAGTGAAATTTCTTGACTTTAGCAAAGCTTTTGACACGGTCTCCCACAGCATTCTTGTCAGCAAGTTAAGGAAGTATGGGCTGGATGAATGCACTATAAGGTGGGTAGAAAGCTGGCTAGATTGTCGGGCTCAACGGGTAGTGATCAATGGCTCCATGTCTAGTTGGCAGCCGGTGTCAAGTGGAGTGCCCCAGGGGTCGGTCCTGGGGCCCGTTTTGTTCAATATCTTCATAAATGATCTGGAGGATGGTGTGGATTGCACTCTCAGCAAATTTGCGGATGATACTAAACTGGGAGGAGTGGTAGATACGCTGGAGGGGAGGGATAGGATACAGAAGGACCTAGACAAATTGGAAGATTGGGCCAAAAGAAATCTAATGAGGTTCAATAAGGATAAGTGCAGGGTCCTGCACTTAGGATGGAAGAATCCAATGCACCGCTACAGACTAGGGACCGAATGGCTCGGCAGCAGTTCTGCGGAAAAGGACCTAGGGGTGACAGTGGACGAGAAGCTGGATATGAGTCAGCAGTGTGCCCTTGTTGCCAAGAAGGCCAATGGCATTTTGGGATGTATAAGTAGGGGCATAGCGAGCAGATCGAGGGACGTGATCGTTCCCCTCTATTCGACACTGGTGAGGCCTCATCTGGAGTACTGTGTCCAGTTTTGGGCCCCACACTACAAGAAGGATGTGGATAAATTGGAAAGAGTACAGCGAAGGGCAACAAAAATGATTAGGGGTCTAGAGCACATGACTTACGAGGAGAGGCTGAGGGAGCTGGGATTGTTTAGTCTGCAGAAGAGAAGAATGAGGGGGGATTTGATAGCTGCTTTCAACTACCTGAAAGGGGGTTTCAAAGAGGATGGCTCTAGACTGTTCTCAATGGTAGCAGATGACAGAACGAGGAGTAATGGTCTCAAGTTGCAATGGGGGAGGTTTAGATTGGATATTAGGAAAAACTTTTTCACTAAGAGGGTGGTGAAACACTGGAATGCGTTACCTAGGGAGGTGGTAGAATCTCCTTCCTTAGAGGTTTTTAAGGTCAGGCTTGACAAAGCCCTGGCTAGGATGATTTAACTGGGACTTGGTCCTGCTTTGAGCAGGGGGTTGGACTAGATGACCTTCTGGGGTCCCTTCCAACCCTGATATTCTATGATTCTATGAAATGTAGACAAGGCTCTGTGTCGATGTTAGAGAATGCAGGTTCAAGGAATGCACCTTGCTCTGAGAGCCGAAAGTGGGGAGGTTTGTGAGGGCCCATAGTTCCTGGGGGAGTTTGTTCCACAATCTCAGAGCAGCCTCCAAGAAAGCTTGGTCTCCCACACAGGTGAACCCCACTGTAGCTGAGCAGGTGAGCTTTAGGCTCTTTTACATATCCTGGATTCAGGCCTTTTAGCACCTTGAAGATAAAGGCTGAGATCTTCTCAGGTTGGCTTTACTGCAGGAGTCACTGCTACTGAATCAGAGAAGTCCGTCCCCAAATAAAACACCAGTGGACCAGGGAAAAGGAAAAGCTGCTGCTATTTTGGCTACAATGTAATTTTTAACCTCCTGCACAGTATTCTTTGCCTCTGCACTTCCTGGGCCACTTGTGCGTTCAGGAACGCCCGTACAACTGCATTGAAAGAGACCTCAAACATGCGGTGAAATGTTGCACTCACTGAGGTTACAAGGAACTTTAGCAGTGAAGGTTCTTACTTCCACTCTACTTCCCAAGGCTACTCGTGCTTAAAGCGGAGTACATAGGTTTGTAGTGGCGTCAAGGAGTAAAATTTGGCTCCAACTTTTGAAGCAGTTATTTTGTATTGGCCCTGTGCTACAGTCCATACAGATTTTTTTTTTTAAAAAATGAGCAAAAAATTTTGCTGCCTGATTTGAGGCTACTGTAGCATTAGAGGGCAAGGATATGAATGGGCTCAGTTTTAGATGCCAGGTTGTATATTTAGGAATTGCCATACTGGCTATAGTATTGCTAACCCCACACATTAAAAATCAGAAGTATAGGGCTGGAAGGGACCTCGAGATGCCATCAAGTCCAGCCCCTTGTGTGGTGGCAGGACCTAGTAAACCTAGACCATCCTTGATGGGTGCTTGTCCATCTGTTTTTTAAAAGCTTCCAATGATGGGAGCTCCATAACCTCTTTGGGAAGCCTATTCCAGAGCTTAACTACCCTGATAGTTAGAAAGTTTCCCCTAATATCTAACCTACATCTCCCTTGCTGCAGATTAAGTCCATTACTTCTTGTCATACCTTCGGGAGACAGAACAATTGATCATTGTCCTCTTTATAACAGCCCTTAACATCTCTGAAGACTGATAGAGCCCCCCCACTCTGCCCCCCATCTTTTTGTCTCAGGACTAAACATGCCCAATTTTTTTTTTAAAACCTTTCCTGATATAAAAAGGTTTAGAAAACCTGACCTCATTTTTGTTGCTCTCTTCTGGACTCTCTCCTATTTGTCCACAACCTTCTTAAACTGTGGTTCCAGAATAGGACACAGTACTCCAGTACTGAGGCCTCACCAGTGCTGAGCAGAACAGGACAATTACCTCCTGTATCTTACATACAGAACTCCTGTTAATACAGGATTGCATTCCTTCCCCCTGGTTGTTAATACAGAATCATATTAGCTTTTTTTTTTTGGTAGTTGCAGCACATTGATGACTCAGTCAGTTTGTGGCCTACTATAACCCCCCAGATCCCTTTCAGCTGTACTAACAACTAGCCAGTTGCACCCTTTTTGGTAGCTGTGCATTTGATTTTTCTTTCCTGACTGAAGTACTTTGCACATGTCTTTATTGAATTTCATCTTGTTGAATTCTGATTAATTCTCCAATTTGTCATGGTCATTTTGAATGTTAAGCCTGTCTTACAAACTGCTTGCAACCCCTCTCAGCGTGGTGTCATCTGCAGATTTTATAAGCATACTCTCTACTCCATTATCCAAGTCATTAATGAAAGTATTGACTAGTACTAGACCCAGGACTGATCCATACAGGACCCGACTAGATACACCCTCCAGTTTGACAGCTAACCACTGATAACTACTCTTAGACTATGGGTCTTTCAACCAGTTGTGCTCCCACCTTATAGTAATTTAGTCTAGGCCACATTTGCCTAGTTTACTTATGAGAATGTCACATGGAACTGTGTCAAAAGTCTTACTAAAATCAAGGGGTATATCACATCTACTGCTTCCCCCCATCCACTAGATTAGTAACCCTATCAAAAGGGCATTAAGTTAGTTTGGCATGATTTGTTCTTGATAATCCATGCTGACTATTCCTTATAACCCTATTATCCTCCAGGTGCTTATAAACTGATTATTTAATAATTTGTTCCATATCTTCCCAGGTATTGAAGTTAGGCTGACTGATCTATCATTCCCCAGTTCCTCCTGGTTTCCCTTTTTAAATATAGGTACTCTGTTTACCCTTCTCCAGTTTTCTAGGACCTCTCCTATCCTGTAGGAATTCTCAGAGATAATGCTAATGGCTCTGAGATTGCTTCAGCTAATGCTTAAAGTACCTTAGTATGAAATTCATTAGGCCCTACTGCCTTGACTACAACAAACTTGCCAAAATAGGGAAAGAACAGGCTAAAGAATATTTAGACTTGCATTCCTTCCCCCTGGTTGTTAATATTAATTGTGTTGAGTATCTGGTTATCATTAACCTTTTTAGTGAAGACTGAAGCAAAATAGACATTAAAACACCTCACCTTTCTTGATTTCTTCAGTTATTAGCCATCCTTCCCTGCTAAATAGAGGACCTACTCTTTCCTTCATCTTTCTCTTACTCTTAAAGAGCCTTTTCTTATTGCCTTTTATATCCCTTGCCAGGTGTAACTCATTTTGTGCCTTAGCCTTTCTGATTTTGTCCCTACATACCTATGCTGTTCTTTTGTTCTCTGTATCAATTTAACAGTGTTTCTTCTTTTTGTAGGATTCAATTTTGATTTTTAGGTAATTGAAGAGCTCCTGATGGAGTCATATTAGCCTCTTACTATTCTTCCTGTCTTTCCTTTGCATCGGAATACTTTGCAGTTGTGCCTTTAATATTGTCTCCATGAGGAACTGCCAGTTCTCTTGAACTCCTTTTCCCCTTAGATTTTCTTCCCATATGATCTCAGCCACCAGTTCTGAGTTTAACATCTGCTTTTTGTTTTTGAAGTCTAATATCTTCATTCTGCTGCTCTCACTCCTTCCTTTCCTTATAATGATGAAATCTATCCTTTCATGATCACTGGCACCCAAATTATCTTTCACCTTCAGATTTGCTACTAATTCCTCCCTCTTGGTTAGGATCAAGTCTAAAATGACTGTCCCCCTGGTTACTTCCTCCATTTTCTGGAACAAAAAGGTGTCTCATAGGCCAGGGTGCTGCTGGAGAAGCTCTTTATCAGCTCCTGCCACTCAGCCCCAATCAGTAAGAATGGATTGGGGCTGGGTGAACCACTCTGTGTTTGCCTGGTAACAGTCCACACTTGCCAGCCCCGTTAGCAGGAGCTATAAGGCTGGAAGGAAGGGGAGGGGGCAGAGACTAAGAGGGGGTGGTTTAGGCTTAGAGGGAGTAGGAGCCTTCTAGTCTGTTGCTGGCCAGGCCTGTGGGAGGCCAAGCTGTTGTAAAGCTTGTATATAGTTGGAAACTGGTAGTGAGAGACTGATCATGAATAAACACAAGTGTTGTACTAGACTGAAGTATACCTGGTTTGTGAAGAAGAGGGGCTAAGGGGCCAAATCCAGAGGGGCACAGTGTGTACCCTGTTATATCCCTAATATAAGAACTCATTGAAAATTTTGTGTTTTACTATATTACTTTCCCAGTCATGAGTCAGCTGTCGTCTCTTCCCCCTCCCCCACCCCGATCACAAGATTGGCTTAAAAATCATCAGGTTGTTTTTTTAAAAAAAAAAAAACTACATTTCAGGTTCTTTTCCCTTGCTTTTTGGTTTCTGAGCCTTTAGGTTGAACTGCGGTCACATTTTCCAAGTTTTCTGTGAAACCACCAGGACTAGCAACCATAGTTGTGGTTTGTTTGTTTGTTTTTTTAAGAGGAAAGCTGAGAGTCTCATGCAGTCACATGATTCCAGCAACTAGAGGTTTAAGAAAAACACCAATTAGCACAAAACTCATGAGACTATTTCAAAAGCTGACAACACTGGTGGACCAGATCGATGGTCCATCTAATCTAGTGTCCTGTCTCTGATAGTAGCCAGCCCAAGTTGCTTTAGAGGAAGATGCAAGAAACCCCATAATGGGCAGATGTGGGATAATCTAGACTCTCCTGCAAAAGGGCTCATCCTAATCCTTAATAGTGTCTTAATAGTGCAGATTATGGCCCTGATTGAGCAAAGTATACAATCATGTACTTGACTTCAAGTACATGATTAGCCTTAGGAAGTAGAGTGAAAGTAAGGACCTTCACAGTTAAAGTTCCTTGTAACCTCAGTGGATGTAACATTTGACTGCATATTTGAGGTCTCTTTCATGTCACACTCTCAGATATTAGAAGGCTTTTAAATTTTCAAATTTCACTTGATTTGGGACTTTATGATAAATTTCAATACATGTTGGCTGAATTCATGTGAGTTTTATATCCCACCAGCCATTTAACAGCCCCAACCTCCTCCTTTCTCTTTAAACTAGAGAAGATTGAAAACAGGATATACTATGTGCAAACAATATTAGCAATTTTTTTCTTCCTTTTTGGGGTGTGTGTCTGTTGAAATTTAGACAAAACGTTTTTTGTCAAGATTAAAACCAAAATTCAACCATCCCAATAGATGGTCAAAGGCAGGGTTGGGAGGCATGGCATGGTGGAATTCATTCCAATTACACCCCAAACAATTTCTTGTGCGTGGGGCAGTCATTCAAATTTGAAATTTTGACAAAAAAATTTCATCGCATTCTTGAATTGTGACCGTTTTTGATCATCCATACTTTGTACTTCTTGGTAGGGGAGAGCCCAGTAACCTCCCCTCTCCATCTTCTCACCAGCATCTTCATCTACTGGTACTTTAAATGATGGGATTATAGTTTTTGTTCTGGGTTTGTACAGCATCTAGTACAATGGACTGATCCACAATGGGGTCTCCTAGCTGCTACTGCAATTCTACTAGTAATAATAAATAGGAGTACAGCTGGCAGTCTTTGGATGGGGTGGGAAATTGGGAAGGTGAAGGGTGGCTGAGCCTGGAATAGTGATGAATATTGCTTGGCTCTTGGGAGAGCTGGGCAAAGGGTCAGACAGTTTTGCCTTAGAGGTGCCAGTGTGTACACATTTATCTTTCACTGAGAAGCACCTCAGTGGGCCCTTTTGAGACAGGGAGCTGCAGTGAGCAGACACCTGCTCGGTAAGCATTGACCAGCCCCGCTGCTTGCTTGTGTAACCTTTCCTAACAATGAGATTCCCTAACACCCGGCGCATTCAAGCAGGGGTGGGGGATGCTGAACCAGTTTGTGGATCTTGGCAAAGGCTGCACATCTCCTGCAGGCACTCAAAAAGAGACCGGCACCTCTACAGTGGATCACACACAGGTACAAGTTGTAGGCATCGTAGACTGTGGCTCTTCCTCTCAGGGATGTTACAAATTCCGCTGGCCATGTGTCATAAATATAAAGGGAAGGCTAACCATCTTTAAATCCCTCCTGGCCAGAGGAAAAACCCTTTCACCTGTAAAGGGTTAAGAAGCTAAGATAACCTTGCTGGCACCTGACCAAAATGACCAATGAGGAGACAAGATACTTTCAAAGCTGGAGGGGGGGGAAACAAAGGTTGTCTCTGTCTGTGTTGCTTTTTCCGCGACCAGAGCAGGAATGCAGGTCAGAACTCCTGTAAAGGGTTAATAAGCAATCTAGTTAGAGATGCGTTAGATTCTGTTTTGTTTAAATGGCTGATAAAATAAGTTGTGCTGAATGGGATGTATGTTCCTGTTTTTGTGTCTTTTTGTAACTTAAGGTTTTGCTTAGAGGGATTCTCTATGTTTTGAATCTGATTACCCTGAAAGGTATTTACCATCCTGATTTAACAGAGGTGATTCTTTTACTTTTTCTTCTATTAAAATTCTTCTTTTAAGAATCTGATTGCTTTTTCATTGTTCTTAAGATCCAAGGATTTGGGTCTGTGTTCACCTATGCAAATTGGTGAGGATTTTTATCAAGCCTTCCCCAGGAAAGGGGGTGTAGGTTTGGGACGATTTTGGAGGGAAAGACGTTTCCAAGAGGGCTCTTTCCCGGTTATATATCTGTTAGACGCTTGGTGGTGGCAGCAATAAAGTCCAAGGGAAAAAGGAAAATAGTTTGTACCTTGCGGAAGTTTTAACCTAAGCTGGTAAAAATAAGCTTAGGAGGTTTTCATGCAGGTCCCCACAACTGTACCCTAGAGTTCAGAGTGGGGAAGGAACCTTGACACCATGTCAGAGGAGTTTGCAAGCTTCTCACCCCCAAATACTTGCCTCAAGGAACCCCCAGGCTGCACCAGATGTGTATGTTTTCTGAGCCCTGTGTTGCTATTAGAACTCACAGCCTGAATCAGCTGCAGCACGAGAGCTTGTAACGATGGGAACTCCAGCTATTTCTTTCTTGCAGGTGACAAGATCTGTGGATGCACTTGCATTGTTTGGATGGGAAATCATAGGGATTCATTTGCTCCAATACCCACAATACGTGCCATGGAAGATAGAATAGATGTAGAAATATCACCTCTAATAGCTAAAGGCTAGATTTTAACTAGGGCTCAATGCCCATGCAAGGCAGTAATAGGGAGTAAGAACCCCCTTTATTCTCCTAAACTGGCTACCTGGATTTAAGATTCAGGAGTCATCACTTGCTCACTTCCTCCCGTTCAGGAGCAGGTGGTTGGGGAGGGCTGGGAAAGGAAAAATCTTGGCTTTGTATTCTTTCCTCATTAATGCTGGAGGGGTGGAGTAGTTATTTACTGCTAATACAGGCTAGCAGTAAAGTACTCTTCCCCTCAGTAGCAAGAAATAAGCAGGAAGGGAATTATGACAGATAGGCATGTCTCTGAGGGTATTTCTACGCTAGGAAATTAGGTTGATTTTTATAGAAGTTGATTTTTGGAACAGATTTTATACAGTCGATTGCGTGCGTCCCCACTAAGCGCAGTAAGCTGGCAGAGCGTGTCCCGAGTACCGTGGCTAGCGTTGACTTTCGGAGTGGTGCACTGCGGGTAACTATCCCACAGTTCCCGCAGTCTCTGCTGCCCATTGGAATTCTGGGTTGAGCTCCCAATGCCTGATGGGGCAAAAACATTGTTGCGGGTGGTTTGGGGTACATGTCGTCAGTCGTCCCTCCCTCCCTCTGTGAAAGCAATGGCAGACAATTGTTTCACGGCTTTTTTCCTGGGTTAACTGCTCAGACGCCATAGCACTACAAGTGGGAGCCTGCTCAGCTCACTGTCACCGCTGCTGTTGCGGGCAAGTCTACTGTGTGGGCTGCTGTGATCCAAGTAGCCAATGCAATTATTGACATTCTGTTATCAAGGGTAAAGGAGTACTTGTGGCACCTTAGAGACTAACAAATTTATCTGAGCATAAGCTTTTGTGAGCTACAGCTCACTTCATCGGATCCGATGAAGTGAGCTGTAGCTCACGAAAGCTTATGCTCAAATAAATTTGTTAGTCTCTAAGGTGCCACAAGTCCTCCTTTTCTTTTTGCGAATACAGACTAACATGGCTGCTACTCTGAAACTTATCAAGGGTAGTGACTCTGGGAAATGTGCGGGTTTTAGGTCTTAGGTGTGTCATATTCCTGTCCTTTGTCGCTGGTGAAGTCTTGCAGACGTACATTCCACGTGTAACTGCTCCAAGGCTCCGGCTCCTTTGCCTTGGCCACACAGCAGCCGCTTCTGGGTGCCTTCGCATCAGTGGTGAACGGCTCCACCGCTTCTGCTGCAACTCTGCAGCAGATGGTGCAGTAGGACTGCTAGCTGTCCTCATCAATGGTGTTTTGCTCGCTCCACCACTTCCACGGCAACTCTGCTATCCTGCTCTCCTGCGAGCTGGAGGCTTCTGCCTCTGGCTGCTCTCCCAGCTGGCAGCACCGTGCGGTCACACCTACCCCAGCCTAACCCTTGCTCCCATGGCTCATGAAGCCGGGACTGTAGTTAGGAGCAGTTCAACTATAGCCTGAGCAAGTGCAGAATGAGGTAGAATGTGCCTTTGGATGTTTAAAAGCTCGCTGGCACTGTTGGTCAGACCTCAGCGCAACCAACATTCCCATTGTTATTGCTGCTTGCTGTGTGCTCCATAATATCTATGAGGGTAAGGGGGAGACATTTATGGTGGGGTGGGAAGTTGAGGCAAATTGCCTGGCATCCGATTTTGAGCAGCCAGACACCTATTAGAAGAGCACAGCAAGGCGTGCTGTGCATCACAGAGACTTTGAAAACCAGTTTCATGACTGGCCAGGCTACGGTGTGACAGTTGTGTGTGTTTCTCCTTGATGCAAACCCCCCCCTTTGTTTTTAATTCCCTGTAAGCCAACCGCCCTCCCCCCTTCGAAATAAAGCAACTATTGTTTTGAAACCATGCATTCTTTCTTTATTAATCAAAAAAAATTGAGATAACGGACAAGGTAGCCGCGGGTGGTTTTGGGCACATGTCGTCAATGACCCCTCTCTCTGTGAAAGGACGGCAGACAATCATTTCTCGCCCATTTCCTGGATTGCCCGCGCATACACCATAGCACTGCAAGCAGGAGCCTGCTCAGATCGCCGTTGCAGTTGTGAGCATTGTAAACACCTCATGCTTGCCATTGGAGATTTTGACATATATATTGGCATTACGTCTTTTGGAATGGAGTTCTGATAGCATGGATTCGTCTCCCCATATAGCGATCAGATCCAGTTCCTCCCGTTCGGTCCATTGTGGAGCTCTTTTGCGATTCTGGGATGGCATGGTCACCTGTGCTGATGAGCTTGCCACAGGCCAAACAGGAAATGAAATTCAAAAGCTCCCGGGGCTTTTCCTGTGTACCTGGCTAGTGCATCTGAGTTGAAAGTGCTGTCCAGAGCGGTTACAATGGAGCACTCTGGGATAGCTCCTGGAGGCCAATACTGTTGAATTGTGTCCACACTACCCCAAATTCAACCCAGCAATGTTGTTTTTAGCACTAATCCCCTTGTTGGGGAGGAGTACAAAAATCAATTTTAAGAGCCCTTTAAGTCAACCAAAATGGCTTCTTCGTGTGGACGGGTGCAGGGTTAATTTGACCTAATGCTGCTAAATTTGACCTAAACGTGTAGTATAGACCAGGGCTCAGTCACGGATGAAATCCTGGCCTGATTTGAGGTAAAAGGCAAGGCTCCCATTGATTTCACTGGAGCAAAGATTTCACCTATCATGCCTTGTGGGACTTCTCCTAGCATGACACAGTTCATGGAAAACCCCTTGCTATAGGTTGTGCCTAAAGGTACAAGCCAGATCTAAAAAAACAATGAATTTTCCAGAAGTAAAAAAACTTCTTAAGGGTCCATAACTCACAGTTGACTTGTCTGGTTCACTTCAAGCTGCGGAGGTGGGGAAGGGGGACGTTGTAGTTCTATTTTGGGTAGATCCCAAAAATTGAGCGGGCAGAGGACGGGGGGGCATGGCTGAAATTCTGGGAGCATGGGATTAGACTAAATGAGGCTGATCATGGTAAGTACCTTACAATCGTAGCTACAGAGTTATTACCATGGCTCCACAATGTCTGAAAGGGCATTTTATGTGTCACCTAATCCACGGTCCTTTCTGCCCTGCCCAACAAATCACACTGAAATAAAAGTAATGACATGATAACAGTCACAACGTTCATGTTTTCTAAAAGGGAATCTTTATCGGTTCATTTGTATTCTGCTCCTGCCTCTGACTCTTCCAAAGGACCAGCCCAAAGGCAGCAAAGAAGCAATAGCCAAGGAGCAGCGAAAAAAGTCATGAAATGATCTATGTAATGTTTCATGTCAGTAACTGGAATTATTTTGCATAGTGCTACTGTTCTGGCCCATTGACAGCATGATTTAATGTTGCAGTTGCTTGGTGTTGACATGACAACTGTAGAATATGTCGTAAATATCCTAGTAGTGGACATGAAGGGTATGTTTACATTGTGTGTTGTGTGTGTTGTATTGCATGACATGTGGCCACCCTATTAGCGTTTCCAGTTGGCAAGACCTGGGGGCTGGGAGTTTTTAAAACTTACTTATTTTGGTTTTGGTTTAGAAGCATTTTTACAGCACTTATCACTGTAGTATCCAAGCATCTCACACAGGTAAATGAATGAATTGGCTGAAATGACTTTCAACCAGTTTTCAGAACAGTTTAGTCCAATATGCGGTTGAATTGCTGGAGAAGTGAAGCCAAATATTTTCTTAAGGGGAAAAAAATCTTCAGTGGAAAACAGGCTTTTAAATGTGGACAGCTATTTATTAAATTATCTGCATATTATTACACTAAGGGCCTAATCCAAAACCGATTGACGTCAATGGGAGTTTTTCCATTGACTTCAATGGGTTTTGAATCAGGTTTTTAATGGAAACAGTGAGGCAAACACTGCTCTCTGATAATGCTTCTGGAAATCCAGTTGAGGTCACTAGGCCAGATTATATTCTCGGTAACACTGGTGTAAACCTAAAGTAATTGCATGGCAATCAACTCCAGACTTACATCCCTGAAGTTCATTAAGTGAGGTGATCTTAATTTTCCAATCAGTATGTGCAGGTCAGTTGGATTAGATGTATTTTCCAAGGCTACTGGTAAAAAGGAGGCATTTATGCAATAAAAGAAAAGGAAAAAAGGTACTGTATTTGCACACTTTGAGATTGGATCATCTCCCATTGTTACAGATGTAGCTAACCTGTAGAACCAGTGTGGGGGTTGTCCTAGGTCTCCTGTATCAGACAGACCTTCCTCAGATCCCAGAGTAACAGGGCTTACCTGGCCTTTGTGTCAGTATAACATTGGGGCAGGTTTTGACACAAAATGCATTCCTGAAGGGTGAGCTTCATCTCTGTACAGAAAACAAGTGCCAGGTCGTGGCACCACTTAAGTGCTCCCCCACCCCACGCACACACTTTTGAGGGTTTCAATGGGACTTAAGTGGGTACTGGCCTCCTGCTAGCCTCTGAAGTTCACCCACACTAAATAATGAACTTGAGCAACAGCCAAAATGGATGCATCACGGTCTGTTTTCCCATTTGACCTTCACTTCTGCTTTCTTTGGACTACACTCTAACTACTGTCTGTGTACCAAAGATCAAATTCTACCCCTCTAAAAACAATCTCCTATTTCAAAATTATATCCCTAAAAGCTCTTGCACCAGCTGGGAATTGCCAGAGTACAGCAATACTCTGATCATATTCCTTTCTCTGGGGACCCATACCCCTTCTCTGGGCACACAGCTGGGCATTCCTTTATGCAGGGGCATTGTCAACTGGGCACTTGCATTAATTTTACGGCCCAGAACAAAACAAAGGGGCCATAATTTGGTTCAGGATCAGGCCCATTATGCTCTTCCTGGCCTGTAACTCTTCACATACTGTCTCTGTCCTAGAACGACTTGTGGATTGGGAAAACAGGTTATAGTAATTTAGATACATTATCTTAAGTAGGCAATGGCTCAAGCCCTTTGGAGGAACTTAGGTCTTATACCGGATTGCTGCAGAGAGGTGGGTAGAAACTGGACCTGATCTGAAGACTAGTGAAGTTAATGGCCCAAGGAAGTCAGTGAAAACATTCCCCACTGATGTTATTGGGTTTGGATCTGGTGCATGATACCCAAAGGAATTATATTTTTTAATCTATCTATTCACACATTTCCCTCCCCCCCATCATGTTCTAATCTGAACAATTCTTAAGCATTTAAAAAATGAATCAACAACAATTTCTCTTTTATTCCTTCCCAGGCTGCAGAAGAAATATCTTGGTTAGTTTATTGAGCTTTGGTTTGCTTGTTTAGGGTGTGTGCATGTAGGCTTCATTGACTGAAGCCTAAACTGAAGAAGAATGGGCCTGTATAAATTAACAGGGCAGAGGAAAGACCTAGTTGAATTGCTAGAGCCGGCATTTCAATTCTCAGTTCAATCTACAGCAGCGGAGAAGGATAGTGGGTTACCAGTTTGGACTGAGGTGGACATTAGATAACCCCCAAGGAAATTGTGCCCTCACTTGCCGGAGGTAGCAGGGTCTAGTGGGTACGGCACTGAATTAGCGGTCAGGAGCCCTATGTTCATTCCCGCTTCAACCATTGAATGTCTGCATAACACCAGGCAAATCTCTTCACCTCTCTGTTCACCCTCTCATTTTTTGTCTGCCTTGTCTGGGTTAGACAAGGAGGGTGTCTTACTATGTGCATCTGTAGCGTCTAGCACAATGGAGCCCCGATCTCAGCAGGGGTCTTTAGATCTTCCTATTGTGCATATCAATAGAATAAACTCACTGATCAGGCTGAAGTTGTTACACAGAACAGAGCTGAGTGACAGAGGGTTATGCCAGAATTAAAGGAGGTCCTATTTTATGGATGGAGTGTTAAACTGGTGGAAATGTCTTTTAATGGGAGCAACTGACTGTCCTCAGGGCGTGGGAGGGAGGGAGTCAGAGGTATTTTTTTCACAATCATCCTTTTCTTTCTAAACATGTCTAAATGTTTTATATCTTGTTAGTATTAAAGACCCCTTGTGCTACCATAGATACGTACACAGTATGTATCTACAGTCATAAAATCAGTTACTATTGCTCTAAATTTTCTGAATAGAAGGGATTTACTGCACTTTAAACATAGAGTACCTCCAGTATGGCCAGCGGGACTGACTCTGTTCCCAGGACTGGAGTAACTCCCATTGATTTCAGTGGGAGTTACTCACTCTTGCAGCAGGGGAATCAGCCTGAGTGGAGCGATGCCAGCGTAAGGGAGGGGAGAATCTGTACCTCGGACAGTGGCTCTTGCAGGGCGACATGCTGGCATCTACAGTGTAATCCCACAAACGTGTAATAAAACTGGTCCAGTGACATGGGGTCCTAGATCCCTTTTTTAAGGGGTAAAATGCAG